>NC_136814.1:5059958-5579069 GCF_951394365.1 Tetrao urogallus
GAAAGGCTTGTGAAGTGATGGGAAAGTGCTGCCTTGCTACCTTCCTTCTTACACGTGCCTGGGCAGCAAATTGGAACAGTGGTCACCGATGTTTGGACAAAACATATGTTTTGTGTTGATCCAGCTCTTTGCTCTTATAAGAAAAAGGGGACTAAAAAAGATGCTGACAGGCCAGCATCATTTTTGTGGTGTGTGATATGTGCCAAATTTCCAGTGATCCAACAAAGCCATCTGCTTTCACATTTATCAAAGGTCAGTACTTATGAATTCGAGCAGCAGAGCTGAATTGATTCACTGACATGAAGGTAATTATGAGCTTGGTCAGAGTCAGGATGAAGGTGTAGCAGTAAAAATTTCTGTATTTTTATGTCAATCCTTGATGCCATCTAGACCATACTGCATAGAACTGTTGCTAAAGCCTAGGATTTCTTTAAGACACAGGCATATCTACAGAACCACCAAGTGTTTGAAAGAAAATTATTGGTGTATAAGGAGCATCTACATAACATTTTCATTTTTCTGACCAAACTGCTAGCAATTTAAATTGAAAAAAAAAAAAAAGAAGAAGAAACAAAAAAGAAACTGCCATTGTTACTTCAAAATGAGAAGGATCTAGTAGACGTATTTCTGGCAGGAAAAAAACAATAAAGCAGCTTTCAATTCAGTTCTTCATTTTAATACTTCCAAGGATATAGATTTTATAATTACATTTGTCTGTTAAAATTCATTGATAGGATTAATTTTCAGGACCCTTATGAAACAATATTTTTTCAGTTAAATTTTCATTAGCTCCTTGTATAGGAGCAGCGGGATCAGTTTTTTCTCCTTTGGTTTGCACATTTGTCTCTAGTTAGTCTAGAATTGGAAGCACTAGAAACTTATTATGCATGCTTTAAAATACGAGGTTCTGTGGTTTAGAGGCATCACAGCCATATGACAGTCTCTGCTTATCAGCAAAGCAGTTGTAAATTCAAAGTGAAATGTGTTATGTCTGAAGAGATGTATTCATATTGATAGGTGATCTAACTTCCATGCATCCATGTGTGAGAGGCTGAATCTAGAGGACCCGAAGGTCCTTGACTCATGGATATTATTGCACTGATGTCATTCCTGTCTTACAGATGAAGGATGAAAAGCAACTTTAGTGCACAGAAGGTAAAGGCAACAGGCAGCGTATATTGGTGACAGCTACCTACCTTGATTTATTCTCATGCCAAACAAGCTTGATTAGTTTCCTGTATCCATTAAGGAGCAGGCTTCCTCAGAGAACCGGCCAGTTTGGCACTGGAGATTCAGCCAAGTACTTTGCAGAAGTTACTTTTCCCATAACACAAGGTTTTTCTAGCAATCTTCAAAGTGTAAGGTCCAGAATCCATTAATTTGCTCTGGAGCCTGAATAAATATGACATGTCCTACTTCTGCTTCTTCAGGAGAAAAAGCTTTGCTGACATGGTAATCTTTGCAGTAATTCTTAAAGCCAGAAAGGAGGGATTTTGTGCTTCTCTTATATTGTTCTTCATCATCATCCTTTTGAAGAGAAATCTTATAATCCTGAAATGCACGAAGAGTCATCCCTCCATCCCAACCAGAACTCATTAGGAGAACAGCTTTTAAGAAGTCAGCAAGATCCAAATTCTTACCTTTCAACAAGAAAAGCATTCAGAGATATCGATTGCTTTTCTTTCTTCTCATTTCCTCTAGTCAGACAAAAATTAAATCTGCTGCTGAGGCTCATGTTTCCACAGCAGATTCTGATGCTTACCATGGAAGAGTTGCTCATCTTGCAGCCTAGCCAAAACCCAGAACATTTTAAAGACAGACACTTAGCAGGTCATCTATTTCTGTTGTTTACATTGGAAGGGACTGTCTATCACTCTAATTGATCAAAGTTTTTGTTCTGGCGCACATCGGAGTGAATGATTAAATTATCTAAATATTACAACATTCAGACTTCTGGTCCGATGTGTTGGAATTCTTACTATATCTTTAATGACACAACAAGTCAAAGTAGTCCAAATCATGAGGACAGTCTATGATACCATCACAGTGTCTGATGGACTGGGGTGTAGTGACTCCTTTTGCTGTTTTTCAGCATGTGTTTCTTCCACACAGCTCACTGTCAACATTTGTGGGGGCAGAGGGAGAGGCAGGAAATGGGAGGGGGGGAAAAAAAAAAAAAGCCAAACCTGCAGTGCAAGGTTAAAATTCTACTGTGATAATTTTGTACAGATCTAAAAGATAACTGTTATACCATTGCTGAATACATTGCTGTAAAATATGGCTGCTGAGCATGTTTTCACTTCTCAGCTTTTCTCTTTTCTCCATAAAATTTCTGCTTGATTGGCCAGGATTCAGTGAAACCTCTCATTAGGGCACCATGGTTCATTAGAGCTTAAAGAGGCATTGCTGAAAACTGAATTGACTGTGCTGTGATTCTCTACTTGCTGTGATTAGTAATCGGTTGCTGTGTCCTTTGCATGCATAAGAAATACTAAATTCCATGTGATTGTTTGAAGAGTTAATTCATGTAATAGTTGAATTCTGAATTGAAGAATCTGCAGATAAATGTTTCATACAATGACCAAAACTATAAGCAAAGATTTTTCACTCTGAAATATTTGTAGAAAATCCTTCTATTTTCATTCTTTTTTGATTTGAGAGGTGAGAATGTGACAGATCCTTAGAGCTGGTGCTGCCGTTAGCTGGATTGATAGTCAGAGAGGAGCAAATACCATCATGAGCGATCAATCTTTGAAACTTTTCGCCCTATCCCCTGAAAAATGGAGTAGTAAAGCGTAATTATCTCTTTTTAATCAAAGTCAGAGTCTCGTTTGCCTGAGCACCAGTAAGATTCTGCATGTGCAATTTGTGGCAGTAAAATGAAGCCTGTCCTGATTTGAATAGCGAAGTAAAATATATGGAAAGGGCTGGGATCTAATTTAAGTAAATAATGTCTGAATTAGTGAAAACAGCTACCACAACAGAAACATATTGCTCATTTTCAGACACAGGGAATCCTATTTCTCTCCCTGCAGTACCTATGGTTTGCTGGTGGAAAAGGGCGAGTAGGCAAAGGTGATATTCTGGGGGAGATAAGAAGTGACCATTGCTCTGGAGGGACGATGAAGTGCCTATATCTGGTACAGACACCTTTTCCTTTTTGCCTTTCAGCTAAAAATCTGAAATTTTACCAAGTTATGATCCATCCTATCCATGATAGGGAAGTCTCATTTGTTTATATACAGGCGAGAAAACGTTCTTGTAAAGAACAAGAACTTCCCTCCCTTGCTTTGGTGGGAGTACTGAAGGCAATTGTGCCACATCATGTCCAACAGGGCCAAGACATGGTAGCTCAGTAGTACATTTTGCACTCTTACTCATTACTAGGCCTTGTCCTGCCTGATCCAGAAACATTTTGCTAAAATAAGCTGATGGGAGACAACTGAATTTTTCCCCACTACTAAAAGAAATATTCCTTCATTGATTTTGTTGGTTTTATACATTTAATAATCTATCACCCACCATTATATTTAAGGATAAGGCATAGCTATTTTGAAACTAGGAGTGAGATTTTGATTTAGATGACCTTGTTTGAGAAGAACTCAAGCAAGTCTCTACTGTGAATATTGGTATCATTTAAGTTTGTTATTATTGAGCCTCAAAAAGTTCCTTTTGGCATCACATAAACTTGAGTTTATCTCAAACAGTAGAGAGCATGAAGCAACGATCATCTCCATTTTAATCTGTGTGCTTTGAAATGAGGCATCGTGCGAAATTACCGTTCTTGTCTCTGAGGAGCTGGAGCACACTGATACAGTGACATATATTTAATCAGAAGCAATATATTTAATAAGAAGGAATTATGTGACAAAAATGTGACTAAATGACACGGGAACTGCTTAGAGATATCAAGACACAAAATTTACACTTTCGATTCCATTTCTATGAAATGAACATTTAAAGGTCAGGAAGAAAGGCTAGTATTTGCATTTAAATGGGGATATTTTAAGTTGAAATGGTGATTGCTGACCTCTGTTCTGACTTAAGTGGATTTTTTGCTTTGTTTTTCAGACACAGAATGAAGCATCTAAAGCCAAGTAAAAATACTATAAATCAGTAAAATGCTAAAGCTAGCTCTCGGGTTCTACCTTATTGGCATCTGTTTTCTCATACTTAGTCTTCTTCAAATATTCTGTGCTCAGTCAATTTAATAAGCTACTTTGGGTAGTTGTAAATAGAAGTTGACTTTTAGAGGAGTCTTTTGAAAGTGAACGTTTAACAAATTCCAGGAATCTGACCACAAATATACTACAGGTAGCTGGAAACCAACAAGTTCAAGCTCTCCGTTCGCACAGAGCACTCACATTTATCACGCTGTGTACTGGACACCTGAGAAGTTTATGCAGTTTGATAGCGCGTTGTTCAGCACATTCTGTACCTGACTGTAACTCAAACCTGATTTTTCTTTCTGCCTGCTCAGTGCTGAGGGGTGGGACGTTGCTAACCTTTAGCTGGATACCTCCAGCCTTAGCTGTCTGTTTCCCTCTGGAGCTTGTGTTGCAGCATGCTGCTGGGAGATGAGGCTCATTTAATTTTGCATTGGCTGGAAATATTAATGCAGGAAAAATCCTTTTTCCCTTCTCCTCTTTTTTCTGTGGTGCAGATAGGCAAGACGGCTGATGGCAGTGCAGCTTTGGGTTCTCCCCAGTTTCCCTCTTGGACCAGGCAGGGTAATACAGAAGCCACAATCCTGAGAGTCAGATTTGCTGCCTTGTAATGCAGACACCCATTCTGCTGATAGTGTGCCAGGTTAGACGTGGAGAAACTTGTCTTACACAAAGTTCCTGAAGGAAGTTTTACCTGCAGTGTCACACTGCCTGCAAGCATGTGGAAAAATACCAGGTTACATTCTGAGAACTGCCTTGAAGATGTCACCTGCATCGTCTTCTGATCTGTCAAGAGGAGCAGTGAAATTTCCACTTACTTATTAAAGATCTTTCTCGCTACAGGGGTTGGGTAACATACAGCATGTGGGAGAGATGCATATAACCTAAAATAGATTTACAAGATTCTCATGTTTGAAGAGCGACCCGCTACACTTAAAGTTTTGCTATGCAATTCTGTTGTTTTTATGCACGGTGTGTTATGCTGTAGGTAATCTCTGCAATTGGGTAGCATTTGGACTGCCTGTGTGTTTATTCTCTTTAAACACATGCTGCATTTCAAAAAGAGGGGATTTGAGTAGTTCAGATACTTCACTGACATCGTCTTCCAGAAAGTTTCTAGGTTTCCAATCTCATGGCGGTGGCCCCTCTTCATCATTTTGAAATATGAAGAACTCATACAAGCTATTGAAAGCTACCTAGATGAACTGGCACGTGCGCGTAGTCAGAAAGCTGGAGAAAAACAGCACAGCAGGAGAGGGTTTTTCCCCCCTCGGTAATGTCATGTCTTAAGCCTTACTGGCAATAATATGCTCGGCCAGAAATATGAGTTTTTAATTGACCCTGCCCTTTTAATAAATCATGTCCAGTCTCAAAGATTCCTGTTCCCACAGACTTCAGCAGGGGTGAAAGGTCAGCCCTCCTTGCAAGTGCTGGCCTCTCAAAAAAGGAAGAAATCCTTCGTTGCTCAGCCCCCACTTCGGGGCAAAACAAGATATTGAATTTCGGGTTTCATCTGTGCTGCCTCATGAGTGACTTCCAAAGCTGCTTTGGTGCTTTCTTGTTGCTTTTTTTCCTCCTGAAAATACTGCATTGCGGTATATGATCTTGTGGACCTGAGGTGTCAATACATTTGTTCAGTCAGAAACACTCTTTCTTTGTTGAACATGACTTTGTGACTCTTGCAGCTCTGAAAGGAAGTGTTTCTCTCCCCACGTTGTTTCTCAGTAATTAATTACTTTTATTTGTTGTGATCAGTTTCTGGTGATGGCTTTATAACAGGACGCATATTTCTCCATGATGGACATGGTTGTTGTTCCCTTATTAATGCTGAGAGGTGCCAGAGCTCATGGCTGAGCAGTCAAATAAATGAAAGGACACAGCTTCTTGCAGTTGTGTTCCCTAGTGACAAAGTTTTGCCTAAATAGATGCTGTAGGAAAGCTACTCTATTCTGGTTTTACTTCTCAAAGAATGGTTTTAAAACTCATGTGTTTCCTTAGCCTGTATGGACCATTACGTAGTATGTAAATGAAATAATAATTTGATTTTCAGCTGTGAAGGTGTCAATCTGGGTAGAAGAAATCTAGGCTATTTTAATAAATGTATTTCTGTTCTTCCCTGACAGTTACGGTTTTGTCATATTTTTGCTGTGTAATTTCATCAAAGGTTTGTCATACGGTCAAGTGTTCGGGTACCTGTTGGTGTGGCTTTTGGGATCATCTGAAAAAGAGACCTGTTTTTAGTGGTAAACAATTCATTGTGCTAGCAACCAGAACTAGCATAAATGTTCTCATATGAACAAGACTGATGCTTCCCGAATAAGAATTTAAATTAGTTCTGCTTTTCAAGTTCTGAACATGAGGCGCTTACTTTTGACCTTGGGCTTAACCACTGTATTATGTTTTTCTAGATGTGTTGGATATTAGACAGTGTCTGTAAACCAACATCTTCACCTTAATAGTGTGACAGAAGGTTACACTGTTCTTAGTAAACACAGTGTGCTTGTAGACATAAAATTGCTTTCTACTAAAACCTTTCAAGTACATATTTCCCCATCAGGAAGTAACAACATATTCTTAGTTGAGGAAGGTGAAACTATTTAAAAACCCATATTCTTAGTATAGATGCTTCTAAATTCAGAGCTCATTAATCAATTTTACAATCAGAGTAGCAAAAAGAAGAAGTGTGTCATCTGGAGTTGTGATTATTTCCATCAACAGCATCAGTTTCTACAATGTGACTTGTTTACTAAGGAAATAAGGAGGAAATATGAAAAAAAGAATTTTCCCCAAATTACGGAGTATTTTAAATTGGATATATTGTTGTATAAATTAAATTTATACAACGAGTAGGGAACAGCCAAGAAAAGTGATGGTTCTTGCTTTTTGCAGAGTGAAGAGTGAACTTTTGACATGCTGACTTAGATTTCTTGTCTGAATTTACCTTGTTGGAGATGTACTAGCTTTGTATCTTGTGACATTCTGCTGGGACCCCGTTACTTCTTTACAGCTACAGCCAAACTCATGAGTCAGAGGAATCCTTCCCTTTATTTCATCTGATGCCATTTTTACAGGCGACACTAGCATTTTCACATGTCTACTGGGGACGTTGATGAGGGGAAGAAAATAAATGGAGTAATAAAAGTGAGAAGATAATTGTCAGGAAAATGAAATGGGAGAAGAGAAGAAGTGGTTTAATCTTAAGAAAGGAGAGCCAACTTGGGGTAGGATTCACTTCTGTTTTCTGCAGTATGCTTTTGTTAAAGTGGAATCTAACTGGCTGAAGGAATCAGAAACTCCTATGTCAATCTATGGAGAGGAGAAATAGAGTACATTTATAGTTGTGAAGCTGGCCTTGCTATCTTCATTTCAATTTCCCTTATACTAACAGCCTAGAAAACAGCAATGTAACTGGATTTCTGCTGCGACACCTTATTAAACACCGCTGTTTATGCATGAGCTGAGCAGATCCCACTGATACTTCAGGGCGCAAGAGTTATGCTTGGCTATGAGAGGGGCAGCTCGAGTTTCTGCATCATATATTGTATTGCCTGTAGGGTTTCAAAGGCTGTCAAAGAGATGTTAGGAACCTGGAGCTCCCAGCAGCCCCTGTAGTGCAGAAGGGACTAGGAATCTTACTATTCTTGCAGAAAAAAAACAACCTTAGAGAAATGCAGCACTGTAAGAAGAGAGATGCATTTTCTTGATATCGTGTGGAAGCAGCAAGGTGGGGAAAGAGATTCTCAGTCTGCGCATCAGGTGCAAATTTCTATTACCCATAGCTCTTCATGGACTCCTCAGCCTTCACCCGAAGAGCTGCCCAGGTCTTGAGATTGTTTGCTGGAAAATGATGCTCTATCATGTAACATGTAAGGATATATTTTCATCTTTTCATACTTATTTGGATTTTGGAAAACAGGCGAAATCGAAATTGTGCCATTAGCTACGCTGAAGTAGATCTTTGCAGACTTGTTCAAAATCAGTGACATCACTATTTATGATCTGTACACGTGTGATCGTGTTGGGATTTTGAGGTATCTTGAAAGGCATTTTTAAACAAACTGCCTTTTGTCATCCAATACTTAAGTATTTTCCTGTGTTTGAATGTTCAGTCGCTCCATTACCTGTGGTTGCATAAGCGTGTACACTGCCTAGAGTCAGTGCCACAAACATGGCACAAACGATTTCATAATTTTCCTTTTAGTAGTGTTTGAAAACCATAAATGTAGCAAAGTATAAAGCTATCTCAATACAAAATGATGCTGAAGCCTACTGAGAAGTTAATCACGATGCAATTAAGAAGGGTGTTCGTAGTGCTTTCTGTTTGTAAATGGAAGACACAGCAGCAACAGGGACACATGTGTTAGAAACTCAATCAAGTAAGTGGCAGCCACTCATTTCTCCAGCTACCTGAAGTGTGTGTGACACGCAGGCACTTTTGCAATTATGAATACTCATTTGCTGTGGTACGTCTATCCTTTTGCTGCCGTTCTGTGGACTTGATTATCAAGGACGTATAGTCACACACTGTCAAAATAAACCACTGCAAAAATGAGTCCTTTACTCCTCTGCTGATCTGAAGAAATTCTAGCTGAGTGTTCATATCCTGGCATTTCCAGTTCCCTTTAAAATGCGTGTTTTAAGAATTTTGTCAAAGCTTACAGATTAAAAGATAAAATTAGATGCAGAGAGATGCATAATGACAGTTCAAGGCGGCAATTTCCCTCTATATGAAGACTTCATTGTATGATGTCAAGAACCATTTGTTAATTTTTTCAAAGTGTGAATGGATTTAGGTCCTGTGAAGTTTAAAGTCTCATTTTTACTTCATGCTTAGCTTTTGAAAAAATCTGCTTGATAATACAAGGATTCTAACTTAGTCTGACACTCCAGTGGAAATTCAAAGTTGTCTTTTCTGTCCTTGCTGTGTTCCTTTTCTGCCAATGAAAATATTGCAGCATGGAGATTGTCAGTCATCAAATAGCACTAGGATAGCTTTCCCTATTAGTTTTGGCTGTCAGCAGTGTGAATGGAGCATAACATAGAGTGGTTTCAAATGCCTCCGGACCCAGACTTGACTTGATAAAAGGACGAGACTTCATCCTCTCTCCCCCTTTATTTTAAATAATATCATTTTCCCAATGCATGCTAGGTCTTAGTAAATTTGCCTCTATGGCACAAGATCTTGATGTGTTTATGTGTGCTGTGCACTAGTTTCTTGTTCACATCATATATTTTGATTTAGGAACTGGTAGGTTGGAATGAGGATATAAGAACACAGCTAGCAATTAATGTTTAATGTCTCCAAAAGTTTCCTATAATCTTGTATGCCTGGACTTGCAAGAAGAATGACACACACTGAGGAGTAGATTTAATTAGATGTCAGCTAAACTAATTTATTTACAGATGTATCTGGCAAAAAGTTGTGTAGTGCACTGCAGGTTCTAATTCGTATTCGTCAATTTTAGTAGGGCTGGCATGAGCCGCTCTCCCTTCCTGATCTGATTTTTGTCTGTGGCCAGTCTTGACCCCATGAGAGACATTAGAGCCCAGCCAGAGTCTTTCGCTTTTGTCGTCATCACCTTTCAACTGATTTCAAGGAACCAGACTTCCATGGAAGAGACGGTCGCCCTGGCTGTCTGCCACATGCTAATTGGTTTAGTTCAAGCAGCTACATCCTGATCCGTGTGTATAGATGCTGAAAGTGGTGGTGGTGATGGCAGGGAAAGTAATTTAAATATGCAAGAGAAAATCGTTCTCTATTCTGGCAAGCCCATCAAGCCCAATGAAACTGTATCTAATTCTGAGCCCCTGGCCTTGAAGGTTGGTTGCACTTGAAAAAATACACATGAGAACCAAATACCTTTCCATCTTTACAGATGATGCCCTACTCAGAGCTCTTTCAAACCCAGTGAACTTAAGTAGGACTGTGAACCATAAACTGGAAAAGGTGTACAATCTCTTTCATCCTGCTTGGCCAACCAGTGCTGCCCTGTGTTCGAGGCTGTGCTGATTATACTTCCTCATTTCAGCTTAGTATTAATTTTTTTGTTAATTAAAAATAAATATGCAGAACAGCTCCTTAGAAGTGGCATTCCAGGAACAGAATTCTTTGGAGGCGTTTTGCTAGAGTTAAGCTTCTTTTCATCCATTTTCCTGAAGTATGTGGAGGATAGATGTCCGTTCTGCAATCTTAGTTACATATGTTAAAGCTAAAGGAATAGTTCAAAGGTTACAGCTAAACTTGACCTTAAACCTGTTTGATGTTCAAATCTTCCATCTGCTGATACATCCTCTTAAGTGAAGGTCATTGCTTCAGCATAAGAAGTTCCCCACTTCGGCGTAACGTTTGTGTTCCTCATAAAAATTGTGCAGACAAAAAGGGATACCAGGAGGCTGATGATTCTCAGCTTCCAAAGGAAAACGAGGTCTCCCTGTTAGTCCATTAATCTGTTTCCCAGCAAACATACATTTTAAAACTGAATAGGTTTTAGCCTATTTATCAAAACAGGTAATCTGAATAGCATGTTTCTTTTCTTCCCATTAGTGGTTGTATGTGGACTGGTTCTATCCTTCGATGATTTGTTACTTCTTGTTAAGCCTAAATTTTATGTTTCTTCATTCAGCCCATTTATACCCAATAATACATACTTTCGGAGTAACCCAAATAGCTTTCTTTGTACTTTGCATTGGCAGCTCTTACAGCTATGAGCACTGCTAGGCCCCATGACGACTTCTTCATTCCATCAGCCCAAGAATGTGCTGAACTTCTTCAAGAACTGTTAGCTGCACTATGCAGGATAGGTCTTGTGCTGCACTGAAGTATGTCAGAAACACCCAGCACTTCATAAAGCACTGAACTGAGCAACGTGACCAGTTCCTGTCACTCTTATTTTGTCCCTTGCTCTGTCACAAGTGGGAGAAAAACCTGTGCAGGACAGTGCTTTACTTCTGCTGGTATTTTGCTGCTTTTCCTCAGCATGTGTGAGCTGCTGTCCAGAGAATTAAATGCCAGATTTGGTGTGCATTTATGAGTTTGTTTGGTGTGTGACTGAAAAATTGGCCAACCCTATTGTTTTTTCTTTTTTTTTCCAATCTCATTTTGTATTTTAGTCAGCCCAGAGCCTCAGTCCTTTTTGAACTCCCTGCAGTTTGTCTACATCAGTTCAGGGAGGCAGCATGGTGCAGGGGTTAGGCAATAAATCTGGGCTCCTGGCGCTGGTTCAGACTTCCCGTGTGATCTTGATAAATCATTTACCCTTATTGCCTCAATTATGAAACTAAAAGAGGTAATATTTACTTAACTCAGAGGTACTGTAAAGTTAAAGTGTTTCAGAGCTTCTCCACTGTTATCCTGGCTAGCTGTGCATCTTTTATCTTTGTTCCCTTCCATTCTGAACTTTGTCTTTAGCATCTTTGTTCTCCCTTTCCTCTCCTTCTCTCTTTTTTTCCCTTTTTTCTTCTCTCCTTCATTATTTGCTGCTGCCCATTTTATACCTGAGTTGTGTTTTTATTGTGGAGGGCAGTGCTCTCTGGCTTGTGACCTGTTGGTGCGTGTACCATCCCAAAGCTCTCCCCTTGGAAGTCTTCTGGAGTGTTTTGCTGCATTTTTAGGTGAATTTTGCCCAAGCTTTACAGAATTGCAGCTCTATAACACGCTTCTGCTTTGTTAGTTCCCCCCCATTGTTTTCAGCTGTGTTCATATAAACACATGCTCCTATCTCATATATTCTGCCTTTGCTTTCTTCTTTCCCTTTTTATTTTGGTGTAATAAATTGTACCACATTCTCAGTTCTGAAGTAGCAAATGTTCAGCAGTAATTACCTTCTCACAGATATGCCTGTACTCTTAAGTGAAGAGAAACCTCCAAGTTCTAATGTAGAGCAGAGATGCCCATCTACCTGAACTACTTCAAAGCGTGCCTGTTTGTGCAGCTGTATCATCGGCGCATACATATTTTATGGTTCTTCGTGTTTGTCTGTCACAGGGATTATGGAAAAAACAAATGAACAAATAAGTGTGTGAAAATTAATATGCTTGTAATTTGAGAACTATTGTTCTTGTTATTTGAACATTTGTTTTGCTTAATAGATTTTTAAAATAACAAACCCGTAAGACTTGCTTTTTCTTTTGTCGAGTTATTTCCCTGGGACATAAATTCCAATCTTTCAGAAGCTTTTTGCAATTAATTTGGAGCTGTTCTCCTGCATTTATTTTTATAATGATAGAAGAAAGTATTAAAAAAATTCAATTTTGAGATTCATCTGTGCTGCATTTTCTGTAAGAGTTATGCCTATTTAGAATGTGCTAATGATACCTTGGGACAGATGGACCAGAATTGCAGGAGAAAACCTTTAGTCTTCATTTTTCTGGTCTGCACTCAATACAGTCTCTGATATCGCTGGGTGAAATGTTTACTTAAGTCTGGAGCCTGTTATGGACTAGAACTAATCAGCAGGCTCCATGAGAGGTTGCTCAAACATAGATTTAAGCTCTTCTCAAACTCCAGACACTTTCTGCAGTCTTTCAGCTCTCAGGGTACGTACTGGAACCTCTTCTTAACCCCAGTTCTCTCTAACTCTCTCCTTCACAGGCTTTGGGATTTAGATTGACAGATCTTCCAACATCAAGGGCTTTTGAATCTCATAGAGCAGTTTTAGACTTACCCGAGTACAGAATCGTGCTAGACACTTTTATTTTCAGCAACAGATCTGCTCACAGGTGGTCCATTTGATGATCCCATCTCTGGCTAGAGTTCCTGTTCCTCTACGACTTTCCCAAAGCGAGGATGTCTGATAGTGCGGTGTTTGTACGCTCAGTAGCATATAGCGTGCGTTCAAGAGGATACAGACCTGCAAGCTGTAGCAGGAGCAGTTCTTGTTCCCATGCCCATAACGCTCATGCCTTCACTGCTGAGAGACACTTGCTTGAACGAAAATGTATGTGGGAGTTCTGTGCTCGTAGTTACTCCCTCTTCTGTAATGTTAACTATAAGGTATCAATTAGAATGATGATTATGCTGTTTAAATAGCACCTGTTTTTCTATTTTGAATTCACACTTTAAAAGCCAGTGATCAAGTTATTGCTTTATTAACGTAGATCTGGTGAATATACTAACTAATGACTTCAGGATTTGATGTGACGTGAATGTTCTATTAATGCAGAGGAGAAATTAGGCTATCATCCCTGTCAAGCAAGAAACAAAGGAATGATGAATGGTGTGAATACTTATCCTAGTTCCATGCAGCTTAATGCAAGTTTGAGGTACCACCCTGAGGTTATCATTTGAAGAATTATTTTTAGAATAAAAGAAGAACGAAGTGAGGTGCTGTGTGTTAGATCCCCTGAGTGAGAGCACAACAGCATTCCTGGCCACACAGGGGAGGAAAGTCTTGGTGTTTCACCTTTAGCGTTTACCACTGGTGCTTACAGTGGTGCAGGGCCATGAAAGAAAGTTAAAAGCCATAAGTTTCAGTAAACTTGAGCTTTACCTTTGTGTGTGTGTGTGTGTGTGTGTGTGTGTGTGTGTAGCATTTAAAAAGGTAAAAAAACAACCCTACCATAAAATTGCATCTACCAAGGGATAGGAAGCAGTTCTGTAACACCTGCAGCATTTATGTAAAGGACTAGTTTAAGGTCTCCTTCAGATTCAGTTTAATAGAATGAACACTGCAACCATTTGTCCTAGAGATATATTCCTCTAAAAGGTTTCTTTATTGACTTTTTTTCCACTGTTTCCTTTCTGTAATTTCTGTGGAGTTTAATTATTAGCCCCAGGTATCCTGGTTGAAATCTAGACTATAAGAAATGGAAGTTTAAATTGAGACCTGTCTTTTGAAGTGCAGCGGAATTGTTTTAATATAGCTGCTACAATGTATGTTTCTCTGTTTACACTATTGGATAGATAAGATAAAAATGATAACTTCTGCTTGAATTTTAGTAAAGAAGTAGGAGAGTGCATGTCTATATGATTAAAGTGGTATTGAAGCATTATTAAAAAGCTGTAATTTCAAGTATTTTATGCTTTGTTTTGCATATAGTCAGTCTGCAGGGAAAACTAGTTACTTAATGTAATTCAGGTTCTTGTGCTTTTCTGAAGTTGAAGGAACTTTTCGTTGGTCCCTGCTGGCTTTGGATCAAGCCTTTGGTTTAAGTATTGATTAAAAGAGAAGCTCAGTGTAAGTGGGAAGCCAAGAGAATTAATATAGTGAATGCGGTGAAGTGGGGGAGAGGAGGAGGGTCGAGGGGGAAGGCCAAAAATGATTGCATCCACAAATGTAATTTGTTCCTTTATGTGATGAATCAGGTTCCAGGTGCTTATTCAAAAGCCACCTCAGTAGCAGCTTTGCCTGCATGTACCCAAAGGCTTTTTTCTTCCTCTACATTCTTTTTCTAATAACTATGATATTTAATTTTGTTTTCCTAGTATTTATTAGATGGCTATGCAGTAAAAAAATATGAATAGAGGAGATTTCATTAAGGTTTGCTACAGCTGCTGAACCTCAGAAGACAAAGTACTGTAGCAGTGAGGACTGTGAAGTACCTCAATAAAAGGTAAAGTGCCCAATAGAGGAACCAGTGTTGCCACTTAAAATGTGGTAGCTGAAGAGGAAAATCAGGAACACTCAAAGATTCTTCTGTGTTCTTGCCTATCCTAAATCACAGTCTTCAATTATACAAATGCATGTTTATAAAAGGAAAAAGGAAAGCAGAACCGAGTAGCTTCTCAAACAGCTCTCTAAGGCTTGCCATATCTAAATACTGAGAATAGAAATTGCCGAATAAAATTAATGCAGCCGGTTTGACAAATCATATGCTGATTTACTTGAGTTTTAATGTCCTTTGGGAGGGTTATGTGGTAGAGAAAGCAACTAAAAAATAATAGAAATCCAGGAAACGTATTGAAGAACTCTGTCATGCAAACATGCTGCATTTCAAGATGTGTTGATTGGGCAGACCAATGCCTGTAGTTTAGGAACTGAGTAAATAATGTTTCGAATATCCCTTAAGATGTTTGCCGTGTCAACCATCCAAATTAGTAAAATAAATGTAAATTTGAAGGACTGCTGCAATTGCAGTCCATGTTGAAAGAATAATAACAAATGTATTATTCACCACCGTGCTACTCTCTGGGGATGCGGTAGTGCTGTATCTACGTTCAGAAACACAAAAAGAAAGGATGTATTTTAGGGACGTACTCCTGATTATGGTTAGCTCTCTCTTGTTACACAACACAGCCTTTTTCCTGTGTACCTTTTGTCTTTGGCAGATCTACTGTGTCAGGAAAATCTATAACCCTGTTGACAAAGAAGCCAGATTGCTGTTGAATCTGTCACTTTATTAGACTGTATGTGAGATCCCTTCCTTGCACACTGTGACCAAACAATCCTTTGCCTGCTCTATTGGGAAGACTGAAGAGTGCAGAGAAACCATCTGCAACAGCAGGCAGACATTCAGTGGGTGGAATTAAAGTGGTGGGAAATAGGATTGGGGGACAGAGGAGAAGAGGGAAAGTTTAAGAACCCTGTCATCTCATCATTCTCAATGCACTATTCGTATCTATAAAATGCATTTCATAGGCATAAAGTTCAGTCTGATCGTGTGAAAGGCTAACGTGAGATGCTACTGTACTCAGCCTGTATGCTTTTCAAATTATGAAATGCAAATAACAATCCCTAAAATGTGGTTCTGTTACTGTACAGAAACATCTACATCTTGACTTACTGGAGATGTAATCATATGCTCCTCCAGACAGATAAAACTGAACCTGATGTACTTTTTAAGATTAACCTTACGTCCAAAGAAAGGAGGAAAACATGAAACTAACAGTATACGTATAGAAGCAAAACCATGGCTCCACTGGGTGTACCTGTGTGCTAAACCTTGAAGCAACCTCGAACATTTCCCCAAGCTGTGGCTTGCATTGCTCTAACTCTGTCTCTTAAAGACCAAATTGGGTACTGGATGGAGAGCTAATCTTCTTCAAGAACTGCTTCAAAAAGGTTCTGTAGACAAAATCACAGCAGGCTGGACTCTTTCTCCATTACACAGTCAATTAAGAACATCTCAGAAGGCTTTGTGCTGGCATATACGTTTGTCACAACTTTCTTGATACAAAACGACCAATCTTCTGAGCTGCAAACAGTCCCTGCATTATGCTGTGTAACTGTAACCCAGCAAATAGCATGATGGAAGAGATAGTGACATGTAGGTAAACAGTTGTGTGGCCTCACCCAGCTCTGGAGATCGTTAGCCAGGCAGTGTAGGTATTAGCCATGCTTTGCCTTTGCTTTTCAGAGCAAGAGGTCTTTGACCAAGTGTTTCTTGCCCCAGTCTTGATCAGGATCTGAGGAAACTGATAACAAATAACAAGTTGGTCATCCTCTGTCCGGATGCGCAGTGCTTTCCACGGTGCACGTGTGTCTTTTTCCTGGGGGATTTCCCAGCATTTTCCAGTGCTGTGTTTGTTTTGTTATATAGACAACATGCGCGTGCACAAACACACACACAAAAGGTGTTTAACTGCTGCTTCTCTCTTTTACTCCAAAACCAAGAAAATCTTTTAACAGAATATAAAGGAGAAACTGTTGCTCATATTACAGGGTGGTCAGAATGTGTCTGTTTTCAAATAAGAGTCACTGTGTGAGCTTAAATCCTACTGTGCCACCAGAAGTCTTCTATTTTATGATTTCAATTCATCCACCTTTTTTTTCTGAGAGAGATGTTCTCTTTATCTAAAGCCTGTAAAATAGTTTTCTTTCTTTTTTCCACCGTTTCGATAGTAAACATTTGGTGGCTTTCATTTCTGAAAAAACGTGACAGCCATTGGTCCTCAGGTTCTGCTTTCTGAACAACACACACAAAAGAAGATGAATATGTATTTTTCCTTTTGGAGATTGAGATGGGCTCACCTTTTCTTTCACAAGATTGTATTTTATCAAGCAGCGGTGTGTGTTTGCTGGGTTTCAGCTGTTCTGTCACACCATATGATCAGGCTTCTTTAATCTTCAGAGTCATATCCAAAGAAGATAAATTACGCTGATGCTCAGGTGTCTTAAAAAAAAAAATTCTAACAGATTGAGTGTAGTCTCACTGAAAATTCTGGAAATCACATTATATTGAATGACTTTCAGGCAGGTTTGCACAAGAATTTTCCTGCATCAAGTTTTGCCTTCAGAGATCACCAGTTCCTCAAAAGCAAAATGAAAGTTTTCAGGAAACGCATTTTGTATGCAGTTGATGGAGCTCAATAAGGAACTGACATCTACCAGTAAGTTGCCTGCTTTTTCAAGTTTAATTACGTCTCACTTTTCTGCCTGTTGGTAGAGTTGATCACTGACTCAGGACTGTTTCCCTGAATTCTGCATTTAATGTTTTAGAGCTCTGAGATGGGATGAATGTATACCCAGGAATAATTGGTGGATAAACACTTGATAAACTAACTTAAAAGTGTGGTTTTCTACTTATCAACTCCAAGCAACAGCTTAATTATTTGAGTTGGGAAGGACTGTGAAGTTTTAATAAGCAATCAAAAGTATACAGTTCTGATTCTCTTACTTTATTTTACTTTTAACTGGAGAGGAATCTGTGCTTGATGCTGTTGAACAGGAGACGAATGAGAATGCTTCTAATAAATTAAAAAACACGTTTCATTCCTGTATTCAAAGGGGAGCTTAATGAGTTTTTCGCACAGTAAACAGTAGTGAGTTTATGAACAGTCCTACCATGCTTGCGGTGAAGGCTATGTAAATTATACTGATGCATATTTATTCATTTACTTCTTGTGGGAATAGATTTAGGGGGCTATAAGCATATATCAGAATTTTTTACAGGGAAGGAAACTTATGAGGAAGGCTTATTATCCCAAGAGTGGAATTAAGGTGAAATTAACAAGTAATTGAAGTTATCTTTGATCATGATTTTTCATTCCCTTCTTTTCCCTGCTCTGAGGAAGTGAATATTTTTGATGTTCAGTAGAGCAGTACAATGCTGCACAGAGAAGCATAATGCTGAATTTTCATAATAATGTTTGTAATGCAAATGAGGGACACTTCAAAAACAGGTTGATTAGCATTTCTTAATAAAATGCCAGTCTCCTCCTTTTTCTTCATTAGTTCTATCAGCAGATTACATGGCAAGATTTTAACATTAGTAAATTTGAAGTGTGTGGTGGCTTCTCGTGATATAATTATTTGGTGGCTCTAAATAGTTTCAGATTGTGCGTTTAAAACAGTTCCTGCAGCACTAAGGCATTACAGTGAATTAATGAGCAGTTTGTCACCTCTGGGACCTTTGCTTTGAAATCCAGTCAGGCTTAAAGTGAACTGCTACCATTGCAGGCCAGCAGCTGGTAAAAGGTTAGAAAATGAATGAGCTCCAGGGACATCACTGAACTTCCACGGGAGCATATATTTACTTTAGCGCTGCTTTTCCGAGATCAAACCGAGGGAAGTAGAGTGCTGCTGTGCAGTCCCTCCCAAACACAGCATCAGCCAGCATATTCCCCACTGCACTGCTCACTGTGTGCTCTGCTTTGCTTTCCTTTCCTAGGAAGGAAGGCATGGCAATGAAAAAGCTTGACCAAATGAACGGCATTCTCTTTTCTGTGTGTCGTTTATTGGTTTTCCCCTTTTTAATCGCCAAGCCTTACTCCTTTCTCCTCATCCCGTGCTTTATTTTAAGTAATTTCTCCTCCTCCTCATCTCCTAGGTCTTGCTTTCCCCCAAGTGTGTGTTTTTTATTGACCTTTTCCTCTGTTGATTCTCAGTGGGAGACTCAACAAGCTATCTCACATTCCAGGCAGGGTGCATTGTTCCTCCCCTGCTAGGCATTTGTGAGGAGCTATCCTTGGCTCCTTTCTTCCCCACCAGGGAGACTTCTGAGAGTGAAAAGGCCCCACACTGCAAGAAAAGATACTGTAGAGTGTGTTTGGAGAAGGGCAGAGAAGCTGTGAGGGGTCTGGAGCACAAGCGTGATGGGGAGCGACTGAGGGAACCAGGGCTGTTCGGTCTGGAGAAGAGGAGGCTCAGGGGAGACATCATGGCTCTGCAACCACCTGAAAGGAGGCTGTGTGAGGAGGGGTCGGCCTCTGCTCGCAGGGAACGGCCATAGGACGAGAGGGGATGGCCTCATGTTGTGCCAGGGGAGGTTCGGGTTGGCTGTTAGGAGCAATTCCTTCTCCCGAAGAGCGGTGAGGCAGTGGCACAGGCTGCACAGGGGGTATTGGGGTCATGGTCGTTGGAGCTGTTCAAGCAACATGTGAATGTGGTAGAAAGGGACATTGTGTAGTGGGCAACACTGGTGGTAGGTGCATGGTTGGACTAGGTGATCTTAGTCTTTTCCAACCTAAATGATTCTATGATTCTATGAAATGCTTGTTGTGCTCCTGTGCTCCTTTGATTTTAGAGGAGAAGCAGGGGAGGTGTTTTATGAGCTTTTAAGTTCAGAGCATTAGTAAGAGCTGTTGGTGAGCCGAAGCCTTTTCCCAGTTTTGATTCCACTTGAATTTCTTTCTGTGACTGTGTAAGGAAACAGCAAGCTGAGTACAGCAAGATGAGTTTTTGGAGACAGGATTTAAATAATACATGCAACTTATGATTAAGCATAGCAGGTCTTCAGATTGTAAAATTGAACTCCAGCATTCAAAAACCATGGAAGAAATGAACCTCTTTGCTGTCCCTGGAGAAGCACTGAGTTAAGGATACTTTTATATCATCTCATTTTTCTGTTTTAATGCTGTTTGCTAGTGCTTTCCAAAACGGCTGCATTTAACTGCGTATCATACCTCCACTTCTTGCTTCTTCCAAGACCTGATGCAGGATTTCTTCCTCACTAAATTTGAATGTAGAAATAATGTGAAACAGATCCCCTTATTAAGACGATCCTGGAGTCTCATCTTTGTTAGTAAACCTCTTGACAATCTTCCTCCTTTCATGTGTATTGATTTGGATTAGGCAATTCATCAAAAGCTTGTTATTAGTCATTCTTTAGACCTTATGTGTCAGACAGTCACTTCTCACTTTCTCTGCTTGTGGATTACAGCACTGCCATCAGCCAAGGCTCACTGCATGCCAGGCAGCCCCGGCCTCTGATTTCACTGCAAGCATCACAGGGAAACCATGCGTAGACCTCTGTTATCAGTACTGTAGTTTAAATTCAGCTTTTGGATTAAAACAATGATTTGTGCTATTGATGACTGCTTAAGTTCTTTGCCATCGATATTGAGTCAGCTCTTAACTGTTATAAAAATAAATGTAGCTTCAAAAAGCTACATACTTTTACAACCCAACCGTTTAGTTTATCTTCTGTCCAGCAAGTTGCTCTATTGGCAATTTCTGCCTTCTTTTTTGACTTTTGAGAGGGGAATGTATTTTATCCCAAAATGATTGTAGCTAAATGAATTGGGGAAATTAATTTGTGGAAGTATCTTCTTTGAGATAAAACATTGTCCTTCTGCAGCTCATCTTTTGTTTTCAGTTTTGAATTAGAACCACAGGTAAATCTTAGCCTTAGGTTTTGGGCCTCATATTAGGTTATCTGGTACATGATCAAGCCCAGTCTTTTTCTTGTTTTGTTTTCTGAAAGGAGATCTCACTACTTCTCTGAGCAGCCTAATGCAATGCTTAATTGCTTTCATTGTGAAGGATATTTTTTCTCATGCTCACATGCAGCTTCCCCTGATGCAATTTGTGCTCATTATCTCATGTTCTGTAAAAAAAAAAAAGAAAAAAAAAAAGAAAAAGCATCCTAGTGAGAACAGTACCTCTACCTTCTCCAGAATGACTTCTATAAGTTATTGGAATATTGTGAGTGGATCTTAAGTACCTTTCTTCTTTGGGCTGAAAAGTAGGAAGGTCCTTCAACGTTTTTCATTTAAGTTATTCAATTTTCTCATCATTTTGGTGGACTCTTCACTGGACCCTTCGCCGTTTTTCAATGCCTGTCTGGACCAAATCTGGACACGTTATACAATGCATGTCCGAGCAAGTGCTGAATAGAGTGCAGTAATCACACGCCTTGACCTGCTGCAGGCTGGGACATGGATTGTCTTCATTGCCTCAAGGGTGCTCTGCTGACTCACACGTAGCTCGCCATCTGCCAGCACCTCCAAGCAT
Source organism: Tetrao urogallus (assembly GCF_951394365.1). Lineage (NCBI taxonomy): Eukaryota > Metazoa > Chordata > Aves > Galliformes > Phasianidae > Tetrao > Tetrao urogallus. Next base: position 5,081,236 of record NC_136814.1, read on the forward strand.
TTTAGAGCAGAGCTGCTTTTTGGACTTGTATAACTCTGATTTGTACAGCTGGTCCCTAACTCAACTATCCTCTGCTACAAAAGGCATCTCTAGACTTTCTGCTTGGGTCATATTGGGTCATGACTATTGCAGCGGGAAGTGCTGGGAGCAAATTATGTGTAGATTCTCCAGAGAGATGACAGGATGTGTACACACACATACACACCTCACCTCAGTGCTCTGACAGTACCAAAGTGGAACTGGTGTTTTAATTTCTTTATGCCTTCAGGAGTAATCTGTTTTTTTCATCTGAAAGATAATGTAAGAGCACAAACTGTTCTTATGTTGCAAAAAAATAGGCCTGCCTGGCCTCAAATACTCACTATTGGAAGTGCTGCTCACCCCTGCCAGGCTTTCATCCTATCTCACTTCTTTTTCTTCTTTCACAAGCTGCCCTGCATGCTTTCCCCATTCTCCAAGCCAGGCATCTAGAACCCAGCCCCAAATCCAGAGACAGGGAATCTGCCTCCCAACCTCAGCCTCCCTTGCAGACTCATGGGCTCACCACCAGCCCCACGCACAGCTGCCAGGCTGATGGGGCTGAAGCCCCAAGCTAGCTCCAGTCTTCCGGAGCAGACCTGCTGTGCCCTTGCAGAGCCTCACTCAGCAAGGCAAAGTGAGAGAGGGCAGTGAGAGGATGCAGTGCACAGCCTCCCTGCCCACCACGAGTTGAGCTGGCTTATTCTTGGCTACTGCTTTCAGTAGTTCTGATATCAAGTTTTTGGGTTCTAGATGGCAGACAGCTTCTGTTCTGCTCTGTCGACAATTATGTTCCAGGTGAATACTGCCGAAGTTTTGATCAGTTACCAAGCTGACACTGAAACCTATTTGCTCAGTAGAAGCAGGGATGCACACTCTTCTGTGTTCAGGTGAAATGACTGAAAGAACTACTGGAGAATCAGCTGGCTTAGGAGGTAAGGTTTGGAAGGGAGGGCCAAAAAGAACTGTCGCTGCAGCTGCAGGCCTCAGCGAGCTGTGGAAGTTGTCCTGTGTCTGGCCAGGTTTGCAACATGACAGAAGAAAAAAGATAAATACTTAAAGAGAGAGATGTAACTGCAGTTATTATTGATTGTGAAGTGCTTTATACCTTAACTACTTTTGGAGTCTGTGGATCTGTCAATGCCTAGTGCCAACTGACTACAATTACCTAGGGCACTTGATAGATGGGTGATATGGGCCAACCTCTCTGTTCTACCTGTGAGCTCTTTGTGTGACTGGATTAGGTCACCTCCTAATAGGATTTTTTTCTGTATCACAAGCCAGACACAATACAGTGTGATGAGAGAAGAGCAGCTAGAAAGAATGCTAGCATGGCTAGTTGTAATAAAATGAAAAATCACTTTTTCACAGGTTATCACAGTAATTTATTTTAACAATTAAAAATTAATTCAGTATGGAACATAATAGAACGAGATGATAGTGTTGCTGTGAGTCAGAGCCAGGAAATTTTCCTAACTCCTCTTAAAGCCAATGGAAAAGCAGCAGATGATCACTGTGAAGTCTGATAAATTGAGAGGCACTCAACATAGAATTTTCATTAGACTTTCAGAACTTTACTGTCTGCTTTGAGTGGCTTTTTACTTGTCAATGAAAGAAAGAAGGAAAGTGCATAAATATGGCAGGTTTTAATTTAGGCTCGAAAGGACAGCATCTTAGCAAGGTTATTAACATTCACCTTTCAGCAATGATTTGGTCAGATAGCTTACTTTAGATAAATCTTCATTGAATAAAGAAAAACAAAACCTATTTCTCTGATAATGACAAAAGCCCAGTATCCTTTGACAGCAATAGAGCAGAAATATTCCGTTTTGCCTTTGCTTAAAATTTCCAATTGCTCTTCTCTCTCTTTCCTTCAATCTGAAGATAAAATACATATTAAGTTATTCTCACATCCCTTCATGAAGGCAAAATTTCAAAAAGGTAAATTATCAGAAAAAAAGCTGATTTGATTTATATTGGCTCTCCTACTGAAAGCAATTCTTTGCTTCCAGATACTGTGGCTGGAGAAAGTCAGCTGGTCCCTATATCTTTTCCCAAGGCAGTACTCTGACTCTGAAACTGCAACAGAGGTTGGCCCAGCACCCAGGTCCTATCTGCTGGATCCTATTCCACCTTATCACTCAAGGGAAGAACAAAGATGTTGTCATATTCTCACTGTGATATCAAAAAGAATCTGAACTGCCTTATTTACCCTGACCATGCCCTTGCCAGGTCTGGGCAGAAATCTGTTAAAGGATGGCAGTTGGTTGACCAAAGTGGAGAGAGAAACTGGAAGTATGGTCACGAATTTGATTCTGAAATTATAGGAGTTCTGGAATGTACAGAATGTACCTACCTATGTAGGTAATGGATAGTAAACTCTTCCTAAGAATAAATTATATTAAACAGAATAAACCCTTCTATTTAGTTTCCTCTATGACTCATTTAGATTGGATTTTCAGTAAGACTTACGTGTAGGCTAATGAACAGCATTGGAAGATGAGCTGGTACTGGTGAATAGGAAATTGTATCTGGAAGGGCATGGTAGGGTGTGGGATCCATTTCATCAATTTTGTAGGAAATTAAGTTTTTAATTAAAATAAAATGAATTTATTTTCCTAGAGATAGGCCCATAGAGGCTTATGTTTGGGAGATGATCAGCAAACATCCACAAACAGATGGCTCCCTTGTTTCTTTACTTAGAACCAACCCAAGCAGAGAAAAAAATCAGTCCTACTAGAGTAGAGCTTGCTGGGGAGCTGTAGAATGGTCAAGCATCAGGTGTATGGTGGGGAGAGAGCCTGCTGCTCAAAATTGCTGAGTTGGTCATGGAAAGAAGGTCCTACAGTCAGTGGTGGAAGAAAACAGATGGGGTCAGAAGAGTACTCAGCTTAAGTCAGTATGTTAGACTAGTTTGCCTCATTGATGTATATCTTCCACAAAAGCTACTCGTTCCATTGGAAAATTATATTATATTTGCTGTCTGCTGGTGCTAAGTAGACATTTGAGGGTGCTCAAACCCTCCCCTTCTCTTCATCCCATGCCTTCACTTCTGCAAAGCTGGTAACCCTACAGATGTGCCAGATACATAAAAACTGCATTTGTCCATGAAGAAGGAGAAGGGGGAAAAAAGTTAAGATTAAATGGCGTTCACTACTGCAATTCAGAGTGTGCAGCTGGAGGTGGCAGGCAGAAAATGGAAGAATACAAATAAACCCACATTTGCATTCAGGAAAGTATGAAGAGAGAATTTATCTTCAGAACTACCAGATCCTAAGAGGTGTGCAAGCTGTGCAGAAAAGAAAGATTGAGGGCAAGACAGAGCAGAGACCAAGAATGTCAGTTAGGTTAAAAAAAAGCATGGTGGAGGGAAAAAAAAGAATATTGAAGGGAAGTGTTGTTGAAAGAGAGAGGCTGGCAGTGGAGAGCAGTCTAATGCATTGAGGTATTGATCCAAAAATGCCCTGTAATTTTTGCTAGGCACGGTGTCGTGCTTTGGTTTCCTTGGAGCATACAGGTGCAAGAGTTTCAAAACAATTCAGGTGAAGAGGGGAAAAAAAAAAAAAAAAAAGTATTTTAAATGTAGTGAATCTTCTGTCATGTTGTAAATCCAAATTAGGTACTTGAAATGCAGTCTTAGACTGGGGATTACCAAGATCGGGCACTGCAGATCTAGCTTGCTGTGGTCATCTGCATTCTGAAAATGGAGTTCTTTCTGTTGCATGCAGGCATTTAGGAAATGCCCCCAACTGACATACTTTTTTGTATGTAAAAATACCGTGGTGAGAGGACAAATACAGAAACTCACTTAAATTGTAATGCAAAAATATTCTTCAAGTTCAGTCTCAATCCAGAATAGTCGCTGAGCCTTGATACTGACTTAAAGGCAAGCAGAGCGGAACCATTTACAGTGAATAATGTATTAAGAAGCTGTTGGAATGTGAGCTGTTTACTAAAATATCTGTATTGATACAAACCAAGCTAATCGCAGTGAAGTTGCCGGGAAGAATGTGGAATATCAACTTGTGATCTGATGCAGTGCAAATGCAGGGCAGTTTTCTATATTCTGTTTGCTTTCCGTCTTACACTCAATTTTTAATCATGTTTTTAAAAATTGCTTTTATGTGGGCATATGGGAAGTCCAGGTGGGGCGTGTTTTTCACTCATTCTAATGTTTCTTCATGCCATGCTCCCAAAAACCTGCACATAGCTGCGTGCAACATGCTGAGAGTTGAGACTTCAAAAAATTTTCTGAGTTTCTAAATACTGTGCAGAGATCGAAACAGTGAAAAAAACAAAGCTTGCGTCACGGCATGATGTGATAAAAAGGAAAAAAAAAATAAATTAGAGTGGTTCTTCAGCATCTTCTGTCTGGAGGTAATGGTTAACAATATATTTGATTATGTCATTATACAGATTTGCTGCTTATTATAAGGGCTGTGTCCGTATCATTCTCATACAGCAAAAGCATCACAGATCTTTGTGTTCTCAGCTGCAGAACTAAGCTGATTCTGTGCCCACTGGCAAAGGCTGAAGTTGCCATTGACAAATGTGTACAGTATGAAGAAACTTGGGTTTTGTACTTTCTTACAGCCCAGATTCATACTTTGATGTTTTGAAGAACATATTAGAATATTGTCAAAATGCCCTATTAATGATTTTAGACACGATTCAACATGTTTTCAAATATTTAATCTGTCTTTTGCATTTTAGTATGGAACTTAATCTGTCATGTTATTAATATCTCTTCAGATACACAGATACTCTTTTTCACAGATGCTCACATGTACAATGCAATGTTGTGTTACTTAAGCATAAAACTTGGACTCCAACCCCAAGGCACAGATGCCAAATCAAAGGCAGCAAATTAGTGACATACCAACCTTATGAAGATTTTAATGAAAAATCTCTTTATCGATTTAATTGGTCACAATTCTTTATTTTGTTAAACTGGACAGGAAAATAAAATAAAAAATCAGCCCTTATTTGGATACTGCAGGTAGGTTGGTTTTCAGTAGGTTGTTGTTTTTTGTGTTTGTTTTTCTTTTTTTATCAACTTGTTTCTCTTTGTGTATTATTTATTGGAGAAAGACATAAAAGGTAATCTAACAAAATAACTGGAAATGGATTGGCAAGTCATATAAAGAATAGAGTTCCTTTCCACATGACTGTGATGAATGGTGGGCACGGGCAGACAAAGCTCAGTATGAAACACAACCTCACACTTTAAGAAGCATCTTTAATCCTGACAGCTGTTGAAAAAATATGATAGAGTCAGACAGCAGGGCGAAAAACCTGAGTTTTCTTCAAATCCCTGCTCTTATCTCTGAACCCTTTTGGTGCTGTGTCTCTAAGGATGGAGCTCCATGGCTCTGTCTGGTGTCTGTGGGATGTGCCAGGAGGGCTGGTGATGGCAAGGCCTTCTTGCTTGTGTGGGGCTGTGAATTTGGATGCTTCTCCTCTGCCTGTCTCTTGATTTCCCCAACCAAAGAGAACCTAACTGCTCACCATCTTCTAGCCCTCGTTGATGTAGGCTTTGAGATGAATGCTGTTTGGGAGAATGGGAGATATATGCGTGCATTTGTACTGCGCTTCCAGCTTCCTGATATGCCACTGATAAAAGAGGAGCTGGGGAAGCAAAGATATTGCTGGATGAAGACCAGGTCAGCACAGGGTGGTTATGCAGTAGCCTCAATAAACCCTGTGGGCACTCAGGATGGTTGAAGACCTGTGACAGTGCAGCAGAATAGATGGGAGCTCTTAGAGGTGGTCCCCTGCTCACACTTTCCTCCCTAGTGGTTGAAACTCTCAGCTTTCATATTGTGACTGCATTTTGAACACAGTGGCTCTGCACTGAAGTCCTGGCAGCCTATCAGGATATGCACGCAGGAAACTCATTCAGAGCTGTCTGCTGTCTGCTGGTTCTTGGAAGCTGGCTCCTTCTGTGAACTTTGGGTCAGATAAATAAACTGCTCTGGTTATGAGGAGTCATCTTGTTACTGAGGGGTTGATTTCTGAGTAATAGTAATTGTATAAATTAGCATTAATTTCCAGAAGCATGGTGTAAAGAGATTTTGAAAAAGCATTTAGCAAACCTTGTGTGCAAGAAGAATGAAAGGCCTCTCACAGGTTAGGCTGGATGGAGAGATTCACTGAAAGGAAAGCAGTTACAAGAACTGCTGCTAGCAGTGATGAAGGGTGTTTGGGCAAATTCATTGCTGGAACATAAAAGGTGTCAAGATATGTATCTGTGGGAGTGCTACTGCTTTAATTGTCCCTGTTGTATAGATGCTCATTAATCAGTGCACTCAGAAGCTTTGAAACAGAATCAAGGTGAACTCAGCTGGTTTAATTTAAAGCACGTGTAACAAATTCTGCTTGGTTGGTCTCTGCCATCTCCAGCTCTGACACCAAAGGTGAGCGTCCCACTTGTGTTTAACTGCTCATACTAGACATGGCAGCTGGCACAGGATGTATTGGGTAGATGCACTCCTCTGGGTTATGTCATGTTTTTATTACTGGCATTAGAAGGAATGTTTGACAACAAAATCTGCAATATGTGCAACTGTACGTATTTTCTGTAGACCTGGACCTAGTCTCTTGCTGACCATTTATATTTTAAGAACTGACATGTCGCATTTTATTGAACTCGACTGAAAATGGAGAGTAACTGTTGAAGAACAGAGCTGTTGACCTTATATTTCATGAGTAATAAGATTTTATTTGCCATAGTTACTGCAGGCTTATTAAAAACTGAGGTTTTTTTATACTGTGTCATTTCTGTACATATATACTTGTACGTTGTTCTTGTACATTGTTCAAATGACCAGCCAAAAAATAGTATAAAATCATGACAGGCTGAAAAAGATATGAACGTGCAAGTGCTGTTTTTAGTTCAGAACCTGAGTTTTCAAGCTGAAACGTGCAGCACTTTCACAGAACGTGCATCCTTTTATTTTGGTTTGACGTGCAAATCCATCGGGTTGTGAGCGGGCTTGTGCATGAATATCTCAGAAAATAACAGGATCCATTTTAGCCTAAGAGTGGTTGAACTTTTTTTCTTCTGTTAATTTTCATGTTCGTGTCCGTGATTCCTGCCTGTAGTTTTGCTGTACTATAATGCGATAGCACACTCCACTTTTTCTACTGGTAGGCTTTAAGAGTAAGAGCTTATGTCTTTCACCATCTGAACCCTTCAGGTAAGGGGAAAAAAAAATCCCATATTAATCATGATTTCAAATGATTTCTGGTTTAGACTGGCCCCAAAAGATTTTGAAAGCCTTGCTAGGATTTTATACGGTATTTGATTGTCTCTGGAGTTGTATTAGCTATTTTTTTCCTGCAGTGTGCTTTTTGGCCAAATATAACAGGTCTGGATTGCGGCCTCAGATGTGCAGCTGCTTGGTACAGTTTTTCTTTTTGAGTAAAACATAGAGAATGAGGAACTTAATTAAGTAATAAAATAGTTTGCAGTGAAGATGGGGTATTGTCGTCGTAATTTTTTTCTCCATTACCCAGAATGAGAGAATACATGAAAATTAAACCTTCATCTGAGGTGTCCATGGGCAATCGTGGGGAATTGTTTTTCTCACTCATGTACTTCAGCTGAGGATCTATACATCCACCTGGAGAACACATGTACCTCCTAAGGATTTCAGTTTGGGCTTTAATTTGTTCTTACGGGAGGTGATGGTGCACATGGAATCCACCATTTCGTTGTCACTTCTGACACGTGAATTTTCCAGAGCAAAGTGAAGGCAACGTGTTTATTTTAATGCTCATGGCTGATCAGATAACTTCACAGCTCTGCCTGATCACGGAACTCCCATGACTTGGTGCTCAAGTCTCGTCTGTGGAGTTTCGGAGCTGGGGAAGATCTTCACTGGCAGAAGTATAGAAAGTGGTATTCCTTTCTCTGGGAGAAAGGAATGCTCCATGAGTCGCAAAAAATAACAAACAGAAGAAGAAAACAAATAATTCGGTCAGGTAAAAAAAAATACTTGATTTTTCTCTGTGCTGAAAGCTGAGCCAGGAAGATGCCTCCAGATATGCTTTTTTGTGCCTCTACCTTTCATGCTGGCTGCATCCCAAGTACATATAGAATAATTTATTGCACATTTCAGAGCTGATCGGCCACATAACCCTGTCAAGAGCACAACATTAACTGAACAGTGAGGGAAAGTACACTTTTGTTTTGATCTTTCTTTGACCTTGCTAGTAATAGAGATAAAATTATAAACTGCAGGCACTATTTTCTTATTATGTGCTATCCCTCTAAAAAACAAACAAACAAAAAAAAACCCCAAATGTTCTGAATTCCTAAAATAGAATCATAGAATCATAGAATGGCCTGGGTTGTTCTATGCTCATTGAATTCAACCCCCTGCTATGTGCAGGTCGCCAACCAGCAGCCCAGGCTGCCCAGAGCCACATCCAGCCTGGCCTTGAATGCCTGCAGGGATGGGGCATCCACAGCCTCCTTGGGCAGCCTGTTCCAGTGCCTCACCACCCTCTGTGTGAAAACTTCCTCCTCATATCTATAGAATCAGAGAATAGACATTCTGCAATTCTTTTTTTTTTTTTTTTTTTTTTTATCAGGAAGTGGTTATTCTCTGTAAAGTAGTGACTAAAACTTGAAGTTTGGTGGCTTAGAAGAGGTTGTTTTTTTTTTTTTACTATACTCATGGAAAGCCCATTATGAAAATGGCTAATTTCCACCTCAGCCTTGACACACGCCAACAGTTTTGGTATGTCTCTCTTTCAGAAGTGTCGGACTCCTTCTTCAGCATCCAAAGTGGCAGCTAGATGATCCACTCTATTATTTCTGAATGGATTAGTAAATAGTTGCCAAGACAATACTGTTATTAGTTTATGGACTAATACTAGTGTGTCTGATGCAGAGATATTTACTGTAGAGGCAGAAGGTCTGAGTTCTCTTCTGGAATATTTCAGTAGTTTGCATTCCCTCATCCTCCCCTCTCGACAGTGCTGGAAGTGACACTTTCCAAAGTAACTCCACAAAGATGCTTTCAGAACTGTCACTCTGTTAGGAGAATTTACCCATTCCTTTATTTTTCCTTAGAAAAAAAAGAAAAAGAAAAAGCAAGAAAGAAACCTTTTACAGATCCCCATGCACATTTTTATCCACTGCTTTTGGAACTGGAACAGAATATTGCTGAATGCTATCATTTCAAAACAAGCCTAGAGATTGTTGCTTACAAATGTCTTTTTTTATATTACTAGCATGCGTGTTTCTTTAATGAAAAGAAATATGAAAATCTGACCAAAATGCTAAGTTTTTTACTTTGAAGCTGTCAAAGAATCATTTAGAAATATAAACTACGTATCCTATAGATATTTATTATCATTATTAATAGCAGGCTAAATTTATGCAAGTTAATGCTTCATAAAACTGCCAATTTCAGTGAAAGTTTTTTACTGTAAGGTAGTTTACTGTGGGATTTATTTCCTCTAGAAGGCACAGGGGAGAGCATTTGTGACTACTGGGAGAGAGATTTGGTAAAAGTGCAGATACGTTTGTCACTGCTGAAATGTTGGATATTTAAGCAGATTTTTGCTAAGATTTCTAGTACGTTACTCCACTTGATATATAAGAGACTTGGGTGGATAACCATTTTGAGAAAATTGTTCTCTTCCCTCATACTATTTATTGCAGTACTTTCCTCTTTTTCAGCATCTGTGGCTAGAGGAAAACGTACTTATTACTGCATCCAGCTTGATGATCAGTGCTGTGTAAGGCATCCCTTGTTCTCCTTGTTCTCCTGTCCATAGGTTTAACTAATGCTCTTCTTTGGGTTCCAGTTCTAATGCTTGTGTCACCAATCACAGCTTCCTCATGCGTTTTCATCATCTGAAGATGTTGTGATACTGGCTATTTTTGCTTTGTTATGTATTTGTAGAGTGGTTAGATTTAATGAAATATTTGCGAAATTCCACGATAACTTCTGGTAGAACATTATTTTCACTTCTCTAATGCGTTTCCATGCTTGGGTCAGTCACTTTATCTATACACACACACACACACACGTGTATTTAAATTATTTTTGTATGGGGATATGTGTGGTTTTTAATACAGAAGTAATGATGGCTCTAAGGCATGCTTTCTTTCTCCATGATACAGACGGGGTTTCCTGACTTGACACAATCCCAGCAAAGACAAACGCTTGCAGATTAAATGTAAAATGTGACAATTTCAGTCACAGCAGTACAATCTCTGCATATGATGCAGTGCTGCATGTACCACATTATAAACATTCCCCTCCAAAGGGGAACGGAGATATTTGTAAGCATTTGCCTAAAGCTGAAGTAGTGAATTTGTAAGGTAGCTGAGAATTGTCGGAAAGACCTTTTTTAATATCTCCAATATTGGAGGACTCAGCTGAAAATAGCTGTGTGACATGCCTTAAACAGATTCAGGCGTCTCTGCAGAATGTAAGAAAAGAGCTGAATACCAGGATTACAGATCTCACAAATCCTCTGCTCGGTTTTACAGAAGGATCAGGCAGTTTATGTATTCAGTTAATCTATTTTCACTTCAGGGTAATGACTTGCAGCTGTAGCCCACTTCATTGGCAGATCAGAAGCTACACTGTAGTATCTGTCCGACTTACACCATTTGTCTTGGAAGGCTAATTGTTTAGCATACGGAATGGTTTATACTCCCAGGCTACTTCTGAAAGTAAATAGAAAGCAGCAGCACAGCCCCAGGGCAGCCCCATGCTCACTGTGCCCTGGGGTGCAGGCAGCAGGGCCAGCAGTGTGGGATGGGGTCCCTGATCCCAAATGGGTGGCCAGATGGTCGATCTGGACTGTTCAGTGGGACAGCCTTGTGGGGTGAAGTTTCCTGATGTGTCACTATCACAGGATCGTTTGAGTTGGAAGGGACCCTAAATGCCATCCATTCCAACCCCCTGCAGTGCACAGGGACACCCACAGCTCCATTAGTGCTCACAGTCCCGTCCAGCCTGACCTTGGTTGTCTGCAGGAAAGGGACACCACCACCTGTCTGTGCAACCTGTGCCACTGCCTCAGCACTATTATCATAACGAGCTTTTTCCTTATATCCCATCTCAATCTCCCCTCTTTTAATTTGAAGCCATTTCCCCTTGTCCCATCTCACAGACCCTGCATAAGAGCCCATCCCCTTCCTTCTTACAGCCCCTTCAGGTACTGGAAGGCCATTCTGAGCTCTCCTAAGCCTTCCCTTCTCCAGGCTGCACAGTCCCAGCTCTCTCAGCCCCAGCTCTGTCCAGAGTTAGGAGATAACCCAGCTTCTAAAAATACTCTTCTGGACTTTAGTCCATTTGTTTATTTTAAAGCATCCCTCTCAAGTTGTGTTACTGCATTTAATGAAGAGCAGCTTCCTTTACCGCTGTCTAATATTTGCATGTGTCAAAGGCCATGTCTGGCTCAGGATTTCAGGGAAACAGCAGGGCTCCCTGTGGGTACACAGCACCCATCGCAGTTAAGCTGTGATGTGGGAACTATGTTCCATAAGCTTCAGAAGATTGCAGGTGTCCTGGTGTTTTGCTAAGAGGAATTTTGCTGGGGATTCCTCAGATGACTTGAGAATGGGATGATTCTTCATTTCTGAGAGGAAGGTTGTTTGCATTCTCAAATACTGCTTTCAAAGCATGAAGTGGTGGGAGCTTACACAATCTGGCTTACAATGGTTTTCTAGCGTCCTCATCAATAGAGAAGTTGGCGCAAAGCTATTCAGGCTCTTCTGAAAATTTCACATTTTGGACTGCATCAGTTTCCATCCTCGAGGAATTCGATGTACGGCCCAGAAGTACTTCTGCTTTCACTTCAGATTCAGCTCATCTCGCTTGGAGCTCAGCATTTAATGCAAAGTTCAGCAATTAAGGCCTTCCCCACAGCACTGCACCGCAGGGTGTCATGCTGCAGTGCTGTTTACATAATCGCCTTGCTTTGCTGGACAGCAAGTGCTTCATTAGGGACTGTTAGGAATTTATTACAATGCACTATAACCTAATGAGGTCCTGTCTCCAGTCAGGACAGGTTTGCTTTACTGGTCCATATGGTTAGGTAGGTAAGGCCCCAGCATAGACAGGAGTAGGGAAGCTTTTACAAACAATTGCAGAGTCACCACATGACATACCTGCAGGACTCGTCAGATTCATTTAGTAATTCTGCTGTGAAATGCCGCAAAAGGCTTTTGATTTTAAAAGTTCAGGCAATTAATTTAAAATACAAGCAATAATTGTTTGGAGAGATACAATGGCTATGTAGTATTAGTGTTATTCTTGTTTTATTGTGGTAAACTTAAATTTAGAATTGTGTTGTAAAGGCAGAAGCATGTTTTTAATTTGAACTATTAAAGTAAGTTGAAACATTGCCTTCCGGGTGTTTGAACTGAGTCCTCATCTTTGATTTTACTCGGAGTGTTACTGGTGGGATTTGCTTCAGAGCATGTGATTCAATTTCATTCTTTGGCAAGAATTTTGATTTAGGGTTTAATCTAAAGTTTGGCATTGCAAACAAAGGTGAAATATAATTATTTACCGAACAGCATTGAAATGGCACCCAAATGAAGCACTAAGCACATGCTTGTTTCTATAAAGTTAACCTGTGCTCTTGGTATTGCTCAGTGGGAAAATGCTGTGACTCTCTAAGAGGACCACAGGAATTTTCAGCTTTCCTTTCCCCACTGAGTCTCTTGCCTCCCTTACCAAACTCTCTTTGTAGAAGCCACTGAGTCGGATTTATTGCATCTTGCTAGGAATGAAAGGCAGATTTCTAGGAAACGAGGATGCTTTGGCAAATGGGCAACTTGATGTCTTTCTCTCATAAACTATTCATTCTCAAGATTTCTTTTTTCTTTCTTTCATTCTTGGGGCCTTTCCCCTGTTTCTCTTGCCTTTTTATTCATTTCCTACTGTCTCCTGTGAATTTGCTTCCTTGATTGTGAAAGTCGCAAAGGCGTAAATAAGTAAGCAGTGAACGTGTGCCATGTTCAGCCCATTCTATGGTCTGTGCACTTACACCTGGCTGTTCAGCTACAGGACCCCAGCGTGCACAAGTGACTCCACACATGAAAAGGCCTCGGGAAGGGCATCGACTGCTGCTTTAGTGAGTTCCCCTCCGCAGCCCTTTCATGTGGAAGGTTCACACAGCCCTTCTGCAGAGGGAAATGCGCTTGGCAAATCCGCTGCTCTCTGCAGCAGGCTCAGTGTGCAAAGGGTTGGCAGGGCTGAGCTACAGGGAAACCCAAGTGTGATATGAAGGCCAATGCATTCATCAGCTGAGCCGGAGTCTGGCACCAATTGATGGGCTTTTGTTTAAAAAAAAAAAAAAAAAAAGGAAAAAGAAAAAAGAAAAGAAAAATCAGAAAAGCCAACCCCCAAAGCCTTACCACTCTCTAAGTTTTGCTAGCTTATTTTTTTATGAATCATATCAGAAATCATTGGCACTAAACTTCCTTTTAGATGAAAGTTCGAAGGAGCTTTACAAGATATGTGCTGATATTAATATTAGTGACAGATGTTTAAGCTTTAGCTAAATAAGGCATTCTTTAGCCAGATGATATAGTTTGTTGTTATGCTGAAATATTGATTTAGAATTATAAATACCTAATCCCTACCTCAGGCTCCCACTGCTGGATTCCAGATGTGGGAAATCCTGTGTTAAAACAGTGCCTCTTCCAGCCTTCTGACTTGCGTTTTCTTTTCCTCTCAGTTTTACTCTCCTATATTCTCCTTTAAGATTTGATGTATGAATTCATAAATGAGAACATCAGCAGTAAAGGGTGCCTTGTCCCAGGACCCTCATTTTGATACAACTGTGTTTATACATAATAGTTCAGTTAGCAATTTTAATTCATTTTTTTTTCTCTGTCCCATACATTTCAACCAACAGGGGCATTTACTGTTTGCAGTACTGCTTTGGAAAGTCAGTGAAAAACTGCAGGATAGGTTGATAAATGAAAGTATCAAAAGCATATTTTAAAGAGATTTCCAAGGAGAGAGTGCTCCCAAACCTATGGGTGAGTTGTTCATTGTATGTATTTGACTTGCAGACTGTAAGAAAATTACATTAGTAATTCCAAATCATTATTATCAGTAATGCTTATAAATATTTAATAATAAATGTACAGCAGAGTATAATTTTATTTCCCGGAAGGTTTTTTCCCCAAAACAATGGAAGTGTTTTGCCTGCTCTAGTGTAGCTGAAGGCTCCTTTTGGTGCTGTTCTAGGGACTGACTGGTAGGAAATCAGACAAGTGCTGTCTCCACTCCAGCAGCTTTGTGCATGTGCAGGAATGTGTGTGCACACAGTTAAAGCAATGGGATCCAGCACAGTTTAGATTTGTTTATAGCTCATTCTGTAGCACACAGAACAGGCCAAAGGAGCGTGCTGTTTGTTTTTTCAAACATACATGGTTTACAGCACTAGATAACTGCTTGTCCTTTTGTTGCTTCCCAGTTCTTTCGGGTTAAAAAAAAAAAACAAACCACAAAACAATGCAAACCAAACCCAAACAGGTGCAAAGTATTCATTTGAGTTTCTTCCTGCAGTACAGATGGCTTTAAAAGGATTTTATAAATTTATGGCCTCTATCATCTCAAGTTCTGCTCTTTCATAGCATTACAACAGGTTGGCAGCCAAGTTGTGCGTTACTGTGCTGTAGTTGAGCTGTTTGGAATATTACTTTGAGAATTGGAAGGGCTCCGGGGTGTTAAAACTGATTATGAGATTTTTCTTTGCTTGACAAGATGAGCAGGTCCATGTGAAGTATAAGGCAGTTATGTGGATTGACGGCAGACAGGTTTCAATCACAGAATCATGTTGTGCTTCGCTCATTTTTGAGGTGGGATGCCAGCAAAATTGAGTTTCAAGAGGATAATTACAGCCCAATCAAATCCTCGGGTTAGGTTTCATGACTTTTTTTTTCTCTTAAGGAGGTTCCTCTGAGTGAATTGGATTTTGAGTGTTCTTCAGAAACTTAGTTTGTAATTTGTCTTCCTGAAAATCAGAAGAACAGGTTGAGTTCTTTAGGTAGAGTGAAAACTGTCCAAAAATCTTCATTTTACAAGTTTAATAACATCAAGGGCACCCAGTTCTTATCAGTGAATTTTCCATCTGCTTTTGAACATGACTTCAGCGTGAGTTTCACCCCAGCTCCGTGTGTTGATGGTCACCTCTGGCAGGTAGGAGTCTGGTGAAGTGATCCTGGGCTATAATTGTCCTCCCCAGAGATAACTAGTTAAGTACCTGACCCTCTTAAAAAATCACAAGTTAGCGCTATGAATGGGTGTTCTTTAGAGTGGGAAAATAATTCCTTTGGCTAAGCAGGATAAGCTGTAGAACCCGGCCAAGCTCTTTTAGGAACTATAGTCACACATATCCTAACAATAAGACAACATTCACAGCTCCCTTTGTATCATTATACTATTTATTGGTCTCTGACTGCAAAGGTTGGGCAAGGGCTACAGCTTTTCTTAATCCTCTTGCTTGAGAACGATTTGCTGCAGACCCTGGTTTTCATTTGTGTGCTGGAGTCTGAGTTTAGGCTCCTTTTGCTGGAACTGTCTCGTTGCCAGCTACTTTGCACTTCCAAGTTGAGTCAACTCAAACTGTTTCACTGGGGATGAGATTGGGCCCCGGCTCAGCACCAAAATCCAGTTTCTAGCATCATGTCTCTGTCTCTCCCAAACCTCCTGGGAAGGCTTTCTAGCATGATGGGAGCACTCCAGGTAACACCCAGTGTCCTCCCTGGCTTTTGGGTGGATGGACGGACTCCAGATGCCATCTACCATGTTCCCTCTAGCTGGGATCCCCCTCTGCTCTTTCTGGTGGGTGTTAAGCCCATCCTATTTTGCAGTTCGTGCATTAGTAAGAATTACTTTGCATAGGGCCGATCCTGAGTGAAGGTGCTCCTCACCCTTGCAAGGCAGTAGTGACATTTTCATTTTGATACTGTAATACATAGGTCTGTCATATAAG
Source organism: Tetrao urogallus (assembly GCF_951394365.1). Lineage (NCBI taxonomy): Eukaryota > Metazoa > Chordata > Aves > Galliformes > Phasianidae > Tetrao > Tetrao urogallus. Next base: position 5,097,241 of record NC_136814.1, read on the forward strand.
AAATTCCTGTTACTTTCTCTGTCAGTCATAGACTTATTTTGTGTGTGTGTATGTGCATTATTCTCAACTTCTTCTACTGCTTCTACTTATTTCTGCTTCTCAGATTATACAGCATATGAGTTGTAGCAAGACGACTTTTAACTTGGAAATTACAGCTTGTGATTCAGCAGTGCGCTGGTAATTCAAGTGATAGTTCTAATGCTGAAGCATATTCAGTCTGGATAGCAAACTCCCAAGGTGTCTTTGAAGAAATCCCAGTAAATTCCCTGGGGGGGGGGGGCGGGGGAAGTTTTGTTGCTCAGAATGTCACCTTTGTTTCCTTTATACATCCAGAAACACCATTACCCTGCAGGTGTCACTGAGCCATCTGAGCCTTCACCACCTAACCTGAGCAGAAAGTCAGGGCTTGTGAAACCAGACTAAATAAGCGACAAGAAAGAGCTGTTCTTGCTCTGTTATGCAAGTCTTCTGTTTGGGATTTTCATTTTGCTGCCACTGAAGGTATTGCTGGTAGTTGGCCGATGGCTTTCCAGGCCACAGCTGTGCAAATCCAGCCTCAGTCCTTTGTAGGAAGCTGGTTCAGGATGCTACAGCAGCAAGAAAATGCTAAATAAATACTAGACTTTCCAGTCACCTGCACCAAACCAGTGCGATGGGAGCCTGACCTCCTTTTTTTTGCATAGGACCTGGAAACTTTTGCTGTATATGTCTATGGGAGCAGGAATGTGAGACTAGTGGAAAAACTAATGTAGCTTTTCACTTCTCGGTGACTTAAGCTGGTTGACAGTAACCCTGGGACAAAATGTAGTTGAGGTGTGTCAGTCCAGGTGCAGTATAAGCAATTCTGATGTTTTTTTTCCATATTCATTTTTTGGCAGTGTGTAATTTTTTAATACAAAGCAGTTGTTTTCTTTTTTAATGTTAGTTACAGGGAAATTTATGGTGTATTTGTACTTCTCCACAAATATTCAAGTGCTCTTCTGGAAGGAGGTACGCAATAAATAACATTGCTTCATACGCAGAGTGAGCATTAAATCATTTAATAGTATAATAAGAAAGGCCTGAACTAAAATCCTTGTGGACTTCCTGAAGTTTCTTTTTTTATTACATTTTCCAGTATTGTGTTCTTTAAAGGAAGACTTTCCCTCACGCTGGTGTATATCCAGGCTTATCTTAAGAATAAAATATAGCAAAACATTCACTGTAACTACAAAACAGAGATATACAGAATAGAGAAAATACATCTATATTACATCACTATGCTGTAATTTGAAATATTTCCATGCCTTTTATGAATACATTCAAGTGAGAGTAGCTGGCAGTATTAGCAGTGCTTGCGATAGCTCAGGTTTGCAGATACCCAAATTGGGATATAGATTCTTCATTTTCAGTGCATCCTTCTGTATTATTTTGAGCTCTGTTTTTCAGAAAACGGGTTGTTGGTTTTGTTTTTTCAGCACTGCTGCCGCATCAAAAACATAATATTGCAGTTTTCTCCTCATGTAAGTTTAAAACGCACATGGAGGCCGGACGGTCTAAACACACAGAGATGTATGTTCAGCAAGGACTAAGCATGGAGCTAGCAGTAGCAGAGGCCTGGAGCTCAGGGAGTGACTTCATTAGAGGCATCATCAGCAGGTTTTTTTCATCTTCTTAGGCCCAATCCCAACACCACTTGTCTCATACAGCCTATGATGCTTGCAGCCCCATTTCAGCTTAGTAACAGTCCGTTGCCTCTGAAAGCACACTTCTGAGCCTTTTTCTTTGAGGGACATACCTGTGCTCTGAAAAGTGACTGTAGGGAATGTAATTGCAGACGTGAAATTGTTTGCATTTCTTTTGTCCCAGTGACTCAGATTAAAAGTCTCGCATACAAATAAAATGAATTGCTTGGATATAACCGGCTGTTTTGCCAAGAGCTCGGGAGCCGGCCTTCATGCTTTCTCACCAGTTATCACCTCCCTCTGTAGGTTCTAACTGAGCGCTGAAGGCACGTGGAGGAGATCTAAAGATAGGAGGAGCTATCTTTAACTTGTCAGTCTTCAGGATAAAATTGCACTCATGACTCAATTTTATTTTTTCTGCTCGTTCCTTTGCTCTGTGTATTTTTGAACTTCCCATGTATATCCGTGCATGATGGTAGGGATTTGGGAATAAATTTACAGCTGATCTGAAATACTTACAAAAAAAAAAAAAATGCTGGTGAAATTATCTTGCGCTTACTGCCGAATTAAAGACGTAGCTAACAAAACCACAGTGCCTTATGCTATGTAGCAGCTAGTTTAGCTTTACATGTGCACTTTTTCAAGACATTCCACCATGAAGTATATATCTGCGTTTTTAATCTCTGTCTTTTGGTCTGCTCTTTGTTCTGACAATGTGGAGTGCAGTACGGTTCAATTCCTTTGCTCACTGGAAATGTTAAAGCCATTTGCTGTTCTAACTGATCCCTGCTTGGAGTGTTTTATTACTGACGCAATCTCGAGGTGAGCATTATAAAGTGAAGTATTATTCTTGATTTCACTGCAAAGCAGGAGGGAGTCAAACTGCAGGCATCCAATGTCAAAATCGCCTTTTTTAAAGGATTTTTTTAGCGTGAAGATGGAGTGCATTTAAGGCTGTGTTTGCTGATCTTGAAGCTTGGGATGTAATGAGTAAAGTGACAGAAGAATATGACCTTGCAAAGAGTGAGACGGCTAAAAGCTAAGTGAGCTTTGGGAATAATGGAAATGAGGCATAGTCCAAATGAATGGGACCTTTAAAGGTTGCTTTTCTTCTCACAAAGGTTTTTAATACAATATGAAACCTCTAACAAACCCTTAAGAAAAGACAGTTACGGAGCCATCCGTAGGCTTCCGAATCCAAGGTGTTCCAACTGGCTGCAGTTTGACAGCCATAGAAACCATTTCCCATTTAATCTATTTAACTGGATTAAAAGAATGTTTCCTTGCTTTTGGTATGTAGACTATTTAGTCATTAATTTGGTCTTCTACTGTTTTCACTGTTGAGAGTTGAGCATATTGTGGAAAATTAATTATCTTAGAGCATACTATATTTTATGAAGTATTGATTTGCTTTTTCCTATTTTAGAAAACTGTATCTTTTTTCCTCTTTAATTGAATTTATTTCTTCAGAGGAGTTAGACTGTAAAATGCATGAAAAGCCAGTATTTTGAAAAGCAGAGTGTATTGAGTCATTTTTTGAAACTAATTTGAAATATTTTGGGCACCCTGCTTTCACAGCCACCACTCGTAGCGTGCTGGTCCCAACAGAAGTTGTACTGTGCATTTTCAGCTGTTTCAGAATTAGCAGTTTTAAGAGCAGAATTATCTGCGGACTGGAAGTGAACCGATGAAGGTGCTGTGAAGATGAGTGCCTGCCCTACAAAAAGATAATTCAAGTTCCCATGCGGTGGTGGTAGCATGGGTCCTCCAAGAGGAGGATGTCCTTCACAACTGAGGCAGCACTGAGCTGTCTGAGAATGTTTCCCTGAGACTTGAAGAAATGCTACTGAGAACTTTCATTTGATAGAAGGAATGCAGCAGAAAGACTAGAATATTGTCAAACTGGCACTTGCTGTTTATTTTTTGAGTGTCTTTTTGGAAAGGGCATTTTACTAACAATTTTAATTATTAATGAATAATATTAAGGACTTCAGCTCCTGCCTCTAACATATGCAACAGGCATGTTTCTTACACTTAGCTATGTTTTTTAGTATACTGGTGCAGCTCTCTTTTGCTTTCCACGCAGTCTTCTTATCCCTGATTTTGAGTGTGTTCAAAGCTTTATTCTCTGTATCCTGGCTTCAGATAATTGATTCTTTCATCCTTCATTCTGGAGTTTACATGCTTGTGAAAGGGAAAGAGGGTTGAGGTAGGAAGGTGGTTGGTCTTTGTTATTATTGTTTTCCTTCTTCTTTCGGTTCCCCTTTCCCTTTCCTTCCCTTTCCCTTCTCCTCCTCTGATCTGGTGTTGTTCCTTTTTCCTTTTCTCTCAGGTTTCATTGTGCTTTTCTTTAGCCGACGTGTGAATGCTCGCCATTTCAAGCCCACAGATGCAATTAGCCATTTGTCAAGGTGTGCAGGAGCCGACCAGCCTCCTCACTGCAGCTGAGTCCTTTCTTTGCTCTGCTGACACACCACAGTATTATCCTCTTAGCTCCGTGAATGAGAAGTCCCACAGCAATAGAAGCCTGTCTGGTTAATATATAAGAAACCCATTGTGCACATTTACCTTTTTTTTCCTCTCTCAGTGCAGAGTTGTTTTTCCCTTTCATCTTGGTGTTTCTGAAGGCAATAACAAAGCTTTGTCCACCAGCAGTTATAAATTTCTGGTGTGCCACACCCCCAGTTCACTGCTATTATGCTTGGGCTTGTACAGCAGGAACCCCAGGAGGCATTTTCAAGTATCTTCTCCATCCAGCTCGAGCAGTTCTCATCACTCCAGAAATGTCTTTCTTTAGCTTATAGGACAGAAGAATGAGCTCCCTTCAGAGCTTAATATACCTTCGCTTCACACAGAAGCTGAAAGGGCGCTGAGGTAATGTAATGAGAGCGCAGGCAATCTGAGTTGGAAGTAAAACATATTTTCTCTGTTATGTGCTCACCCTTCTCTGCCCTGGGGCCTAAAAACTGAAATCTACGCTTTAATTTAGCGTTCTCCGCTGAAATGCTGCTAATGATTCCAGAGAGTTAATAAGAGGGTAGCAAAAATCATATGTCAGGAATGTCTGAAACCATAAAAATTCTAGAGGCAAGACAATTTGACTCAAGTCAATGGATTTTGAAAATATAATTTTCTGTCTACTGGAGGCCAGGGAAGAGAACATATTGAGTTCATTTGTATCATAGTATTTTTTACAAACTCCTTATTAAATCAAATGTGAAGCAAAGGTTCATTAAACAAGTTAGTGTGCTATTACTTTTTTTAAAGAATGGCTAAACTGAGTAGCTATCAAAATTAGGAATCATTTAAAAATCTAGATCACTTTTAAATAGACACACTGGTTGTTGTTTTTTTCCCTTTTTTCTTTTTATGTAAACAGTACTTCCAGGAAAAAACAAAACAAAAATAATAAAAAAAAGCCAACAGGATTTATGATTCACCAGCTCAGATATTCTTATGAATGTGCCATGTGTGTCAGTTCTTTTTTTCCCTTTTTTTTCCCAATGCATGAGCCTCATGTGGGCAAGCCTGCAGTGTGCCATGAGTGCAGAGATGTGTTCCGAGGAGATTAATACTCATTTCCAGAAAGATGGCAATTTCTCATGATTTGTGATTTGTAGGCATGGCTATTTACGCTGTCTAAAAATGCTGAACCGTGCATCAATTATTTAACCTGTCTAAATTTTTGTTAATGCTGTGCAGAAGTTCATTTGTTCAGTAAAATAGTTGCTGTTCATGACACTTCAGCATCTGTTTCTGAATGATATCTTCAACTCAGTAGTGAAACTTCAATCTACTTTGGAGCTGGAAGCTAATGCATGTACTGATGTTGCATGATGCAACTTTAAGCTTTTCATTTGTATTTAAAATAAAATTGATACACACTAGTTTCTTTCCCAGAGAAGTTCAACTTAAACTAATTCTTAATGATCCAAATGCACTGAAAAACCCTCAGAAATACAGAGCCAGTTTACTCAAGCATTACTGTCACGGCTAAAAAGCGTGCTTTCCTGGCAGCAACCTGACTGGTTGGCTTGTTTTTCCTTGGTATTGCTTTTACATAGCCTGCTAAATGAGATGGAAAAATACATTACTGCAATATGTATTTTCGGTGAGATGCATTTGGGCAAGGTGTCCTTGTGCTGGTTGTCACATCTAGCCCCTGCCTTCTTCCAGTTAGGCTGAGATCCTTTTCAGAGGGAGCGATGTCTCCGTTTTTCTTGAGTGGAAGGAAGAAAGCTAGTGAAAAGCCAGTAGGTTGGGAAAATGATACTTGAGGAAGGGAGTAACACCTTCTCCTGTGCTAGCTGGCGGGCGGTCTGTATTGCTGCATTGGTCTGTGCAGGGCTTGTTGCAGACCAAAGCTACAGAGGCATGCTCAGCTTGCAGGGTCAGGGCAATGCTCAGGACACCAGCTTACTGGTGGCTGGCTGTGTTGAGCTGTGGCCAGCATTTACAGAAGGGTGATGTGTTGTAAACAGTTAGCCATGCTAGACAGCATCATCAGGGCAAGTGAGAAGTGTGGCAGTGCTACCCATTACTAGCATAGTAAACTAAATCTGGTAAGCCTAAACAAAATTTTCTTTGATCCCTAATTTTGAACATACCTTTATTATTTTTAGTGGATTGAGGCTGGCAGGAGATTTGTAGATGATTTTTCACAATTCTAATGAGAATATGAGTCCTTTGTCAGCGTGCAACAAAATCCTGCATCATTCATAGAATTTAAGATGGTGTTAATGTTATCCGAGATTGTTTATAGTGGGCAGTGGCTAAATATATCTTCAGAGCATAATTGATGCATTGGATGTGGTCTTGCCAATTAAAAAGGTGACTATAACCAAAGGCCTTTAGCCTCGTTACATGTGTGTGAACAAGCTGGGTACAGTCCCCAGAAAGGTAACTGGCAATGCAGCAAAATGGTCGACTTTAAAATTCTTGTGGTGTTGTCATCACGGGCTAGGAACAGCTTTGAGCCAAGGAATTTTCCCTCACTTGAATTTACGGTCAATTACCATGCTTTTTATCACCCGTTCTGGTACTGAGCAATAAAGCCAGCCCAGTGTGTATTGAGGGAAGCGCACCCAGCCCTCAGCAGGCGGAACGGCCGCCCCAGTGCCCCATCCGCCATGTTGGGCCATCCCTTCCCCTCGGCCCAGCCTGCTGCTGGCACCACGCACTCGCACAGCGTTTGGTCTTTAGCACGTACCTCGCTTGTTTGGGATTTCTTTCACTGGCCTTTTCCATTCTTTTTGAGCATATGGGCACTGCTGGAATAGCATATTAAGAAAGGAACAGAATTTTCTTGCTGGCTCAGTAGTAGGCTTCAATTTCTAGGGTTCCTAAACCTGTATAAAATTTATCTTATCTACGTCTCATGATCTGGTGACTATTTAGTAATAACGGTCACCCACACAGTGAGCTGGGATACCATGCTGCTTGGTAATGAGAGCTCCTGGAGTTCTGTGAAGGCATCGATTAATCATCCTAGTGCCAATTAAAAAGGCCATTAGAAATACTGTCCTAGCCTTCAATCCCACATAGGGTATTTGTTCTCACAGAGGTGCACGGATTGCGTGCTTGGACTTGCAGGCTTCCTTTTTCAGGATGACGTGACCTGGCAGAGTGATCAGTGTACATTCTGTCTTATATTGTACTATGGTTAGATCCCAAATTTATTCCAATCTATTCAACAAATCAGGTTTGTTTCTGTAGTGGGACGTAGTTCTTCGTACGGCACAGTGATACTCAAGCTCTCGTTGGATTTGACCTGCTGTGTTATTGGAGTATGATTTTAAGGTTAACATTCACAACCTCCTTTCAGAACAGGGACTTTTCTGTCTCGCAGTTCCTGGTGAGGAGCAGTGTATTACTGTGGGTCTCCAAGTAAACTTTTTACATAAATAATTGAGGGCGGAGGAGGTAACGCTGTTTGTAACTTCATTCCGAATTCTTTTCGTCAGTCGCTTTTAACTTCTGCATATTCCACCTGTTGGGTTGAGATGTGCCTGATGCCTGTTGTGTCCCCAGCACACTTTTTTTTTCCCCAGAAAAGTTCATTTGAAAGCAGACCATTTATGAGTACAGAGTAATGCTGTGTGAAAAACCTCCCGAAAGTTTCTTTTTTTATCATGAAGCAGAGCTCCAGTGCTTTGCCAAGGATTTGAGAATTCTTAAGGTGGCTAGCTTTTTGGTTTTTTTTTCTTGTAAAACATCTACTTAAGGTTTTCAGAGGTATGTGGCACTGGAAACCAGTGTTGTCTCACGCTCATCAGAGGCGTTATAGTTTTAGAGCTGTGTGCTGCAAGAGAAATGGAGCTGCATCAAAAGGGTCTGCAGTACATGCAGCACCCAAATCAAGAACCTGGAATTGAGCTTGGGATTTTTCTCTACTGTTAGAAAATACTTTATGAAACACGGTATCAGAACACATACATATCATCTGGTTGTCACAGAAAACAGTCTGTTACCCCTGTCTTTCAGCTGCTTAGGTACCAGATTTTTCATAAATAGATCTTCTGGAATGCTTGTTGACATCAGTGTGCTGTTCAGCTGTGGGATTTCAGTTCAGCTTTCCAGGTTATATTAAAAATAATAAGTTGAGCAGCCAGTATACATAATAATAATAGTAATAATCCCAGCAAAAGAACTTCAGTCTTCTTTCCCAGTCCACGAAACCCAGAAATGACGTATAGAATCTATGCATCACATCAAATGTCGGAGTTAAGCTTATTTGTGTATTTTTGCACTTCGTATATGAACATTATAATTCAGTTTTCAGATAGGATATATCTGATAGGACGTATCTGGTAGGATATATCTGGTATGATCATGGAGCCCCACAGGTTTTGTTTGCAGAAGGTGACACAGCTTTAGCCTTGTGCCGGTAGGGAGCTTCCTGCTGGGTTTTGCTGCTAGAACTGTGGGTGCTCTGCAGAGAAAGGAGAAGCCTGTTCTTGTCTTGCAGCATGGCACCACTGCTGCCACCCTTGTGTCAAGCAGACAGCACCTGCCCTTGTCCCTGTTCCTGATTTTAATGTGAACAGAGGCCTGGGCATCTTGCAATTGTCACAGCCACCACTGAAATTGTGAGCAATGCACCGAACCCCACATCATACTGGACAGTGCCAAATAGCCTTAGATGGGGGACCCACCAACTCTGCACATGCAGAGGCAGTTGATATTCGATTTGCTGTGCTCCCGTGTTCCAGCTTTAAAGTGGAGAAGAGAAAATGCCTTTGTCAGATGGGAGTGGGAGTGTTTGCAAAGAGTAAGTACTTTCTTTTCTTCTTTTTTTTTCTTCTTTTCTTCAAGTGATCACGTGGCAGCGTGCTGTGAAAACTGGGATGATACTGAGAGTTTTGCATTCAGAGCAAGATCCAGAGCGTGTTACAAGGCAGCCAATAATGACAATAAAGCCAATTACTAACTGGCTTCCTTTCAGTCAGCGGGAGCCTGTATTTGTCATTTATATTGGGGCAGAGGGAAGATGCAGCTTGTGAACAAATGTTGGGAGAGTTTAAATGGATAACATTTTACATGACAGTCGTTATAATGATAAAGCAACATAAGGCTTGTATCTGCTAAAAGCAAATTTAAAAATGAAGTCCCTTTCCTGCCCTTCAACTTAAAATCTTACGATTATCTTAAATCCCAAAATGCGGCTTCGATGTTCATTTCCTTTTACCAGAATGCAAAATAACAAGAGCTTGAGGTTTTAGTGTATTTGAAAAAAGTAATCCCTTTTCATTATAACTTCTGGTAGTGCTTTAATTAAAAGCGTTAGAAGAACCATCATGTGCGACACAGTTTAAAACACTTGTCCAGTGTGCTGGGAAGGGGATTATGTGCAGAATTTGTTCAGTTGCAGTGAAGAAGACTGGATTTTGTTATTTTGTTGTTTTATCACCTGCTACTCGATTGTGTATTTTTACATGGCAAAGGGAGACGGTGCTTTTGTGCATTTCTTCCCTCAATTTTCCCACCTTTATCCCAAATGGGCCCTTGTAGAATGCTGCTTCAGCCCCTATTTCTTAGGCCTTTTTCAACAAAGAAAGTTTCATACTGAGGAGCAGTGCTGTGCCATGGAAGTCCTGTGGTTTTATCAGGCTTCCAGGCTCACACGGTGCTGCTGGAGAGGCGAGATGCTCCCCTTCTGCAGGCTTCGTGAGATGAAGAGGGTAACCCAACAGAAGGCTTTGTGAGCTCACTGTGATCTGATGGTGGAGGTTTTATGCCAGCGTTTTTCCTTCCCTGCTTTTCTTGAACAATTTGCATTATGCCACTACCCTGTAAAGCTATATCTGAAGTATAATGTGGAGGTGGTGATGAGCAATATAGAGTAATGGAAGGAAGCTGCACTAATTGCTGTCCGGAGTGAACGGTTTGGGATCTTAATCTCCAATGTTTTGAAATGGAAAAAGGTGGAGAAAAGAACTGGGAATGTTATGCCCGGTCATTGTAATGTAACACTTTGTATAAATTTTAAAAAAAGGAAAATTTAAGATTTTCAGGAGATGTTTTGAAGGTTGAAAGGCATTTCCGCCCCTTAACCCATGTGTAAGGACTGTCACCACTTCAACAGCTGCCAAAGCAGCTGACCTGGGTTGGAATTGAAAGATCTTTGATTGACATTTAAACAAAATGTTAATTTATTTACGTATGTGTAGTCCTGAAGGACTTCTTAACATCACCAGAGGCCTTGTAAAGCTGATTTCCTTTGATCATTGCATGGAATTCGTGCTATTTTTGTGTTTTTCCTCCCACTAATGTCTTCCTTCAGGAGATGTGGTTTACTTGTAAGGTGTCTCTACGGAGGGAATTTTACTTTCGTACTTAATTAAAAAAAAAAAAAAAAAAATTCAAACAGGTGTCTTAAGTTCAGCTGAAGTTACAGGCATGTGAAAACATAAAGCACATAGGTCGACATAATTTGGTGAAGCAGGGTTACTTTTTGAGAGATAAATGTGTCCCCGAAACAATAACACATGCTGGTGCCTTTATTCAGCCAAGAGAAAAAAATTGCACTTTGGTAATTTTGGACAAGTAGTTCATGATGTCAGTGCACTTCTGTACTTTTCTTTGCTCGGTTGTTAGCTGGCTGTGGGCAGTGGTCTGGGAAAAATCTGTTCAGGTGCCCTTTTTTTTTCTTTCTTTCTTTAAGTCCTGAGGATCTCACCTAATGACAAGGTGTGTAGAGTGCCTGTGGCATAATTCCTTCCACCCAAACAAGTAACATTCATTCAGGAATCTGGGTGTTCCTCAGCAAACTCTCCCCGGGTGAGTTTAGTTAGCAATTATACGATAAATCTAAATGTGTATTGCTATGAGCATAAGAAAGGGAGCAGGAAACAAATGCATACTTCCCATGTGGACTTTGAAAAAGCACTGATGTATGCACAAAAATATAGGCCCGAGTGTTTCATCATAAAAGGCGAATGAACGAAATATTGTCATTTTTGATTTCACAAAGGTCAAGTATTTGTCTTGCAATAATTTGAGTGTTTATGGAGTCCATGAGGAAAAATCTGTGCCCATTAATGTATGTTGTTAATGAGTGCCTCCTGTTCATGTAGGATTTTTGTGTATAAAAACAGTTAATAGACGTGCATATGATTTTTTTAAAATGCCTGCAACAATATTTTCTCAAGTGTAGGCATCCCATGGAGATGCAATACCAGCATTGCAGCAGGAAGCCCTAGGTAAATTCAGGTGTATTCTTATGGTGCCTCAACTGACCTTAATATCACGTAACTATGAACACCATAATGCAAATTTGTTGAGGTGATACACATTGCTACATCTGAAAAGATTTAAGATGGTGTGGTTTGAGCTACCATTGCCACAGTGCCTAGGTGTGTCCTTCTGTACCAAGAGATCCAAGAACAGAATATATACAGTAGGCTTTTCCCAAGTCCCCTCCGCTACGTGATCCTGCTCTCTCCACTGCAGAATGAGGCACGCAGGCAGCCACGCACGCCCTTTGTCACAGGCATCTCAGAAGATGAAGCTGGGTACTGTCACGTTTGATTTCGTGGCCATTGTGATCTCTCAGTTGTCAGCAGTTTGGCTCCCCCCAAGAGCAGCCTGCACAGCACTTTGGGTCACTGACTGAATGGAGCCTCTTGACTTTGCAGAAATGAATGAAAATGCAATGAAAAGGAAGCTTTCCCTGGGAAAGCAGAAGAAAACGGCTGCGCAGTGTAATAGCAGGTTGCAAGAGAGCTTAGGGAGGATGCTTTAGGAAGAGGGGAGCACACTGTGTTCTGTTCCCTTCTTCCCTTCCAGAACTGCACCTTGCATATAAGATGGGGCAGGCAGGAGACTCTTAGGGTGTTTTAAAAACAAGGAAATGGGAGAGCAAGCAGCTGTCACTATTTATTCCCTTTATTTCCTTGGTGAAACCAGAGGAAGCCTCTGATGCTTCACACTCGATGAATGCTTGTCCCATTTTTGTTGCCTGATGGGCTGTTTTTTGACACGCTGCGCAAAGTGAATGAATGAAACATTGAAGTAGATGACAAGAAAAGAAGATGACAAAAGGAGGGACAAGTTCTAGAGAACGAGTTAAATGACACCAGCCTCTAAAGATTTGGAAGAAGCTGTTTAAAATTGCTGAGTGTGAAGCAGACATCGCCTGGGTCAGCATTCCAGCATGACAGCCATAAACACGTGGCCAATAATTCAACCCGACAGATGTTCAAGAATACAGATAACGTGAACGCTGCGTTCTGCTCACGCACCCAGAAAGCAGTACGTCAGCCTGGACCTCCCTGACAGCGTGCCTCCCGTCTCTCCCATCCGCTCATTTGGTGAGCGTCCTCCCTGTGAAAGCGCAGCCTTTCTGATCCCATTAGAGAAGAGAGGCTCTGTCTCCGCGGTCCTTTTTGCTGTCCGTGCACTCTGTGAACCGCGCTGTGCATGGGGGATTTGTTAAGAGTTGCATTGGAACCCAACGTGTCACAGGCAGCCTTGTTACGGATGAAATGCAGCTGACAGAAAGGATTAGCTGCAACCGAGAGAGAGAAACAAAAAGTCATATTTTAAGGAAGATTGTGGTGCAAAATTTTGATTATTTATTGGGCAAGGAGATAGTCGGCGCTTTGTGTTATTAGAGATTCAGTGCCTTAGGAAACTGGCAGTGAATTCAGCCTGGTGCTGCCAAACTGTACTTCAGAATATGAAGGAGAAAAAAAAGCAAAACAAACAGAAAAGCCTCTATACCCTGCAGCTGCAGAGAAAATACTCAGAAACTCACTGTGACCAGAGCTGTGTTCTTGTCTTGAGTCAGCAATCAGCTTGAAGCAATACCTTTGAGAAGAGCGAACTGTGCTGGTCATTTCAATGCATGTGAGCTATGAAGTCTGACGTGTTTCACAGCAGCGAGCTCCTTTCTGTTCCTTTTTGCAAAAGCCTCAGTGTTGTTTAAGCCTCAGTATGCCGTTTAAGAATGTGTGTTCTTGGGAGAGAAGAAGAGAACTAGAATGAAGGTTTGTTATAATTATTCGTGTAAATTAGAAGAAGAAAAAGGGGGGGCGGGGGAGGAATAAGCAAGCAAGTTTTGAAATTGTGGAGAAACAGAGAAACAAGGGATATTTTCTTTGCCCACCGGAAAAAGCTTTAGTCATATCCGGAGTCTTGAAAAAAATCACAACAAAACCCCCTTCTTCCCACCAACTCCTACACTCTCGGCAGTGCCATATGCCCCAGCTCACAATTATCCAGCTTTTAATGCATTCCACTTCTGCTCTGACAGCTATACAATGTATAACAGTCGCGTAGAGTCAGAAGGCAAATCTGTGAAGCACAAAGAATCAAGAATTTGGTGATAGTTTAAAACAAATGCAGAGAACGTGGAATGAAATAACGTAAGCTAGATACCAATGGTGTTTTTTCCGTTTCTCTTTGTGTCTGTCTAAACCCGCTGTTTCAAATTGACTTAGCGCTGTGAATTTCCCTTTGGGTATCACTTCTCCAGCATTTACATGGAGCAGGCTGCAAAGTACAAGAGATCTGTACCCAGTGCTCATACTCCCCCCAAGGAACCTGTTAATCAGTGGAACAATTGCATGGTTATATGGCTCGCATCGTGTTTGAGCAGTGGAGCTCAACGTTAGAAAAGCGCTGTAATTGCTAATAATTAGTCCTCGGCAAGCTTCACAAGGTTTACTTCAGTCCCCTCATGTCAGATTCATACCTACAGCATATCTGAAGTATCTGAGCCTTTTAAGGAACTGGGAGGTAATCTTTGTCATTGTGTAAGGCAGAAGGCCTGCATAGGAAAGGGCAAGGGGACTGTGAAATAATTACTCGCTCTGCATTTAATTTGAGTCAATGAAAATGCCAGAATGATTGAAGTGTTTATGCTGAGGATCAAGAAGTAAGATGGGAATGGGGTAATCAAACCCAGGGACATCTTTCTTAAGTTTTTAAATATTTCTTAGGGAGGAGATAACGCAGAACTCTGAGAGCACAGCAGGGGAGTGTTGGAAAGAAAATCAGGATCAGAGGTCACACCTGTGTGAAGCGATGGCTTGAAAATGACAAGTAAAAATAGAAAAATGCTCTGCTTGACAGTGATTAATGGGTTCCTTGACTTGAGGAGGAAGACCAGAGGTGGCTTTGCACTGTGGAGATGGTAATTTGATAGTGGCACTTAACAGGTGAAAAAGCTTGCTGTTACAAGTTCAGAAAAAAAATCAACAAAAAGACTGGTCTTAATTATGTATGGGCACTCATGCCCCAGGCCTCCATTGCCCAGGCAGCTCTGCTTTTCGGCTGCACCAGCTGTGATGCTTTCAGTTTGCCATTTTCCCATACTTTGAATATGATTCTCGTACTCACTTTCTTCCCAGCTGTCCCTGTCTAGATTTTTCTTTGTTTTTACTTGTGCTTTGCTTACCTTGAGCACTATTCTTCTCTGCTTAGGTGCCCCTTTCCTCTGGCACTACGGCACTGTTTGACCAGCCCCATAAAGTTGGTAAGATGATGTGCAGGGCTTATAGAGCCAGTATAGCTATAGCTGGGTTTGTACATATGGCTTCCACAACGTGGGAGGTGGGATCAGTCAGATCTTGTGTACGCATCTCTTGTATCCCGGGGTAGGGAAACATTTGCCAACGCCCTACAACTTTGCTTCTCTGCAAGCTATGAAAGCCTGGATTCTGTCAGCTTTTTTTGCATACTAAGATGAAAAGCATGTTATGGGCTGCTGGCTGCTTCTGTTCAAACATGAAGCATGGATTTTGAGGTTAGCAGAGGTCTGTTTGCTTAAAAGAGATTCTGATCACGATGAATTATGAAAATGTCAATAAATGCCACATTTTAGAAGGTAATAAAATTACTATTAATGTTGAAGGCAGAGCTCCAGGCAAACATTAATAGCAGCCTGAACCACCTACCTGTGTGTACCTTCTTCCTCTGTAGTGTGAGCATGGGGATCTGAAGTAGCCCTGCACCTATGGAGGGAATTCTCAAGGGCCCAAATGGTCAACAGTGCTTCACAAAACCCATGTGCACAGTTTTGTTATGTGGGTTTCAGTCCTGTTTTTCCATGCAGGTCCCTTATGTGTGTGTGATGCTAATCCGTTTCTCAAATAAAACTATCCAGTACTTCACAGTTTAGTGTGGTGCAATTGATTGTATGTTTGGGCACCACGACGCCAAGTTTTATTTTGCTTTGAAATATCATGTATGGCAAATTGGAAAAAAAAAAATAGTCAAATGCCACATTTAGCATATTTCTCTTTTGCAGTATTTTGTAAAAATGTACCAAAGATTTCCTCTAAGGACGTGAGTTAAAAATAAATAATCTTTCCTTGCTTCAGGTCAGGGTTTAATTTCTCGCCCACCCAGCCAGGACTTACCTAGCCCTTGCCAAGTTCAGATGTGCATGCTATCACAGCACCAGCGCAGAGATTATCAGCCCAAAGGAGGCATTTGGGGAGCGCTGCTATCCACAGGTCTTGCCCTTCCTCTTTGCCGGACTTGAAGCCTGATTAGTGTTTAGACATCACTTTGAGATAATGATAATGTGCCTTTTAATTAGCATCAATATTTCTAATCTTTTGGGGAATAATAATGTGCTTCTTTTTTAGCCCTTGACTGTTGACAGATGGCCACTTATTAAACATCATTAAATTCTGACATCAATCATTTTTGTGCTTTTTTAAGTATGCTCGTCATTTAAATCAAATTATATGCACGGGAGGAAGGTTTTTCAGACCGGGTTGTTTAGACTTTGATGCAGTGCTGAAGCAGCATTTAGCAGAGGCCTTGTTTTTTAAGATGCTGTAATTTCAGGGGCTAACTGCTAACTTGTAATTTCAGTGTACGTGCCTATATGAATGGGGCTCTCACGAAGCAGCCTGAATGCTTTTGAGACAAAGCCGCTGCTTAAACATTTAGAAACTTGAACTTTTGGAGAGCCTGTGCTCGTCTGCAGAGAACATTCAATGCATTTACACAGGAATTCATCTTGTATGTGTTTCTGTGAACGCAGTGAAAAAGTGAAGATGAATTCCTGTACGTTACTTGCAGCAGTGCTTTGCTGGCTTGCTGCACTCTTGGCTGGAACCTCTGGTTCGTTATTTGTGAAACTTTGTTTAATGGGCACAATTATAATCTGCATTGTGTCCTTGCTCATCTTAATGGCAGTATTAATTTGCAGGAAGGGACAAAAATTATCTTGCAGAGTTATCAAGTGGTGTTTAGGCTTTCTGAATGCTAATTAATTCAGAGCTCCAGTGCTGTACCTGCTGTTTGATAGGCTAGCAGCTTGTATTCATCACCTGAGTGACAGCTGTACCTTCCTTTTTTTTTCTTCTCTTTTTTTTTAATCTTTAAAAAAGAGAATGGGGAAGATTAACTCCTTCCATGCTGATGATTGATTGCCACATTGAAGTAACAATTGCTTTCTTCAGATTTAAAATTTGCAGTATTTTGTCTTCAGCTGATGTCTGGTTTTGACAGCATCTTAGTGAAAGGGTGGGTGATAGTGGTTGTTAGAGAAATTGGTAAAAGTAGCTCCAATACACTGCTGCTTGTTCTGTGATCAGGAAAAATAAAAGTATCTTTGAGGGTTAGTGCCAGAACCGGATCCTCCATCTAAGCTAGGAGAGAAGGAATTAAAATGAAAAGTCAAATTTGAACATTTATAGTAGGTGAGAAATCTGAAGAATTTTCTCTTGGACTCAAGTCCTTTTTTTTAATCCTTGGTGTCAAGGAAATCATTAATTAGTTATAATTCAATTAATTTTTCACTTATCTAGATAAATAAGAAAATACTAAAAAACAGTTTTATATTGTGCATGAGTTATTATCTGTGAAACGAGACTGCTGTCATCTTTGGTAGTGAAAAGGGGCTTTGGAGGCACGCAGGTAATTTCCTTTAATCTGAGTAGGAGCATCGTGTAGTGTAAGGCGGGTGTCCCTCTGCAGGTTGGAGAGGATTATGCAGTTTGTTTTAATGATCGATGAAACAAGGTACAAACACTGGATTACACTGCTTCTTTTCCAGGTAGCTAAGAGTATTTGTAAAATCCATCTTTCCATCCCTTCCTGTTCCTCCTGATAGAAGTAGTTCAGTTGTGTGACGTTTTCCTTTGGAAAAATGAGACAAATGAACAATGTCTCACGTCAGAAGGCTTTGCGTGAGCAGTGGTGCCAAACAGAGTTTCATAAGGGCTTTCATTAGTATTAGGGCACATTCAAGTGTTTCTGCTGTTATTTGTTTTGCTATATACATGATTCAGAAGTATAGATGTGCAGTAGACGTGCCATAACTTCTTTTCCGTATCGTTTTGAAGACTCTGTGTCTTTAGGGGGACTTGGGGTGGACTTGGCTGATGCCTTTGGGTTTCGGATCCGCTCACATCAGTTTTTACGCATTCTGATTCAGTAAATCTCATTAAGCATGTTTAACTTCCACCATTCACTGCAAGTTCTGTTGACTTCAATAGCAAATTAAGCATATGTTTAAATGTTGCTTGGAGCCTGAGGGAAAGGTGATTAACCTAAAGAACAAAGCTATGCTATTACAATATTTTAACTCATTAAAATCCAGTAGATTTGCTGATACAGACTCATTAAGTGCTCTATTTTAAAACAATTACCTTTTAGTTAGCTGGCTCTCTTGTGCAGCTTGGAATACCAACATCGGAGTACCAGCTAGATACTTCTGATGAGGCAATACATTTCCTTTTGCTTTTGACCTACTGTTCTACTCTCATAAATAATTAGTGATTATAATTCCTATTTGGGAATGCAAACTCATTATCAAAATATAAGGTTTGACATGGTTGTTTACAAAGTGCTCTTGAAAACTGAAGTCATTTTTGAAGAAATTGCTGTCTTGTTGCAGGTTGCTCAAACATCTTTTGTTATTACTCATTAACATCAAAGGACATTTTTAGCCTGCATGCTCAGGAATGATTTTTTGAAACGTGTTTTTATAACAAAAGCATGCAGTCGTTTTAGCAGTATTATCTTAGTGTTGGTGTTAATTTATCGTAGAGTTCGAGTGAGTAAAAATCACACCACGGCAAGATAGAGATGGGATTTTCGAATAACTGTGGGAGGTACTGCGATGAATCCAACAACTATTAAGAAAATACACTGCAATATGTAGTTCTGTCCTCTGTGTGCTATTTATTAAAAATTCTCTTAACTTTCCTGAATTTAGTGATACACTTTGTTTCTTCCCTCCCCAAAAGCAGTTCTTGTATTTCTGTATGACATTTGTAAAGCTTGCACGTGCACCTGAGATTTGTTGTTCTCTAACGCATAGGGAGAAAATTCTAAACTAGCCCCATGCTGATTCCAGAATGAGAAGGTAGCTATAGTGTTTGGGGAACGTTGTTGTTTCTCTTTTTTTCAATTGACAGTGAAAGAAATGATCAAACCAGGTCAGGAGTGTTTGGGGAGGCTGGACGTGGCATTGGTAGCTTCTCCAAATTGCTGTGCTGGAGATGTTACCCACAGCAGTATAAACGAGTGCATAGAATGGCTCCTGCAGTTACTGCGTGTGCAAAGTCACGAGCTAATTAAAACCTTGGAGTGAGTTATTTGGGGTCCGTAGCCTTTCTTGAGTTTCTTGAAATAAATCTGAGTGATAAAGCTGAATAATTGTTGCTGCAGTGGTATAAAAGCTTACAAGGATTCAGTCTCGATGTGTTCTCTGAGTCAGACCAAGGAACCATCGAGTCTGCTGACTTGTGTTTGCTTCTTGACCTTTTGGCAAAGATCAAGTGGAGCATATGTTTTTATCAGTTTAATATCTGTTATGTCCTCAACTTGAGGATTTTATATTAAATGAGTTTGGGGACTGGGAAATGTACTAGGAGCTTACACCATCCTCTCCATGCGTGAAGCTGGCTATTGCTGTGTTTCTAGAACGCTGTGGAAAAAAAAAAGAAAAAAATTAACAAGTCCCCAAATGACCATAAACGAGTGTGAAGGGAAGAGCAGGAACAGAGCAAGCAGAGATTACGCTGCTCTAAAGTTTTCTCTTAATCTCTGCTTATTTTCAGCTCAGGGGTTTCCCTTAACCTCAGTAAATTTTCTGTTAAAACACAAACAAACAAAAAGCCACTTCTGCCTGTGTTTCAGCTTTGTGTTCACAGACTTCTCAGTCCATATTAATAACTATTTTGTGGTGTCCAACCCTGGAACATCAGATTATATCTTCCAGACTGGGCATGCCTTTGTACTGAGAGGATGCGGTGAGCCTACTCAGTCTCATCCCAGTTGAGGCGCGAGTTACTGCATCAGCATTGCTGTTGGTCTTCACTGACCACTCTTACAGGTGCTGTTTTTTCTGAGGAAAAAATAAAAGCAAAAAGAACAATTGGTAATAGCTCCAAAATTCCAAAGAAGCATGCTGCATCATGGTGCAATATGGGGTTACGTTATAGGCCATGGGGAAGGAGTAGACATGATGGATACCTTTGAGGAAACAGTGCTGCCACAAGTGTTTAAAACTTACTCTGGAAAGTGTGGAAAGCAATACAGAGTTGGTGTTAACTGAAACGTTTCTGATTGATTAAGTACCAGCTCATGCCATTTTATGCCCTGTTATAAACTGCAGGTCCAGAACTGTTCCTGAATGTAGGAATCAGTGGGTGGCTAACACGAGCTGTTTCTGTTTGGCCTGTGACATAGTTACTGCTGAGGTCTATGTAATGCAGCAGGTGATGACAAGCGGGCTTTATAACATCTTTTGAAACAGAATCAAGCCACTAAATGACAAGTGAAAGTGACAGGGTGAAAATTGGAAGTTGTATTAGAAGTAAAATGAGGGCAGCTCAGATGGGGAGTGATGGCGATCCTTTCTGGGTGACATAAGAATTTGACCCTCTGTGGATTTTTTACTGCATATGTGAGGTAACCCGGAGAGGAGGTACCCGTGTCACTGTAAATCAGCTTCCCCACTTACGTCTCATTACCTGGCCACCTTTCACTTTTAAATTATTTGACCTGCCATGGTTAATGAATAGACCATATAGTGATGTTTGGTGTGACATTTTTGGTGGTGGGTTGGATATTGAATTAATTGCAGTGAAGGAAAATAAAAACAATTATTTCCATAAAATCCCCACATTTTCTATCCCTTGTATCTTGAGTTGATTGGTGATAACCTTGTCAATATTTATGACCTCCGTATTTAAGTTAGGAAATATTAGGTAAAGCTGATGATTTGGGAAAAAAATCACAATGCAAATTAATTGTGACTTCTTAATGTTGCTGTCTGAGGAAAGACACAACATTTTGTTTTTACAAAATTCTACCTAGAATGAAAAAATAACATCTGCAAGATAGAAACCCAGTGCAGCATAATGCCACCTTATTACTAGGTGTGCTACTCTGCTTACAGCTTATCGTCAATATATGGTGTCTACTGGCATGGAAGGTTTTGTTTGTCACGGGAACAAAATGATTGCTCCTCTTTTTTCCTGATTGCTGAGTTCTTTTAGCTAAAAGCGTTTTTATCCTGGAGTAGTGATTCTCTCTTTTCTCTCGCTGAGAACACTAATATTGTAAGAGTTACATTCACCCAGGTGAGGGAAGGGCAGCTCGAGGCCCAACAGGCTACTTAAAGCCATGACAGTGTCCAGCATACCAGAAGTGTCTTGGTTGCTTTGGGCGGGGGGAAGCAGGGAAGTTAGCAATAGCGGAATCATTTCTTTGTAAACAGGCTGAAAATGTGGAGGTGAGAACGCAAAGGTTGAGGTAATGCATGGGAATACGTCTGTGGAATATGCATTGGTGCCTTCAGCTGCTGGGGGATTGCTCATCGCTGGGGGGAGGATGTTTCTGATAGACACATTGAAAGAGCAGGCAAGAGCCACGGGAAGGCATGGGCTGATTATTGATAGAACCGCACGCTGCCTCTTCCTCTGCAGCTTTCTTAAAATGCTGTTGTAGGAAATGACTGCTCCTTTGCAGATGACTACCTGTGCTGCCGCTTTCCTTGTGGTTGCTATCAGTCTGCATCCATGTGTGCCCCTATGAGATCAAGTGTGTCTGACTGTGTGACTGTAGAAATTATATCTTGCAAGTTTTGCTCCCCTAAGTCCAGAAGTAATTGTCATTACTCAATTAACAATTGGAACACATAGGTAAGATTCCAAGATTCTCTTCAAAGACTGATACATAAGGTGACTTCCTTCTGCTGCTATAAAAAACAACAATTAGCATTCTAATAAATTAGTTTGGTGGAATTTATTGCAACACGATAGGTTTTGATATTTGTAAAGTCAGCGTCAGCTTCTGATACGCTGAATCACTGAATGTTATTGTGAAATCCTCTTTTGGATGTTTGCACGGACTCTTGTCTTTGTATTACAGCATTGGCCACTGCCTTAATAAAAAGTTGTTGAAGCAATGAAGGCAAATGATAAGGATCGTCCGTCTCCAGCAGAATGTTAATTGTGTCTCCAGCATGATGCTATCACACTTTTGTTCCGGAGTCAGTGCTATTGAATTTGGATTAAATTTTCATTTAACATGATTTTTTTTTTTTTTTTTTAAATTTTTGAATGTATTTTTTTTAAACACAATTGAAAAACAAAAAAAAATTCCCACACTTCTGTGCCTCAGACAAATCATAATGCTGCCACTGACTTTATGAGAATGGCATTCTTTGAGAAGGTTTTAAGCTGAAATGGGGCTTTCAGATGGTTTGCATTAGTTATCCTCAAGGGAATGCATTTCCTAAGGGGGAAACTAGAGTTAAACTGATGTTTTGTGAGATTTTGTACTGATGTCAAACTTCGTTCTGCTGCATGAAGTAACACAATTAAAACACCAAAATAGCAGAACAGAAGCAGCGGAACTTTGTTGAACTTGTAGATGTTTCCACATAGGTGATTAAAATTTGATAGGAGTGCTTGAGGCCTGTCCATGTGAGATGTGAGAAAAACAAGCCTTAAGCAAGTTAGCAATTTCCCTCCAAAGGGTTTTATCCAGAGAAAAGAAGGCAGTATTTATGTGCAATAGCAGCTGGGTGTTTTTAGAATGACTTTTTGTACAGTAAGACTCTGCACCATTAGAGAACAGATATGAATCAGATAAGGTAACGGTTTGTCCCATGTGTGTGAAGCTGCCTCCCAGGATAAAATTACAATTTCTTTCCTTCTAAACGTGGTACTCATTTGGGAGTAAATTAATTAAGACTCGTTCTGCAGCCGTAACGTGGTGAGGCACTCGGGGTCTCCATGTAAAACTTGCTGGTACATCAGAAAAATAAAACCTTTTTTTTTTTTTTTCCTAGTGGTTCTGGAGCTGTTACACGATATTTAAATAAATGACTTAATTCCATGTTCAAAATACCCAAAGGTATAATATCGTGTTATTGTTGTTAACTCAGGTGGCAGCAGTTCACAAGCTCTTTCCTTGTCTGAGAGCCTTTTCTCATGAGGCAGGAGGATGGTCTGTGTGCTGTGCCCTGCCTAGTTTACTGTTTTATCCTTATTTGTGACTCGAACAAATAAAGATGAACGCAACCCATGTAAGTCAAACAGACACAAATGCCTCACTTGGCGTTCCTCACTTGGCATTCCTCCAGCGATCTTTACTGATAGACAGGATGGATGGGGGGTTTTTCTCAGTGGGAACATGATACGGATTGCTTAGTTATTCTGTACATGCTGGAAAACTGGGTGGTTTCCCTGTTCCTCTTTGAGTGGAGATCAAAAATTCATGCAGCAGAAAGGTTAAGACTGCCAGTAATTGAAACACTCCGTTTCGACAGCAGAATTGCATGTGAGCTTTCCAGTGAATCGTAGACGATCCATGACTTGATGTCTGCATCTGTTTAAGCACAATTACTTTCTATGCTTATTTGAGTTATCCTGTCATTTTCTGTTGAAGTGTTTTTCTGCTCTAAAATGAGCCTAATTGCAAAACCATTTCATGTAACAATATTGAATGTAAAGGTATGTGTTTCTGCATAGCTGTTCCTGTGTGTGAATTCCTCGCGATGTTATCTCATTGGGGTGGAAGGAAAATGAAGAGCTGAATCTTTTAAAAA
The DNA here is from genome assembly GCF_951394365.1 of Tetrao urogallus. Taxonomy (NCBI): domain Eukaryota; kingdom Metazoa; phylum Chordata; class Aves; order Galliformes; family Phasianidae; genus Tetrao; species Tetrao urogallus. The sequence goes on from NC_136814.1 coordinate 5,120,434, forward strand.
TGCATGTGAATGCTTTCCTCAAGTAGTGATTATGAGGAATGAATATAGCTAGAGCTTAATCATAAACTTTTCCCTTTCCTGACAGTACTGACATTTACTTGTTTCTGCACAAATAGATGAATCATAGCTAATGATTTATTTTGATCGTTTATAGTGTTAATGCAAAACTAAGTCTCACGTATTTTGACCTCCAGATTAGCTGGACTGAAAGCCTAAAAGCTGCTGCTTTGCAGAACTGTGGCATTGCTCTACAAGCTGCCTCATTCAGCAGGATTCAGCCTGGGGTAACACGTCACTGGTGCACCCTGGGTGACTGCGTGCAAAAGGAGTGTACAGGACAATCCATCATCCAGGGGATATTTGCTAGCGCGTAGTGCTGGAAGCTGAGTATTTAGTAACACTTCTCTTTCGTGTGAAGGTTTATCTGAGGCTCCTGTTATGAGTGAAATTCAGTAGGAGCCTGTGATCCCAGTGCATCTGATTCACATCCAGCATCTTAGTGGACCTAGTGGGCACCTGTACTCCTGGCTGCTCTCTGTCCCAAATATCCTCCATTTGAGCAAGAAGAGGAATGTGAAAGTGGGAAGGACTTGAACAACTTTACACGGAGGATGGAGAGTGGTGGTACTGCTCAGGATAATAACTTCAACTCTGATTTTCTTCCTCCCATTGCAACAAGGCATCTGTATTCTCTGCAGGGTGCTGCCGGCCTGCGGAAAGCTTTTGTTTCATGGTTTGGAAACCATGAGGAAGTCAACAGATCATTTGGGAAATTGAAAAGGCAGCAGGGCTGGACTTGTGAGAACCTGTTTTCAAAGAAAAAAGAGTGTGGAAGGATGGGGAAGGGGAATGGTGGGAAGAACGTGAGGACGAACTTAGGCATACTTCCAACTGCAGTATGGTAAAGGTAATACTGCTGTGGTATCAGGTGCCACAAGCTGCCAGCCAGCAGTAACATCATATATTTGCATCCATTTCATGTACAAAAGTCAGTTTGCAGATGGCTGGCACTTCAGGGGGGTCACTGGCAGTAGTGAAGAAGTAAGACTGAAGGTTTCTGGGCTGAGATTAGCTGTAGTCTTCTCTTATCATGCCCTAGCTTATTACATGATAGTATTGATGCAAATGTGTATAGTCTAACAGTATGTCAATTATTTTGTCTAGCAATCAGACTCTACATTTTGTGCTGCAGAAACAAATGCCTTTTTCAATTACTTTAATATGCTACATTCTTTAAATTAGATGGTCTATAGGCAGTATATAAACAGCACTCTCCAATATTATTTCAGAAAATGAATAGCATGTGTGTTCCCTCTGCTAATCTACAAGAGAAACTGCCGAGTGACATAGGTTCTTGTTATTTGCTTCCATATGAACAGCTCAGAGCAAGTGTCCCTAAGAAATGCACACTGACTGCATTCTGGCTTGTGGAAGGCCGTGTGTCTATTTGACATGTTCTCAGTGGAGAATTGCTTATCCATGCCCGATCCTGACTGGTTTCACCTTCCAAAAGAAACTAGCATAGGTCAAATGTTGGCAAGATGGATTGAAAAGTGTTTCCAGCTGATGGAAATGCTTTTGGTAACAAAGTGGAGGAATTTGAAATCTAATCTATTCTCAGTGGAAAAACAGCAAATAGTCCATGTTTCAACACTTACAAGCTATTCTAGTATCTGAAGTGCTGACACACGTGAGTTTTGCAAATGACAGATGCCAGGAATCAACTAATTTTGCGTGAATGGTACAAGTACAAAATATCTTCTTAAATGGACTGCGATGTGCCAAAAGAGCTTTCTTATTTACTAGTTCACTGCAGTGCTAATAGCCATGCTTGTACATGAATGTCTCCAGACTCTTCCTTCTCCAGTTCTTGTGTTCATTGTCTTTGGCATCCTAATTTCTCATGTCTTTCCCTTCCTGAATTCTTACTTTCCTTAGCATAGTTGAACTTTTCCATCCTTTATTTCAGTGTTGATTATTTCTGGCATTCATTTTTATCCCCTCTAAATGTATACTCACTCTTGCCTGTGTTGCTGGTTCTTCTGGCTTTCTTCATAAGCAGTTCCTGTGGTGTCCAGAATTTCCTCTGCATGTGAGCTGAGGAGAAGGATGCTCCTTACTGGGCAAAGTCTATGTTATTCTTCCTTAATTTTGGTAGCTGTTTTTCTTTGTCTTCTGTTCTCTCCATTTGTCTCTGACTGTAAGTGCAGTGTTAAGTCAGAGTTAGGGCCAAGTGTGTGCTAGGTTTCCTGTTGAAATTCAGAATAATGATGGAGATGTGAGTCACAGACTGAGTAACACTTGGCACAACAGCAAAGAGAGAATGTATCTCTATTGTAATTTTCCTTTTACTTCTTCCAGTGCTTGTCCTTTTTCTCATCTTCTTTGTACCTCTCCTAACTCATATATACAATTAACTGACACACATATTGTAGGCGGTCTTTAACTCAGCATAGCTGCTTTTTCATCTGCCTGAAACAGGAACGCTTGTTAGGAATGTGAATTGTGCCCTTATCCACACCAAATACTTCTCTTAAGTGTAGCTGGAAGCTGCTTTGTGGATTTGAAGGTGCCACTCAACGTCCAGCACAGAAAGAAACTGGAAAAAAACAGAGGGCCTGACCTGAGTAGGAGTGCAGAGCTGCCTTTCAGGGCTTAGCAGGGCTAATGAACCTCTTGTTCCCTCCCACCACCCTTCGCACATCACAGGTTTCTGAGTGCAACGGGCCTGTGTAAATTTCTAGCATAAATTCAGTACTAGATGAGGCAAGGAGTCTTTACAGCTGTTTTGTTGAAATCTTTTCAAATTTCATTTCCCCTGACCAGGGCAGTCAGCAGAGACAGATTTCTGTAATAAGGGAACAATCGTGTTTGACTGTCTGAGCAAATTCTTCCATTACCGATTGACTACTGAGATGAAGTGGAATTTCTAACAAATCCTGTTACAATGGGTCAAGCACCACGTCTGTGGTTGTGCTTATTTTTTGGAAGCCTTGGTAGGGATTTATTTTAGCACAATCATTTTATAATGCTTGGAATATGTTCATACTTTGGATTGCTGCTGCTATGGATAATGGATGATTACTTAGTTAATGTTTGACGGCGGTTACAATGCACATCTCCCAAAGTTAAGTGTCCTTATGTCTTTATATGAGAACTGACCTTCAGGGACAGTAAACATATTGTTTGGCAACAAGTTAATTACAGACTTTATCTTCCAAAAACATTCATGTCACGGGTGGGATAATTAAGATGTCCTTGCGAGGGAAAAAAAAGTTCTTGAGTTATAGTAGCATTCCAAAGTAGGTGTTAGAAACCGAGGTCACACCAGTATTGCAGGGGCTGTGTGCTCACGTTGTTTTGTCTACATAATTCTCTTCAGGCTATAAAAATGAAAGATGGGCTTAACTGATGTGTATGGCAATATATTCTGTAAGTCTGTGAAAAAACAAAAGGATCTGAGTCTTGTAGGAGTATGATGGGCAGGCAGAACTGATTGTGTTTGGTTTACTGTGGGATTGATTGCTAGGGTTTATTTTGTTTTTCTCCCCTTTCCTCCTTCCAAGGCCCGAATCTTTTGTTAAATGGCTAGGATCTTGTTGGCCCTTTCTGATTTTGTAATGTGAACTTCATGGTGATAAATAGCTAATTATTTGCAATTGAATTAGGCCATGAATTTAAATATGACAGAAACAGATGTACCGGTGATTACCTTCAATGCATTGCTCGGGGGATCCACGTTTGACACAGTATAAATACATTCCTGAAATGTTATTTCTGAAATGGAATAGTACGGCTATTGAAGAATCTCACTGAGTGATTAGTGAATATCCTCCAGACCACTGCATCTCAGATATGGAGTGTGTTTTGTGTTCTGTTTTTCTCTGGAAATATTCAGGGAGAGAGGAGCATTCACTGCTGGGAACTGAAGTTCTTGTTCAGGAGCATTGCATCTCGAAGCTGCAGGCGCATGGTTTCAGTCCAATTTTGATGTATTTTTTCATACTATACATTCACAAGGGGGACACCAAGTGCTTTCCAAGGATTAAGTCCCCAGAGGGGCACAGTGTGGTGGGATAAAATTGTTGTCAGCAAAATTCCCACTGTATGCAATGCAATTTTGTAGATGGTACTTAAATGGGAGACTTTGTCAGCTGGCTGAATGACATACAGTGTGATGAAGCAGGTTAACTATCCCAACATGCCTTTGTGTTAACGTGGAACTGATAATGACTACACACTAATGTAATTTTGAGATTTGATTTGCAGTATCTTAAAACAACAACAAGAACAAGAAACAAATGAAAAAGAAAATCTATCCATGTTCTTTTTCTCAAAATGTGATTCAGGAGATTGATAGGTCTGATAATCAGATAATCCTGAGCTACTGTTTTCAGTTTGTTTTTCTCTTTGGAAACCCGCAGCAGAAGCAAGCCGTTCCATTTTTAATAGGCAGTACAATTTTGGACAATCAAATACCTTCAGAATGGTCATTTTTTTTCTGCAGTGGAAGAAAAGGCTTACAACATTAACAAAGCATTCCCCAATTATAGCCAAGATACATGGCTGCTGGTGAGTCATACCTTGAAAAACAGCAGTGAGGTTATGAATGATTGAAACGTACTCTCTGAGACCTATTTCCATGAATACATTTGTGGTTTGAATGATAATATTTAAGTAGCCCAACATTAGAAAACAATAGAAAAATGGAATCTAAGCATAAAGACTTTGATTGGTGGAGCTGTGCCAATCATGTGTGATGTGGCACTGTTAAAATACCCGGATCTAATTGATACATTAATACTGAGCGTGTCCAGGATGGGTTTATGCAAAGTGCAAGGCAACGGAGTAACACTTGGAAAATGGTTAATGCTGTGCCTGCCCCATGGACTGTCTTGAAAGTTGAATGTTTTTATCTTTGACGTAGGCAAAGATTGTCTATAAATGGTTGGGCATGATGTGCTGTTGCAAGATTCCTTCTTTAGAGAATGGCACTGGTGTGATTCTTACTGTGCAAATGAGATCAGAGGTCCAGAGTTTGAAATTCAGAAATTCAGCTCCAGATAGCATTGAAGTCATCAATGTCAATGACCATGCTAGACAGTTTTCTTCTGAGCAAACTGTTTGGTTTTTCATGGTTTTACTTTTTAAATCTATTTGCTTTTGCTTTTTTTTTTTTTTTTTTTTTTTTTTTTTTGTAAGCTTAGTGATTTATTTTGCTTGCGTTGTTTATTAGATTTACTTGTATGTCATACTCAACATAAAATGGCTCAATTGAATTTCATTTGAGGTGATTTTTCTGCATAACTGTGTGCAAATAAGTATTCTGATAATGCTTTTCTTTTTAAATCAGCCTGTTTAATACTTGCTCCTGCCGTAGCTACATGGAAATGAGAGTCCTGCCCTATTTATAAAAATGAGCTTTTTAGCATCGTGAGGGGAGAAGAGAATTTTAGAGTTTTTGGAATTTACTTTTCAATTAGTTGCCATTAGGGTTTGCTGGGGTTTGCACATGTGAATGATATTCTCCTTTTAACAGGAAAATGCACAGTGGACTTCACAGGAATTTCTTTGTCTCGTAGCCCCTAGTGCTTCCTAACCTTGTTAGAGCTCCCTGCACTTGACTTGGAGCTGAACAGGCCTCAGCTTTGTTGCATAGAAATTACATGCCTGCTGGTAGAACTGTATAGACTATTCCACTTCATGTGCGTTCGGGCAGAAGGGACAGAAATTAATTTATGCAGGACTACAGTTATTTCTAATGTGACATTTACCCCAGAACCATGTTGAGATGTTAGCACTGGGGAAAAAAATATATATATATATGTTTTGTTAATGCTACTCTGTACTCAGTGCCTCACTGGTACTTGTTGCAGATGTTTCAGATTACTGGCAAAACTTCATTATCAGTGCTAATGTACAAATGCGGTAAGTTGACATATGGGTTGACCAAGCAACTACTGCAATATGTAATTAGGCTGGTGCCATGTGATACGTTGCCACTGATCCTACACAGCCTTTACGTGAAATTTTCCTGAGACTGAACTTATTTGCTGCGTTGTTCCCATTCCCAGAGTGGCTGCTGCCCTTTTTGCAGGATTCCTGTGGGGTGATGTGAATGCTTTAAGTGAGCTCCACGTTGTACAGCAGAAATAAGTTTTCTTCCAGCTTTCCATGTAATATTCATGTTACTGGAAATAATAATCTCATTATAGAATTAGCGGTACATATATCTCTGTCTAATAAATCACATCCAAGTATATGGTGTTTATATTATAAATAATACATATCCTTCTATTACTGACGTTTACTACTGTTAAGCCATTTGAGAGCTCTGACATTGCCCAATTCCTAGCCTTGGTAAACAAAGATATTGTTTACAAAGATGTCGGCCTGCAAAGTAAGAAACTGGAATTTTAATGGATTCCTTCCAATAGCTGTCAGTTTCTTCCTCTGAGTTTGATAATTGAAAGGTTTGGTTGTTTTTTTTTTTTTAAAAAAAAAAAAGGAAGATGGTTTCAATTACCCAAAGCTAGCGGAATGTTTAACTACCCTTCTGCTATCAGTGGACTTGTTTACATTGGGATTTTGACTAAATTGAGATTGCACATATCCAGATGTTATCTGCCCGGGTGACTTTTTCATTTGCTTTGGCAAAGAATTTGATGGTATATTGCTACCATCTCTTTGTCAGTTTTCACTTTATGTATTGCAGGCTACACTCAGACTTTTCTTTTTTAAACATTTTCCACAGAATCATTAACTCCTAAGCTTCTGCTGCTCTTTTAAAACCCCATTTTATGGTAGGCTCATCTGAGTCATGATTATACACAGGGAAAATTCTCAGTTGTCCCTTACGTGTGACTGTACAGGCAACAGAGCAAATGCTGGGTTTATTTTTTAGATTTTGTAGCCTATGTATTTCAGTCTCCTGCACTTTGAGGATGTGATGGCCTTGATCTAAGGCTAGATTGCAGCCACTTGCCCCATGTGTGAAACATACCATTCTTAGGTTGCCCAGGGGCAGCAGGGGGACCAGACTGGGGCTGAGAGATGCAAACTTGATCCCGACTGCAGCTTTTCTTTTTGGTTAACATGAAAAAAGCCGAAGACCCAGACAAGCAAACCTCAAATCAAAAAGATTTCTTTCTCTGGTTGTTGTTCTTCATCACTGCTTTGCTGTGCTCGGGGTCAGTGGTGTGCCTGAAATACATCTACTCTGTTGCACCCTTGTGTGAGATGGGAAAGGAAAAGCTCTGCACCGGAACCCCTCTTTCTTGCCAGCTCACACTGACCTGTTGTACCAGCATCTTCTGCACAGGAGCAAAGGCTCCTTTTTAAAGTAGCCCACAGCACAGTAATACTCCATGTAATATCAATGGGGAGTTAGAGAAAACATTAGCCAGGGCTACTTGGAAGAAGAACTGTAGTTGTGAGAAATAGGAATGGCTGAATGAGAGGATCATTTAATTCATTATCGTAATGTCATTTTCTAGCACTGGTGGTGGTGGGGAGAGAAATGACCTGGGCTGGAAACCTGCTACACAGAATGTGCTTGGCTGAGAAGCAGATTGAATAGAGAATTACATTTTTTATGCCTTTAGAATGCTGAAGTGGGCAAATGCTCAAGCTCAGCAGTGATCAGGAGGAGTTGCAGCCAACAGAAACAGAGGCTTGAAAGTGTCAGATCCCAAACTCTATCCTAGGAAGCTGTCTAATGACTTATTTTTTTACATTCGGCCCCCAGACCTCCTGGTTGCAAATTAAAGAGTTCACGTTTGCACTCACATGACTTCAGATGCATATGTCTTAAGCTGGATCTGAATGGAGGTCCACTTATTAATGTTCATCCAGACATGGGTGGAGCAAATCCTCTTTACAGGCCTTTAAAACATGAGCTTTTTATTGTAAGGCTGGTTTATTTTAACTCCAGTATTTAGCCTCAGAAATCTGTTTGTGTGGGTTGTTGGGTTTTTTTTTTCGTTTTTTTTTCCCCCCTCTTGATTGCATTTTTAAAAATATGAGGTTTTAAGTCAATAAAAGCAATGAAAATGTGTACGCTCTTTTGAACATATGCTCCAAACAAATCCATGTATAACCATACACACTGGGATTGAAACCAAGCTGTTTGTAATTGTTGTTGATACTGTTGACTTTGGTAATGCCTGAAGACCAGCTTTGCTTGGTCAAGTAGAAACACGGAGATGCTTTTATAATCTAAGCAGGCAAGAGTAAGTGATTGCAGTAGAAGTTTGTGGTAAAATCCACGAATGGTTGATGTCAGAATGTGTCAGATCAGTTCCAGTTTGTTTGTTGGAAGGAGATGAGAAAAGGAGCAGAGGAATTGTTTATAAAGCTAAGAGATAACTGAAAGTAAACCTGATACTGACTGGGGAGAGTGTAACTGAGTGTAGAGCCGGGTCAGGGAGGGAATGTAAATGCCATACACAAAGTGTGTATCAGCAGAGTATCAAGAAGAAGATGTAAAAGAATTGATTCCACTTTGTTCTACTGGGCTTTTTGAGGCCATGTTGGTCATGCATACGATTTTATTTATTTATTTGTTTGTTTCTTTATTTCGAGAATGGAATTTTATTTTCATTGCGTGATTTTTAAAAAAAAGGGAGCAGGGTACGTGAACGTGGGGAAAAGCATAGAAACTCGTGCCTTCCCTCCATCTTTGTGATGGCAGTGATCTGCTGCTTAATGTTTACTCGCATTGCTACCTTGGCAGCTGTGGCCTGGGTACAAAGAAAGGACATATGCAGGGGGAAATTTACTTTTCAGGTCAGCAAAGCTTCCTTCAGGAGCTCTCGCTATATCATTCTCCTGCTCCTCCATTGCTCCTTGCCGTGTATATCATTAATTCAGGCTCAGTGACTGCTTTTTAGCTGAGCTCAGTGTTCGCTGCTGATTCAGAGAGCGGGGCTGAGCTGCTGACTGCCGCTCTGTTTACTGTTATCAGATGTCTTCTCAGTGACTGATAATAGTTTAATTTAAGAAAACATGGGCTCTGCTGAAAACCCGAGATCTCCTGTTTGGGAAGTCTTGAGAAGAAGTGGGGTTTAGACAAAAGCAAAGAAACCAGGGCTAGCTGTGGAGTCAAGTAGTTCTGAAGTTCGTGGAGGGAGCTGGCTGAGGAAGGGGACAGCGGTACATAGAAAGACATTGCAGGGGGTTCTGCTGAGTTCCAATGGACCTCAGAGAGGAAAGTTATCCTATGGGATGGAAGGATTTTATTTTTGTCCATCTAAGATAGAGATTGCTAGAACCTCTTTTCGAAGCTGTATGTTACATGTGACATCCCACTCAGGTACCTAAAAGGAGAAGGACTGAACCCAGTGTGCCCAGTAGGAGAGAGCTGTGAGAAAAGATAGGATTAAACATCAGCTTGTTAATTTCGTAGGAGAGGTCTTGTGAAGGACTGGGGGGGCTGGGGGTTATCTCTGTCTGCAACTCTTGCCAGAAGAGACCGGGTTGATACTTAGACCAAAGGAAACCTGAGAGCATGTGGGTGCAAAGCATGTCTAGTTATAACATAAGAGCTGCAGCTGACACTGTTTCCCAGAAAACTTGACAGGTTGAAATAACAGTGGGAGACTTATGAAAAGAGTGGAAAGAAATCTTGTACAAAGAACTGCATGGCTGATTGCATCAGTGCCTTGATGTCAGTAAGTCTTCACCATGAGATGTGCGTGAAGGCTATGGAGCATGTATACACATATGGTGGCATATTTATGTCTTGTGAGGCATCATTAACAAGAACAACGGGTTTTTTAAATAAAGATTCTAGGAGATATATTTCAATATAATGATCAGTATCAATCTGTACTTGAGCACACTCAATTTTCAAAATCTAATATTCACCTCTCTGTTTCATTTCACATTTCATTCCTGTTAGCAGGCAAATGGAATTAGACGGATGAAGAAAGCACAAGCTGAGGAAAGAAGGTAAATTATACAGTATGAAATGAGCAACATTCCAAGAGGCTTCAAGCCTTAGAATCTCAATTATTAATTACTTTGCCTCCTGAGTCTCCGAGCTATTACAGACAAAGTAAAATGAAAAGAAGTGCAGAGGTCAGGAGAGTGCCAGAAAACAGCACCCTGCAGCCTGTTGTGGATTGGGGAAGACCACAGGTTGCAGGGGTAGTTCAGTAAGCGTGCTCCACTGCCCGGAGCACTTCCAGTGCCTTTACACAGAGTGAGTGGCCTGGGCTCAGGTGGGCCTCACTGCTGTTTCCCTGGGCGGTCTGGGAAAGCCTTTGCCTGGAGGTGCAAGGAAGGACTCCGTTCCAGGCTGGCTTCCTAGTGCCCCCGCTCTTTCCTTTCTCATAATCCTTTTTTTGGGGCTTTTTATGAAAATGCTGTTAAACCACCTTCTCTAGGCTAGATTCCATGTTTGTTCCAGCGTTTTATAATTGCACTCACCTATACCTAACATTGTCTCCCAAAGTAAAATGGGAATCTGAGCGGTGTAATACAAACGCAGTGAGGACAAAATAACGTCAGTCCACTGAACGACATTTGCTCTTACATCTAAGGCAAGAGCTTAATTTCTTTACCCGTTCATATTTCTCACTTTAAGTTTAGTATGTAAACTTTTTGTTGTAGTGGAAAGTGACAAAATCAGCACATACGTTCTAAATACTTAAGAACCAGGAAGCGTTGATATTTTTCTGTTGAGTTCAGATCCTTTTTCACCTTTTCCTAAAAATGTTTCCGCAGTTAGAATTTGCTATGCTTGTCTCCAGCATGTGAATGTTGCCTTGGATCATTTGCAATGAACAGCTGCAAGGAGATCTCAGAAAGAGAGAATATGCTAAGTAAATTAGTAGTTTAACTGCACAGCAGTCAGCAGTCTTTCATCTGCGATATTGTGTGCTTGTCTCTGAATTCGGGGTAAGTTTCCATAGCTCCAGAAAGCTCCCAGTTTTGATGTGCGGAATTCCAATGAGCAGGAACTTCTGACAGAAGCTTTTCCCAATATTTAACCTTCACAATGTCCCTAAAGGCAAGCTTAGATTCCTCCCCTCCACCCCATCAGCCTCTAAATTATTTTCTTCTATTAACAGCCACTGTTTAGCAAATCAGCCATCTGAAGGCAGGGATTAGGATGTATTGATGAGCTATGCTCATCTGGAACACCTTAATGGGGAAGTAACATCCCTTGGATGTATCCTCTTTACATGCAGAGGAGACATTCTACAGAAACCATGTATTACCCTTACACCAGTTGTCTTGGTTTTCACTTGCTTCAACACCACTCTGATGTTGGAGAATTTCAGGGTAAAGTAGCAGCCACATACTTCAATATGGGTAATTCCTGAAATGTAGCCACCACATGTTCTTAAGTAGATATTCTATATGTCAGCCTGTTATTTGCTGCTGCAATTGCAGGGCATTACGGGGGTGGGGGTGTTTTTTGGTTTGATTTGATGTTTGCTTGTTTCTCTGAGACTTTGTGTCTGTTTTCTTTAAGTTGGAAGATATTTAATGCACTATAGTATATACTGTGAATTCATAATTCATGACAAGTAGAAAATGTTTGTTCCTAACAACTTCCCCCTTGTAAGGTAGCATGAACTACTAGGATAGCTATGTGAAACTGGTGGGGAATAGAACAATACTGTCAAAAACCGTGTCTAAAATGCGTATGGAAAGCACAGCCTCTTTTGAGATTGTCCTATACAGAATTTCATTGCTCTTTCTTAAAATATGTAGAGCAGAGAAGCCCTGAATTCAATTCGCAGATGATGACAATAGTCTGAACTGAGCAAAGCTCGTCCCGCTACCTATCTTGCATATTGGTTGTATGAATAGAGCAGAATTAGTCCATTGTGAACAAAATGCTGGTAATAAAGATCAGAGAATAGATATTAACTTGTTCTAGCTTTCAGAAACTTCTGAAAAAGCAGAAATTTTCAGAATACTGAGTAGTTTCCTAGCCACCCTATGCAATGCCACTGTTCTGCTGCAAAATATATTTTGCCAATCTTCTAATTTTCTTGTTTAGGTACGTGTTGAGCTATAATTTATCATACTGATTCGGAGGTTTATCTATTGCCTAACATAGGAAAAGCAGCATGCTTTCATCAGTAGCTCATCCGTGACTATCAGTAAACTAGGTGGTTGTCAAAGGGAGTGTTTTCGTTGTGTTGATAACCAAGGGGTACAGTGTTCTCAGTAGTTATGCCACAGCCTACACTGTTACAAACATGTCAATATCATATCTAGCATACATATATCGTTATTCAAAAATTTTGGCTTTAATAGAAAGATGACTTTGGAGATTTTCTTCTATCAGGGCAGTGGATTGGGTGGTTCTACATTAGCACTTGTGGGAATTTGTGGTATATTTTGCACTACAGCTGTTAAAATGACTCACACAAGCATCTGCATCTGTGGAAGAATTATCCTACAGCAGTATTAGTTCTGAAATCTGTCATTTTCCTGCTAGAAACTGGTGTTTGAATGCAGCATTCCAACTGCTAATGGATATTCAGAGCCCTTCCGGAGAGAGTCTTGATTAGTAGATGACAGGCTAACAGGAGAGCTGTGTTTTATGGTTAAGGGAGTTAAACCAAGCTCCCGCTGCCTTTTGGATGGGGGCAGGCAGGATCACTCAGAGCCTTCACAGGAAGTAGCTGGAGAGGAATGGCACAGTGACTGATGAAGGCGGCCCACGATCAAACACTTTGTGCAAACTTTCTTCTAAGCAAATCACATGGCTTATACAGTGTGCAAGTGGAGAATTAATGGTGATGGTTTTTTTTGCTGGAAATATGTCAAACAGCATTCAAAACAAAATTTAAGAAGGAAAATTGCATGATGTACTTAAACTGATCGATGTCGATGTTCCCTTTGAGTGTATCTGCATTTATTGCTTGGTAAATAACATTTTGCTGGAAATCAACTACTTATTTCAAGGTCTTTGAGATTTGCATCTCTATGCACATAAAAAAGAGCCACGTCAGTTACAGGCTTTTTCTCTAAAGCAAATCTGTGTATTAGTTGGTTATTTTAATCTGACTTTTCTTTTTCTTTCATTTTCTTTTCACACTTTCCTTTAGCATTTGAGGGGTTGTCTGTCCCCTGTGTAAGGAAATCCAAGACTGGGCGACAGTAATTTTTTGTTCTTTCAGACAGGAAAGATGTGAAGGCGTTCGGACTCACAGAGTTCATTTCACAAATCCTTCCAAGCAAGAACAGCACAAGCAGCCATCCCAGGCTTTACAGATTGCACAATCCCAGGGAGTGCAGCAGCCTGGCATGCAAAAAAGCATACATTATCCCTGATTGATGTAGCTGGGACTTGATCTATTGAATGGCTCTGTACATCAGGTTCAAGGTTTTCAACACTAACAGATGTGGGCTGGAATCTACTAGGACCTTACAATAATATCCACGAGGAGCTGTGAAGCAAATGAATCCCTTCTAGTTACAGAAATGCTATTAAATGTTTCTGAGCAGCCGCATTTTGCACAAGCTTGAACTTCCACATTGCTTCTAGGCATAGATGTACCTTGTAAACATGTGGCAGGGGGAATCAATATAGTGACTGTCTGAATCAGTGCTGAGGGGACACTATTTGTGAATAAAGGATCAAGTTTTAAGCCATGTGCATGCTGGACAATGGCTTTCTGTAGGTAATTATTTTGGCTAATCATCTTTTTTAAATTATGAATAAAGCATGATTCTAAGCTTCCCATCATGCTGAAAACTAAGGTGGGGAAGCTGTAAAGGGAAGATGGAGAGATGCTGGCTGAAATGGGAAGACATTCCTTCCTCAGGAAGTCCTCTAGAAATATTCACGGGCTCATTCAGGTTTATTTTCTGCCAGGTGTTCCTTTGTGCAGGAAACTGATACTCCCAGCAGTCCTGAATAATCAAGATTTACACTTCTTCTTTTAGACTATGGAATCACTTGTAATCTGTGAGACAAAAGGGAGATCAGGCTGAGCTCCTTTTATCTGACACCGTGTTTCTGTGACCTACACGTCTTGTGGCAGATACCTGGAATGTCCCAATGCGTTGGCCTCCATATCTGTAAACTGAAGTGTGCGGTACACCAAGCTGTGCTAAGTGTTGGTTACCTGGGTGAGGTGTGTAAGGATCCCAAGTAGGCCAGAATTCAGAGGGTAAAGTGCACCATTGCTGCCTTAAGGTAAGCTAGATGAAAAGGGCTGAAAATGTTGCCACTATTCAGATAGCATTCAGCAGCTGTCTCTGTGGCTCCGTACAGGAGTTCTCTGTATGGCTTCCTGAGTCACATAACATCTGCAATACAATTTTGAAGTGTTGTAAAGGTCCTGTAGAAATCTTTTTAATAAAAATGAACAAAATGAAAGAATCTAAAGTTCAGAGACCTCGGAGGCTAATACAGAAATTTTCCTTGCAAATATAAGTACTTGAAGATAATCCCTGAAAAGATCAGAGTTGTTTGTCACGAAATCTAGTAGCTAAAGGCTTACATATATCTCATGTTTCCTTTCAAGAGAGGCTGAATGGCTGCGGGGAGGTAGGCTGTTGTTTTAGTGTCAGTAGAAGGTACTTGTTTTTGGATTACCTCCCTAAAAATAAGCATTTCACATTCTGCTCTGTTTTTTGGTGTGTGTTTATAACCTCCATCAGATGCAAGGTTCCATGGAGGGAACTTTTTCCCTCTTATGCATTGTTTAGTCTGGAGAATTCCAAATTTCTATATTACCCAAACCTAGATTAAAGGTAACTCTGTGTTTGTATCCCCAAGAAGTTCTTTCATTAATATCCTCCCTTCTTTCACTACTTTGCCATGTGACAACATGTCACTTGGGGCAGTTCTTCTCACCTCTTAGCATTCTTGCACACTCCATTTCTTTTTTAGCTCAATGCTTTCTGAGGTTTATTTGGTCAGCCTTCAGGTGATAATTTATTGTGGTTTTTTTTTCCCCTGCATTGTGTTTAGACTCCCTGCATCCACTGTGCCTTTGAAAATTGCTCTAGAAGCAGTGTACCCTGAGCAGCATGTAAATACTGCAGTGGGCAGCACCGTGCCCATGCTCAGCACTGTGCTGAATGTCAGTGTCACAGGTGGGCAGCATAGCTGGTGGTCAGCTCTGGCAAGCAGGCAGGAGAACCTGGAGAGCAGGGACAACAGCCACAGAGCTGCTCTGGTTGGGGATGGAAAGCCTTTTCTAAAAGCAAAGTGACAACAGGTGGTTTTCGAGAGATTGACGTGGGCTGGCACAACAAAAGCCTTTCATGCTGTTCGTGTGTATATATTTAAGGCTGTTTTAAAACTTTAAGTGAGAGCTGGGACGATCTGCAACAGATGTCCCCAAACCAACATACATTTTATCAGCCAAGGGGCTCTCCTGTCCTTGCCTGCTCTCTTGGAATCCCTGGAAGGTTGTCTGGTTTTAGTTTTGGTTTCAAGATGTGCGTTCCAGCCACGTGCTGCACGTGCAAGGCCTTGGAGCACTTGAGGGTCACTCTATGTGGAGTGCGGATGAGGAAGGAGGGAGTGTGAAGTACCCTTTGCTCAGCACAGGCTGTTCCAACAGAACTGGGGGTGATAAATGAACTCAAGAGGAGCTTTTGAAGAGTGCTGCATTACTGGGTGGTGGCCAAATCCTCTTTGTTGTGGTTGACTCTGATTTCTAACATTTATTGAGGTTTTTAAATTTGTAAGCAACTTTGTCTTTTAACTTTTCATACTTTCTCCCAACTATGATGGCCAGGCCTTGGACTTCAGTATCTTCTGGCAGTCTCTGCCACTTAAATGTCTTATGAGGTAACTCTCCTGTTTGAACCTTCACACAGGATTTTGATAGGGGGAAATAAAGTTTTGGAATTTCTCTCTTTTTTTCATTATTTCTGTTTAATCTGACCTCTCCCTAGAGCTGTCTTTAGTATCAGAAGGCATGTGGCAGAAATACCGTGTGTCTGTTGCCTGATACAGTGGGATATCCCATCAGAGAAGTTGGTCTCTCCTTTCGAAATGCAAGATAGCAGTACAACAAAGAGGAACCAGCGGTTACAGTGCCATTTTGTATCAGTGTAGTTAGTTACTGCAGATCCCACCATTAATCCTGCCATTAAGACTGCAAAATTACCAGGTAACACAGAATGTGGGCCTGGTATCTGTGTCTATGCAATGAGAACAGAAGGTTTTCTACAAATAAATGTTCAAAGAAAATACGCATTCAATTTACAGCCTACAAAATCTGCAAAATTACCCAGCTCCTTCTTTTTTGCTGACAGTACTTTATGCCCATAGCCAAACCTCTTCAAGCAGCAACACTTTCTCCTGTGTCCGTATTCTCACCCAATGCCCCTTTCCTAACTCACTCAGTAATACTGTCTTCTACTTCCCACTGCTTCTTTGCAATTCTCATAATTTCAGCTTAACTGAAAACAAACAAACAAAAAAAACCAGCACCTGTGCATGGGATCATAAACAGATTTTCTACAGTACTTTCCTTATCCTGCTTCTGATAGGAAGACTTCCAATTTAAATAATCTCTAGTTACAAAATTCATTTTCTGCTAGATTAGATTCAAATTGTGTTCTTCATCCTTCTAACTCTCCATGTATAAAAGATCGTGATTTATTTTCTTTTGCACCCATTCTGGTGTATTACCAAGGAGCTTTCACAAATGGTGATAACAAAAGGCCTTGCATAGAGAATGTTGTCTGAAATAGAAATACAGATTTTGACTAGTTATTCCTTCTAGCAGTAACTAATGCTTCTAAAGCCAGGTGTTGTCAGTTTAGCTTGATTGTGGGACCATTACGTGCACCTGAAGAAGACCCAAACCTTAGTGCTTCAAATGGCCACCTGGTGTTAGTGCACATTGAATGTGCTGTTTGGTCTATGGCAACATCCAAAAATAAAATCTTATCTAGATGACAGCTTTGTGAATGACAGAAGATGATCTTGATGTTCAAACAAAGCGTCATCATCCTGGCTTGTGATTTAAATTTTATGTTCATAAATGCAAAAAATTGCAAAGATTTTGCAAACCACTGCCTATTTAAATTTATTTATGTGACATTTTTGTTTCCTCTTTCTTGACAGCTAGCCCTTCACATTTGCTCACAAATAACTTAAAAAATCAGATCCATATGACTTCTTTCAGACAACCTCTTTAGAATCTAGTTAATGATAAACAGAAGGGAGGTTCAGATGGTTTGAATATAAGTTCACTTCTGAATAATCATGTATTTAATTGCACTGCTAAATTGAGCAATGGCTTTCAGTCAGCAATCGCATGTAAGCGTCTCTGCTTGACTTCACATTTGGGTGAGTTTTTGTTGGGCGTGAGGGACTGATCCAACAGAAGGAAGCTTTGGAAGGCATGCTGGGAGCACCACGACACACAAAAGGCAAGTTAAATATGGGGAGAGTCACCAGAGCCTATTACAGGCTGTAGAAGGAAGGAGAGAAAAAGGGGAGAAATGGGTCCTGTGTGGAATGGAGGAACACTCAAAGCTTTGCCACTTGTGGGTGGGGCTGCTGGCAGCGGGGAAGGGCCCAAGTGTTGGAGCTGCACAGGTGATGTTGGTTGAGTAGAGGGTGGTGATGCACAGCTGATTGGGTGCAGCCGTGCAAGAGGGATACATGTAGGCTGCAGTGCTTCAGGGAACAGCCAGCAAGTGTTGGAGAAGGGGACTGCCTGATCTGTGGGGTATGAGTTGGATTCTCTGCTTCTGAAGAAGGGTTTCTTTAGAACAGGTTAGGAGCTGTTGGAGGAGGAGGGGGTTGTTTTTTGGGATGAGCAAGAGTTCTCTGTTAGTGTGGGAGGGAGGTAGGGGAGCAATGTGCCGATGCCAGGAGGAGCTGGTGCTGTCCACCTCAACCTGGAAAGAACTCAGAATGTCTGATCCTCGAGCTTACTGGAGAGGGAGGAAAGTGGGAGCTTGAAAGCCATGTGAAAGGGTTTCTGTGGTCCTGGCCTGGAGCAGCAAGTAGGAAAGGCCCCTCTTCACTGTGCTCCCACATGCTAACTGCATGCTAGTATGGACTGCTGCTGCCAGTTAACATCTTGTTAAGAGAGAGCAATTTATCAAGGAAGTCGCATGAGAGACCTGTGTCAAATGGTAAGTGTGAATTTGTTCTTCAGGTTTTTCTTTCCTGCTGTTGTTTTACTAGAGAAGTTTGACCTTGACTTGGTTTGGATACTCTAGTAAATGGGTTGAGCTTAGCAGGCAAAAGACAAGGAAGAGTATGTACTAAAAATAATGACTGGTGATATGGTTATTTTTGGTCAGTGCTGTTTACTTCATTCTTCTCTGATATTGTGGGGAGAGTAAATTGTACCTAATTTAGTTCAGTGCAGTTATGCGAGTTCATCTAGTTTTTGATATTGTATTTAGAGTCCTCAACAAGTTATGGAATATAGCTGGTATTCTTTTCTTTTTTTAAAGAAGCACTCCAGGCAAGCGTGTTGTTATGCCCTTAATTTTGTCTTTTTCTTTCTGTGTGCAATCGCTTCTATTATTTTGCTGTCATTATGTGGCGTAATGGAAGTAAGCTGAAACACTCGAAGCACAGAATTGTGCTCATAGAGAGATTTTTTTAGAAGGAAATGAATTGTGGTGGATTATTATCCAAAGCACACCAGCATACACAGAGTATCTTCCCTGTTAAGTGGTACAACAAATGTATTCATAATTAAATGTATGATGAATCGAGTAATTCTCGGGGGAACCATTTCATATCATTAATTTCTAATAACTGAATTATTCTATAATACCGTATCACAAAGAAGATAAGTACTTTGAATGGTAGTGGCTAGTTCCTCAGCTCTGTATCAAGAGCACGTCCATACAGTGATGGCATCTTGTTGCAGATGAAATGTTGATCCTATTTGAACCAGCAGTGCACAGTTTCTTCCTGCTGGTCTCTATCAGGAGTGCCAAAGAATGCGTGATTCAGGTCAAGTTATGCTTTTATTTATGTTTTTGCAGCTTCTATGGTCTGAGTAACAAAAGAATTTGGCTTCTTATTATTTTCGTCTCTCTTTGAAATCGCAGTACACGAGAATTCTTTGAAGCAAGTCTTCAGCAAGCTGCTGGATGTAACACTTTTTCATTAAAACATAAGTCTTCTGGCTTACGGTGTATTCAAGTTCCTTGTACGCTCTGTAATAGCTAATAGGAGGCCTGATTAAAAATGCAGAGTGCTTGTCAAAGTGCAAGAGGAGATTTACACAGCTTTTGGGCAGCTTTCTACATAGAAAACGGAGGCTTTCTTTTCATGGTGTTATTTTAATTCTTCCATTTCTCCCCACCCACTTTTCCATTATCATGTATGGTGCTCGTAATAACAGTGGATATATGGGAATGTCAGTTAAAAGCCAAGTCTCTGTCTATTATAACTAATGAAAATATATTGAATTTAATATAGCTGGTTGGAGATGTTAGTTTCTGACAGTAAATGATGGCTTATAATAATTATGGTCATTATCATGCAAGTTGAGTGTGTTCTTCAAGCTCAAGGTACTACTGGTATTTGAGACTTGAGAAAAACAACCCAAACCTTAAATTTTTGTTTTGGGTGTGGGTTTTTTGTTTTTTTTTTTTTTTGTTTGGTTTTTTTTTTTTCTTTTTAAGAAAAAACTAAGATTTTTTGAAATGCTGTTACTTGGGTCACCTCTGTGTGAAAACAGAGTCTGTTGCAGCTCAGTAAGCTGGCAAGGAGGCTCCTGTGCATTCAGGGTTATTTGGCTTTTGTGGAGAGCTGGAGTAATTATGGCATGTTGACTTGGTGTGTGGTTTTTTTTGTTTTTTTTTTTTTGTTTGTTTCTTCCACATCTTTTTAATCTTAATTTTTTTTCCTTCATTTTTTATGTGTTTGGAGGGTACGCATGGGTGGTTCAGGATTTGGGGCCACAAAGGCCCTCACTGGGTGTATGAAGGACAAAGAGCAGATAGAGCTTTCATGAGTTGTTGGGATATAAGTCAAAATACTTCAGCTTTTCTGCTCCTGAAATTAAGTAGAGAGAGGAGCTGTCATGGGGGGGAAAAAAAAAAAAAGCTTTTTTTTATTGCGATAAATCAAAGAAGTGAGGCTAGCCAGAATTTCTTAAAGTAAAGGAAAAGGCTCTTTCCTACAGCGGGGGAAACAAAACAACCAAGCAAACTAAAAGCTTATTTGTTTTAAATCCAGGAGTGCGGGGGGGTGGATGGAAAGCTTATATATTTATAGTGGGGGAGAACCCAGGCTGCTCCCTCTCTCCTCCCAGGCAGCTGGCAGAGGCTGTTCCATCTTGAATTATTCGCAGTGACTTTATGCAGGGATGTGGTCCGGTTCTGTTACGCTGCTCATTTCTTTCGGAGAAGTTTGCACGTAACATTTAACATCGTTATTACTTTGTGGATGTGCTAACAGCTTAGGAGTGCATTTTCAGTGTTTATCCAAGGGAAAATTCTATAGAAATGTAAACTCCTCAAGTGCCCTTTCCGAAGTAGGTATTTTTAGAACTCCAGAAGTATGGCTCATAGGATGTTACTTCTGTATCGTGTTCTGTCTCTTCCTGTAAGTTAAATAATTCGAGCTATTTAAAATACGGAGTGGGAATCCCCAGGGGTCTTATGGAAAATATTATCCTGAAGCTGAATGTAAGCTAGTTATAGTTTTTTTTTGTTTTTTTTTTTGTTTTGTTTTGTTTTTTTTAGTAAATCAAGTTGCTTTTTAAACAAAAAGGGGAAAAAAAAAATAGGGGGTGTTGGACAAAATGCTTTGCCTTGTGAGACTGAGTGAGATTTGTGCATCTTCTGGCCAATTCCAAACAGAGTTACTGACTTTAAAAGCAATATTGGCTCAAAATACAGCTTAAGTGTTTTATCTATAAGTTTAGGGAGAGCCTGGTGATGTTTCATTTTATAAATGCACAGCTGTATATGTTTGCTGGCTTGTTTAGTGGTGATCAATGTAAGTCAACAAATGAGAAGTGTGCTGAGAGGTGTTATGCTACAAAATGAGAGCTGAACTCTCCCCAAGAGCACATTTGACCTGAAAGTGGGGTGGGTGATTTCATGGGTGTTTGATTGCTGTTATCTGGGGCAAGTAAAAGAGGAAAGAAGGTTTAAAAACAGGAGGAGGAAAGCTGAAGGAATTCACGTGGAGTGGCAGAGTAACGTCGAGATGAAGCACTGGAAAGAAGATAGGAGATAGCTCAGAGCAGGGACTTCTTTTTGAGCCAAAGCAATCGTTCCCCCCCATGAACTACTCTGCAGTTTCTGCTAGGTTTGCTCTGCCAGCTATCATCTCCATCTGTTTCTTTTCCAAGGAGTTTGTGCATCTCCTGTGATGATATGTTAAGGTTTCAGCTTCTTGTTTGGTTATTTTAAAAATGCCCAAATGTAACAACTGAAAACCCTTTAGAGCTTAGGAACTTGTTCTCTTAAAATGACAAAATTGAGGAATTTCTCTGTAGTGAAATTGAGCTGTCCTGTACAAAGCACAGGAGAGGAAGAGCACGAGACCATAGCTGTAGCTTCGTGTGGTTTTTCACTGTTGCACTTCCCTGAACTCAACAGGAGAAATGCTTTGAGGTGCTGTCACCTGTAACTTCTGTCTTACAGACAAAGAATTTCTGGGATCCTATCATAAGAAAGCCTTGGGGTGTATTGGTTATCAAGACCAGTGGTCCAAGTCCAAGGGAATCTCTTAACAGCTGCTGAAGGCTAATACCTGAATACTGATGTCTTTCTGAAATGGGACTTTGGGTCACTATTCCTTTTTTCTGGTTTTCATTCTTTTTTTTAAACTGTCCATGATAGCAGTAATTCAGATACAGTAACGTGCAACTCCAACTGTCAAACTAATTACATTCTACATTCCTCTAAAGATGAAAAGGATGGAAATATTTAACAGGCAGGTACAACGTTTCCAAGAAGCTATCGTGCTTTTTGTCAAAGCTCCGTGATTTCACAAAATGTTTGTGTGAATAATGGACCAGACTGCTTTTAGGATGTGAAAACAGCATTTACAGGTTGGTTGGTTTGTTTGTTTGTTTGTTTTTTAGTAAGATCAGCTCACATATACTTTATTGCAGAATTCAGCATTCTCTTCTATTGGATTTAACATACTAGCTTGAGAGAACTCAATTTGTCAGCTGCAGCTGGTTGTTCATTTTAACTGTGATTACAGTACGGTAAGTAGAGCACAGGTTGGAGATGAAGGCATAGGATTCATTTCCTCACCCTTTACTGAAGGCTACGGAAATTCAGGAGGATTTCAGTGCTCAAGTGTAATGTCTGTATGTCTATGCTGTTTCAGGCATTCAGATTTTAAATAAATGCAGAATGCAAGTTGAAACTGTAGACCCTGCATTTTCAGTTATGCACCATTGGTTGTGCTTTTACTGTTTTATTGCTATGAAAGAATGGTTGCCTTGAGTATATGTACGTTATGAGAACTGGATGACTGGCAAGTTGAAAATGTAAAAGCGACATTTTCACTGTTTAAAAAATGCAGAAGTGAAGCCGGTGATATATTAAATTAAGGTAACTGCATGTAAATGCCCAATGTGTATTCATTTAGCATGTGGCTTGGACTAGCTGTTGGGTGACTAATGTCTCCATGTTAGTCAGCAGATATGGATGTGAAGAGCATGAAAATATCTAGAAGCAGTTAATTCATCAGCTCATCCAGCCTGAGCAGCTCCCAGACTCTCAGCAAGGCTCAACTGCCTCTCCAGTTTTCCT
The DNA here is from genome assembly GCF_951394365.1 of Tetrao urogallus. NCBI lineage: Eukaryota > Metazoa > Chordata > Aves > Galliformes > Phasianidae > Tetrao > Tetrao urogallus. The sequence continues at coordinate 5,143,132 of NC_136814.1, forward strand.
CATGCAAATAAAATGTAGTATCCACATTGATTAGATTTTTTGGTAAAAGGCCAACAGGAGGAATGTATTTGTTTCTTAATAAGAAAGTAATAATTGTATAATTCATTTGACTGCATCAGCATTTTGCAGGAGAGTTTTCTTACTAATGGCTATCTGTTGCAGAAGAATAAACTTTTTTCTTTCAGTAGAGAAAGCTGTGGACTGGGAAAAAATGCTCTTAGCTGCCATGTTTGTAGCATCTGTTGCATTGGGTACCGCTCAGAATGTATGTTTTTGCTTGTTTGCCATGCTTGTTGGAAAATCTTCAGTTGTTTATCCAAGCAGTTATAATGGGCCAGCTTTTTTTTCTTTTCCAAAGCAGCCGCCTTTCTGATGTGCTGCATGGACATATTCTAGTTGGTAGAGCACGTAATCTTTAAGAAAATGAGTACGTGTTCTGTATCCAACTCAATGTATTGAAATAAAACCGACAAGAATTTTTAGATTATGCCGTTTTCCCACTTCTGCCTTTCTTTACATAATTGAAACTTGACTGAAAGGTAGGGAGTTGGTGATACAGGACTCTTTCCTATAGATGCTACCTTTTTTCCCATGGGTAGTTACAGTGTTCTCCAAATGTACTGCTGTTTAAATAATTGTTTTATCTCCTCTGCTCACCTGTCTGTAATTTGTGAACAAATTGTTTAGCAAATGACTATCTAAATCCTCTGGCTCAAAAAAAAAAAAAAAAAATCTGGTAGCCAGGAAAGACCAGGAGTATGCAGGGGAATTAAGTGCTTTATACCATCAATAATGGCCTGGCCAACACAGGGCCGAAGTTTTTAGTGGACAATAAGATGAAAAGCAAAGCAAGCATTTAGACCATCTGTATGTCTTTAAGGTGATTTGGGATTCAGGAAGACATCTGATTTCACTAAAGCAACTAAACATTCCCAAGAAGATAGTAGTAATATCAGGAGTTAAAAGGTGACCTGTTAGATTTTTTTTTTATTTTTTTTTTTCCTCCAGGATAATTGGAAGCAGCTCACTCCAGCTTGTTTTCTGTAATGGACACAATTTACTGAAACTAGGAGACTGAATTTCACTGGCTTAAAATGTTTTAATTTTCTTTAATTTTTTCCTTGTGTTTTTTTTTTTTTTTTCCCTACGCATTCATATGTTTTGCCTTGAAATGGATGCCAAGACTGTGTTCCTGCTGTTAGTGTATTACACCCACCCAATTCCCTTGTTATAAGTGTTATAAAGATTAAAATGCCATTGTTTGGAGAAATAAGTGATGTTCTAAATAATTAAAAAACAACCTGTGCCTAATAAGGGTAAATATAACTGCTGGAATTTCTGCAGTCCTTTTGCTTGGTCAGAATAAGCTTAAATGCTGAATACGCTTTCAGACTTAAATATGATTTAGGTGTAGGGTGTCCCTGTTCATTGCAGGGGAGTTGGACTGGATGGCCTATAAGGATCCCTTCCAATTCAAATGATTCTGTGAAACAATTTGGTGGCTTCCTGATGTCATCTTTTTGCCTGGATTGCAGTGAAGTATTTGAATATTGCTTCCAGATTACAGATAGCTGATTGCTCCATAAAAGCATTAGGAGAGATAGAAGCTACCAGTAGATCCTCACCACTGCACAAACAGCGCAAGTCATAGGACTGAAGTGAATCCTTACCAGAAAGTAAGGAGGATTCCCTCCAGCGTCTGGTTTCTTCTGAGAGTTTCCAATACGTTGATGCAGTGATAATAGAAGTTGGTTTCTGGCAGGCTGTGCGTGCAGTGCTTGAGTTTTGTGTATCAGGTCAGAGCTACAGATGTAGCCAAGTGTTGGGTAAAGATTTTTATTTCGAACAATCCTTACTGCATCTCCCCAGGATGTTTCTGGAAGTTTGGGAAGTGGGGAGCAGTTAGTTTGTGGTTGATGAACAAATGAATGTGTGATTTGTTTTTTGTTGCCTGCTTCGTCACCTGAATTGAATGCTCTGGAGAGGTTGTGTCTCAGAGGAGCTGAGCGCAAGTAATTTTTTTCCAGTTACTCCTGAATTATTAGCAGCATCTTTGCATTGGGGTGTGAAGAAGTCAGTCCAAATTTGGCAGTCTTAATAGTATCATCCAGTTAACATCAAAAGTAACTTACGTGGCTTTTGAATGTGTGCAGATACAGGTCTGTAGACTCTTTTGAAGAGATGAATTAATGGGGAAAGACTAGACTTTTCTATCAAGAAAGCTTTGTTTCTGGTTATGTGGATAACTTTTTGCCATTAAAAAAAAAAAAATCCAAAAAAAAACCAAAAACAAACAAACAAAAACTAACAAGCAAAGCAATCCTGAACAGATATGATTGCTCCTAACCGATGGGCTTTTGCAGTTTCTCAATCCAGCCTCTTACTGGGAGTCTTACTGGGATCACATGCTGACTTGTCATGAATGTCGCTGCTAAATAAAACAATGCTTTTTCTTTCCCTGAAGTTAAATTCTTGGTCATCAACAAAATGATTACGGCTATCCCTTGGAAGGGGAGGCTAATTTTTTTAAAGTTAATTTTTCATTGCAAAGGAAAAAAAAATTTGCATGTAACAATTCCAGGTTGCATATGTGTACAATTTTGGTAGCATTAGTTGTAATTGAAAGCACCTCTTCGTTGGCTGGTCTTGTAGTAGTCAAGTCAGGTGTAAAAGTCTCTTGGTGCAGAACAAAATAATTAAAATTAAAAAAAAAAAAGCCCAGCACAAATCAAAACAAATTTCTGGGAATGCCATGTTAACATGCTGTTTCACTTGCTGTATTCATCTCAATTTATAGCCTAACAATTAAAAAAAGCTAACAAGCCACATGGAAAATTTTTTGAAAGGCTTGCTTCTATGTTTTGTTGTTTCTTCTGTTATCTAGGTTAAATGGCTCTGTTCGCGTGGTTGTTGACTATTTACAACAATTTACCCTATTATAGTTAAGGAAACAGCAGCAACGATGACATAATTTGATATTTTAAAACATTTGCAGTTGTGTCCTTATTTTCAAAGGTGTATAAATGCTTGGAGAAGAGCATTTTAGTGAGCTTTAATGGTATTGATAGAACTTCCCTAGCCTTAATCAGTCCCTGGAGCATCTTAAATCTATAAATAATGAGCGTTCTGGATGCAAGGTGCCTACTGCTACTGTTAGAGAGCAGAGCTTACAATTTTTTGGCTTTTGTAATTGGTGTGATGTTCGGCTTGAGTAAATTTTATTCACATTAACCTTGAAGTAAGGAGTCTTAAGTTGTTGATTGTTGTTTTCTCTCGTCTGAGTGTTTTGTTTCTCACTTTGTATTTTATATCATAGGAAAGTAAAGTTAATACACTTTGTTTTAATGCCTTTATATTCTGTGCTGATAAAGAAGGCTTACTTAGTTACTTAAGAAAGAAAATTAAAAACAGGTGATATCATTCATGTTGCTTCCAAATGCACTTCTTAAACTGGCTGCTGGGTATCAAGGCTTACTGACAGAAAGCAAATCCTATCCCCTCCTTGCTGCCTCTTCCTTCTTTCTCCTCTTGTGCTTCTGTGGCAGGCATGGTAACTGAAGTGCACAGTGCATGTGAGTGTTATGATGGCAGCGTTGCAAGAGAGTATGGGCTGCATGGGGCAGCGGCCTCCTGACTTCCTGCACAGGGAGTTGAGTTGACTGTGGTACAGTTTCCACGAGAAAGGATTTTGCAAGCTAATAATTGAGAAAAGGTGGACTGTTTTTTTTTATCTCTTAGGTGGTACCATTTCGATAGTTAAATGACCAAACTGCATGGCAGAAAGTGGAAAATACTCTAAATACTTTTGAATGAAATATGGCAAAAGCTGTAGAGCACTTTTTTGTGACTGCTGATATTGCAGTGGGCTACATGAATTCTTTTGCCCATCAGAGCCAAAACTGAAGATCAGTATCTCCCCAGAGTTTTCTTGTTTCTCTTATAGTTTGGTTTGTTAACCAATCCAGATGACTGAAGAGGATTTCAAAAGTATGTGGTAGAAAGCAGTCTGTGGAGATCCAGTGCCTGTGTACTTGTGTAATTACCAAAGAGAACTCAGTTTCCTCCTTTGCTGCCTTGCTTGCCCTTGTTCTCACCCGTTGCCAAGATGGATTCGTTTTTCAGGCATACCTTAGAGATGAGAGTTTTGGAAAATGTGTTTGGTTAATTTTTAATTCCGTATGATATTAACAAGTTGCTGTCCTTAAAAGATAAGGTCAGAAGCTTTTACTGATGCTTACCCTAGTTTGAAACTTTAAGCAATAGTATCGTGAGGGAAACTTGCTTATTACTCCATGAAATGTACTAGGAGGAGCATCTGAAGATGCTTTCAGTGATTTGAAAGATAGTTTTTGGTGCCTTGTCATACTGGAGAACGCCTGTGCGCACACCTGTGCTATTAACTTTATGAAGTTATTACGGAACTACAGTTTGTATTCTTTTGTTTAACAAATACCTGTTTAGTTACAACAGTTGTGAAATTGCAAACCAGGTCTGAATAGCTGCTTTTTTTGCTGCTTTTGCTCCTAGTTCTACACTAAGTCACATTCTGTGTTCAGAGAATAATTCTGGTAAGTTGAATACACTCTTAATAGCTTAAGCATATGCATTTACTAAAAAACTAGCATTGCCAACAGAAATAGATGCTAGGTAAATTGGTAGCTGAAGTGTATAGATATGTATGTCACACAGTTACTTGATGTACACTTAAGAAATGCCCCCCACAACAGATCTGTGAGCTGTTAAGGTCTGATCCGGCATGCACTGAACTGGATGAGAGCTTTCCCATCTGTTCTGGGTCTGCTTTGTAAAGACAAATGGAATTGTTTAAAGCATTGTTTTTTATACATTTCACACAACATATGAGATCTATTAATGGTTTGTATTATGCAAGGTTTGGACAAGAGCCCTTGGGCATCCTGTTGACATCCCTCCTAGTTAACTCCAACTATGTAAAAATGAGCAGGTTGCCCTTCAGAAGATGTACCTGTGGGTGAACCTACAGCTGCTGCTAAACACAGGAGTACCAATGGGGCAGCTGCAGGGCAGTACAGCAGTTTCCAGATGAGTTTGCAGTGGAAAACAAAGTAAGTTGAATGAATGTAGCAACAAATCATTATCAATGTGCAAGAGAAAAACCAAATCAAAACACCAGTATGTTGCCTTGAAGAACCTATTCTTCATGCTGAAAATTCTTATCTTGTCAGCCCGTAGAAAGCCTTTTTGTTGCACTGAAATTCTTTTATTTGTATTTGTTGTGCATAAGGAGTTTTTCCATGACACTCCTGTGTGGTTAATCAATGGTGTTTTTTTTTCCCTCTTAAAAGTTTTGGTGAACAGTGGGGGAATGTGGCTGTGTCTAGATGGAAGTTGTGTATCAGGAATAAAAATGGAAGCTCTGAGAGTATTGAAGACTAATTCTTTAAATGTGGTTTTAAATAATTTTTATAAAATAGAATTAAATCATAATAAAAATCTAATTGAGGACTTGACAAATTAACGTTCTTGGAACGCTTTGGAAATATAGGATATTCTGGCTGTGTGCATTCCAGTGGCTTGCTTCAGCACAGGAATATGGTTTTGCTTCCTTGTCATGGAGCACCCATTGCAATCCAATAGGAGTTGTGCTGTGTGATCTGCTGCCTGAGATCTGATGGCTGTGCACTGCTGCAGTTTGAAGGTGCTTCACCCAGGCTGCTCTGCTGTGCTGCTTAATTATGCACATGCAAAGCTGGAAAGAGAATGCAGAAAAGCCGAGTGTCTTTGCATAGCGATAATCAATAAGACCAGCAATATTTTAGGCTTATCATGATTGAGTTCTTTTGAAAACAATTGTAAGAAAGACTAATGATGTGGAACTTGTCATTTGCTGACTACTCCTGACCATCCAGAATAAATTATTAGAAATGGGGTTAATTAAATATGCTATTTATCTGATTACACTAGTGAAGGTTTGAAATAATAAGTTTAAATTATGCTATGTGACTTTAAATCAATGGGAAGCTTTACTTCCCTTTTGCCTCATGTCTCTTGAGGAACTTAGGGGACCCCAGGCACCTGCAGGTTCAACTCAGTTGTAAACCAGTGGGAACTATAGCATGTATTTCAAGTACAGCACCATAGCATTTGGATAGAGAGATTAATGACCTAGCATTGAGAAATTACTTATTTGTGGGTGAGGCTGGAAGTGCCAATTCTAGTTTTTCCTTACTTGTGTAAGGTTGGTGGGGAAACACGATGTATTTTTCTATTAGGCTTCTGCCAGACAGATTGGAAAGATATTGGAAAGCACTCCAGATGTTAAGTGGACCAAACAGTACAATCTCTTTTTGTGGAGTTCAAATGCTTATTTATATCTACTAGGATAACTTTTCTTTCTTGGCTTTCTGAGGTGAGACAGTTAAGTGATGAGGGCTGTTAAGTCTTCTTGTATGGTAGTGACAAGTTACAAAGTTGACTTTTGGGCATTAAATTTCTAGGCAGACAGAGTTATCTATTGATTACAATCTATCTTGTGCAGCAAGTAATATGCTGTGTTCAGACCTCTGTATGAGGAGCTTACGTATAAATAAGCTAAAACTCAAAACACATCAAAGTTGCTTCCTTTGAGACTCCAAAAATATGGCTGAGGACAGACATGGGAGCAAAATATGATCTCCTCTGTGAATTTGTTGCAAACATAAAATCAAATTTTATTAAGAAGTAATTTTGTCTGAGCTGCTGAAGTGCACAGCAGCTGAAATGAGGACAGAAGCAACAGGGATAGAAAACACAGAAGTGTCCAGTTAACTCTTAGCTGGTTACTTTGGTGTAAAGTCATAGGGTTGAAATTCATTTTTGTGGAATTTCCTTTATAGGAAAATAAATACTTATCTATCCACAGCAGTTTGGTGAATATGTAAATTAGTTTTTGTATAAGTTATATGGAAATGTGCTTTCCCAAAAGGCTTGGGACTATTCCAACTTCATACTTCTATGCTCCTTTGATTTTATTATATTTTTTTTAACTTTGACCAAGAGAGCTTCTTAATGCACATTAATAGTTATTTTCTTGTTATAAATTGATGAAAAAAATACACTGGAGTTCATTTTTAAGCTGCAGCTTGTAAGCCTGTTGTAATTTCTGCCGTAGTGTAGTAAAGCACTGGTTAAACAGACTTTTGGATAGACCAATTTGCAGTGGAGCAAATGCATCTTTTTTCAACACATTTACTCCTAAATTTGCTTTCTAGACTTCAAATTGGCTGGAGTTGTCTGAGTAAGTAATGAAACTTTAAAGGTAGTTCTTAATAACAGAAATGCTGACAGTGTCTTCTCTACAGTGGAAGCAAGCATTGCTGCAAGCGTTTGTCATATGTTTGCCTTGGCTCCCGTGTGCCACATTTTCTAATCAGGCATCCTTTCATCCTTTTCCTGGCAATTTTGTTTTCTCCTTTGGTAAGTTATTAACTTCTAGTTATATGGTTCTTGTGTCACTATATAAATCTGGGACTAGAAATGGAAGGAGAACCACTTTGAACCATTTCAGTTGTCTAACAAATTAGGAGGAATCTGATAACTCACAGAGACCTTGGCAATGATGAGCATAATGCTAATTCAGCATATTTGGTTGGATCGTTCTGGATGGAGCTGCTGTCAGCTGTGTTGCACGTGGAGTTGGGCCATCCATGTTCTGTGCAGCTCCTCCCAGTGTTGCCACCAGGACAGAGCAGTGCAGGGTCTGTTTTCACAGAGTGGCCAGGGTTGGAAGGGACCTCAAGGATCATGAATCTCCAACCCCCCTGCCACAGGCAGGGCCACCAACCTCCACATTTAATACCAGACCAGGCTGCCCAGGGCCCCATCCAACCTGGCCTTGAACACCTCCAGGGACGAGGCATCCACAACATCTCTGGGCAGCTGTTCCAGCACTCACCACTCTCATAGTGAAGAACTTCCCCCTGACATCCAACCTCAATCTTCTCTCCCTCAACTTAAAACCATTTCCCCTTGTCCTACAGTTATCTACCCTTTCAAAGAGTTGAAGGGAAAGCGTCTTGCTGAGGGACTAGGTCTATGATCACCTGCAAGCATGCTTGGAAAGCTCTGGCTGTGTGAATGTGCTGCCAGCCTTAGGGCAGGCGTCACTCAGTGCAGCAAGCTCGCATCTATGCAAACACCCGCACACAAAAAAAAGCAGTGTGAGCAGTCCCTGCATCTTGCATTGTGATTTCTCCCTCAGTCTGTAACTTTTCACACCAGTTGTTTAGAGCCCTGTGTTTTATTAGCAAAAAGTTTCTTGCCCTCCCAGTTGGAAAGCACACTGCTTAGGATGCAGATCTTATGAGGCAGCAGGGTTGTGACACTTGGAACGTTTCTTGGATTTATGGTTTGTAAGGCTGAGATCTTTAACCAGATGTTCTTGATGATTGAATCATGGTTATTTTATTAATTCTGAAATTTAGAGGGGGGGAGGTGGTTTCTGAGGAGGGTTTTTGAGCTTGTTGAAAAGCAAAAGCTCACAGGACCTGGTGACTTGGGTGGCAGCTGCATGTGGGCTGTGTGTGGGAGGGTGGGCCTCAGCCTGAGTCCTGTGCTGCTCTTGGCCCGAGTTGTGGCCTGCTTCGTAGCCTGGGCTTGAGCGGTCAGAGCAGAGCAGGCTGCTGCCTTTGGAAATGCAGTCATGTGCTTGTGAGGCTAACAGTGCAAGGTAAGCTCTGTGCAGTAACTGAATTTAGTTTATCCATGCAGTGTCTTGTGCAGCTCCTTGATATCCAGTTTTATCCTCAGAAAGAGTCAAAGTTTCGTGGAAGCTTGCCGAGCACTTTGGGACTGGCAGTCGTCTCACAGTTGGTTGCGCTAAAAGTTTGTCCTTCTCCCCTTTTTATAGAAGATTTTATGTGGAATTGGATGCAGATCCGTGTTATGTGGCGTGCACAAGGATTGGGTAAGGGGTGGCTGTGCTCGTCTTTATCAAGAGCTAGTTCACTGGGAGCCTTGTGTTCCCCTTCCAGGAACATAGGCGCTGTGCTGAGGGGTGGGCGATTGTGGAAACGGATCAGCCCTGAAATGCACTGAAGGGAATTACTGCAGGGCCTTCAGCAACAGCCATCTGCTGTGTGGATTTTCAAAAAGAAGGGAAAATGTTGAAAGAGAGGCCCTGATAAGTATTTTTCAATAATCTGCCTTTATTCTCTTAAGGTTTGAGACTTATTCGTGTACAAAACAAGTCAGCTTCTTTGCTGGACAACATTAGCTATTAAACTAACACTTAAAGATTTGCAGTGCTTATGAAGCTGAATTATAAGTAAGATCCATAAATAAGCATATTCAGAAATGGCATACTGCTGCACCACAACTTCTAACATAATATTAAATGCAATTATTTAATATTAAATGTAAGTGCATAGAGTGCACTTTAGTGAAAATGTGAATGAGCCTTGTGGTTTGTCCTGAAATTTCATGTCTTTGGGACTTCTAAAATTCTGAAGGTTATGAAATTGTAGTTTATGTCTCCTGTTTTCAGTGGTAGTGTGAGGAAAGTAACCAAGTATGTGGCATTTCCATCCCCGTAGTCCTTCAGGCTGCTGAGCTGCCTTGGTGCCCTGTGAGGTGACTGCTGGGTCTGGCTGGCTTGTAGGAGAACCATCTGTGGTGTCAGTCCTCTGCTAATATAAACATTATGTTTCTTTATGTTACTGTAAGATTTGGCTTAAAGTTTTGGTGCAAATTTGAGCTTTGGAAACTATAAAGAGAGCCCAGAGAAACCAGAGATGGCTGGTTTGGGCACCTCACTTCTGGGTCTTCCAAGTTCAATGTAAGCTGTGTGTTTCCAGCCAACCTTCTGTTGTCTTTGCACGTAAATTGATACCTTTGCAGATGCTTAATTGTTGGAAAGGTACTCTTTGGACTGAGCGTTGTTGTTCAGTTAAGGCCAGCCTGATGCCTACATAGAAAAAGATGTGTTTACATATGCATTTGCATATGCATTTACATATGCCTCAGGTGTTTGCCTCTGTTCTTAGGCATCCGGTATGTGTGCAGTGTCACTTAGAGAGAACATGAGTTTACGGCTTGTAAGTTTAGGACAGCTCTTACTGAACATGAAGAAAACATTGTAGGAAAAATTTCATCACTTAATCAGCCGTATCTTAGGAGTTTTTCTTAGTATTGTGGGTGGTGGTTTTTTTTTTTTTTTTTGTTTTTTTTTTGTTTTTTTTTTTTTTTTTTTTTTTTGTAGAGTAGGAAAAAACACCCCTTTGTTTTAGAAAGCTTTTTAGTGGTGTTTTACTTCTAAGTGGTGTTTTCATAGTAGGAAGAGAGACAAGGATCTTAGTTTCCTGGAAAGCTTGCACTGATTTCAACGTAGCGATGCAACCAAAATTTCTTCAAGGGATTGCGTTACTTGCTTAAAGAACAGATGACAGCAGCAACAACAACAAAAATGCTATTAAATGTGTGCATTTTAAAGTGCAGTAATAAAATAAGTAATATGGCTGACAAATGCACTTTGGAATTAGCTTTGACACTATTTGCTTTATGTCTAGCTTTATCTTATAACGCATTATTCACTGGTAATGTACAGACTACTTTATTAAGTCTTAATCAAATGCATTTTATCATAACTGTCCATTCAATATTTTGCTATTGTATTTGTTTTAAAATATGGAGGAAAATGATAAATCTATACCAGTGTGGTCAGGAAGAGACAGCTTTATGTTGTCATGTTATAAAATTATCTATGAACTCTGCTTTTATGTTCTGTTCCAAAATGTCTGCAGATCCAGTCTACTTCATTCACCTGAATGATTAAATGGCAAAACAGAGGAAGCAAAATGGTTGATGGGGTTTATCACATTTAGATGTGTTATAAAAAATATTTGGAAGTATATCTGAATGTGATTAAGCCATTTTGATAACTGCAGATTGCATTTGCATTAGAACTAATGGGAAATAAAGTGAAGTGTGTGTGCAAGATATTATATGCTGTTATTAGGTATAAGAGCAGGAATCTGGTCGCTGCTTGTTATATTACACAACTGTGCAATGCAGTCACTAAGGGTATATGTGGTTTGCACGTGTCTGCTTTTTAGATTCAATGGCTACATGTTTCTGTTTGCATGGACTCTAATCAATCAGATAATTTTTTCTGGCTTGAGATGATGGGGATAATGCAAAGCAACAGTTTGGAGCTGTTATAAATTAAAATTTTGGTGCTCTTTCCTGCTTTCCTAGCATAACTTTTTTGTGCTCTGAGATCTTAGTTGGATGATTTAGCCCCATGGAGAGCTGAACAGAGGCTAGCTTTGCGGTCTGATAATAAAAGAAAAGATGATTATTTTGAATTTCCAACATCTCAGCTGAAGGCTTCAGCATCTTCCTTTCAAAATATGAACAGGCTGAATGGTTGCTTAACCATCTCCCATATGTAGCAAGAATTAAGTGGTTTCCACGTCAGTAATTTTTGTTATTCCCATAAATTTACATTTCTCTTCAGCAACAAAGACTTGTTTAACTACAAAGCACACTTAAAAGCAACTGCTACTTTTTATTAGGAGGGACCAAAAAGATAAAACAACCCGTTTCCTTTGACTAGTACAAAACCTTCATTTTTCTCCATTAGAATCTGAGTTAAGCTTCACTAACACTGATGGGAATTAAGCACGTGTATGGTAAAGAGCAGCCTTCTGAGCCTACTACAAGTTCTTTCACAGATAAAATAAATGATGTTCATTGTTGATACCTTTTCTCCTCCCAGGCTGACTAAACTGTTTGGTAAGAGCACACATCATGACAAAGAAAGCAATATTTATAGTAGCATTGAGAGGTTTATAGGTTTATAAGCTCAGAATCAGTGTAGCAGTTGCAAGTTCTGGCCTTTTTGTCTCAATTTTATGACCCCAAAGATGTGACGTAAAGGAAAAAAAATGGGATGTTGAGTCTCAGAGAATAGCTAGGAAGTGTATTATTTCTGATTTCATTTGTTTATCGACTCAAAGTTAGAGGATAACTGATCTGCCTGGGGCTTGATTCTGTTATGTCTAAGATATATGAAATAAAATCACATATCTGAGTGCTTATCTCATGTCTCAATCAGACTGTGGCACGCTGCTGACTGTATAATGACCAAAAAATAAAAAGCTTATGTGGAAGTACTACTGTGACAAGCAAACTCAGTCTTGCCATCCTCAAATACTTCAGGCAGTTTAAATGAAGTGATGCCTGTATGCAGATGCAGTTTTTAAAGCTGGAAGAAGTGACTGATACATCAGAAGGACATGGGTCTTCTGGTGGACAAGGTTAGCCATAAGCCAGCAGTGTGCCCTGCTGGCTAAGAAGGCCACTGGTGTCCTGGGGTGCGTTACAAAGAGCATGGCCAGCAGGTGGAAGGGAAGAGATCCTCCCCCTCTACTCTGCCCTGCTGAGGCCGCATGTGAAGTATTGTGTCCAGTTCTGGGCTCCCCAGCTCAAATCAGACAGGGATCTCCTAGAAGGAGTGCAGCAAATATGATAAAGGGCCTGGAGCATCTCCCTTGGGAGGAAAGGCTGAGAGCAAGGGGCTGTGCAGCCTGGGGAGGAGAAGGCTGAGAAGGAATCTTCTTGTAAAAGGACTATGGATAGTCAGGACAATGTAAGCTGCTAGGAACTTCTGGGATTGTAGCTTGAGAGCAGCTAGAGCGTTACTCCCACACTGAAAACATTGAAAATACGCTGAAGTTTGGCTCTAAATTTTTAAAGGATATTTAAGTGGTAGAGTGGAAGTAGATGTCAGAAAAGACATGATTTTTGTTTCTGCGTTTTGTAGTGCTGTTGCATTTAAAAATACTAAAAGGAGTGCCAAAGTTTAACCTGATTCAGTTTGCAGTAGCTTTGGGAAAACACACCTGCAGTGGCAGCTTCCGTAAACTCATTCTGGAGTTAGTGGGCTTCAATTGGTAGATATGAAACTTGCTGTGCTGGCAGTGCCCTGGTTTGAATTGTGCAGAGACTTTTCAGGTTCTGAAAAGCAAAGAAAATCCCTAGGCCTGTGGCTGGTTGGGGAGCAGTGGGGCGCCCTTCTCGTTTGAACTCTGCAGTGCTGAAATTGGATTACTGGAGTATAGTGAACTCTGCTCTGATTTGCTTAAAGACTTTGTTTCTGTGCTGAAGCTAAATGGAACTTTTCAGGCCTTCATAAAACATTTATACAACGGTGATACCTAAGCAATCTCTGTGTAAACCCACTGGTTATGGTGTGTGTTCTGTTTATGCGAAGGTGGTGATTTTTAGTGATATTTTTAGTTTCGTGCCTAGCTTTTTGCTTTTCCTGGCAATCATCAGAACTCTTTGTGTTAAGAAACGTGACAGATGCTGTAATGTTTTCTTCGCTTCATGTATTTCATTTTTATAGCTTCCAAAATTTCAGTTTCACTGCTCTTTATAAGCTAGCACAACACTGTTTAAGATCTTTTAATAGAAGAACATATGAAAGCTACGGCAACCTTTTGTCTGTTCATGCGTTCCTGCTAACAGCTAATGTACTTTTGCCTACTCGTTGCTTTTAGTACATTGCCGGTGGGATTTACAGAGGCTTTGCTTTAGCTTTTCTTCCTTGACTTGTTAGATCTGAAAACATCTTTTTCTACTATTTTTGGACTTGAAGGTGCCTCTGGCGTTGCCAAATGATTTTTCTTTTCTGTGTGGAAGTAGGAAGAATAAAACTAGAGAAGTGATTGACTGAAAACTTGCTATAACATGTCAGACTTCAGGTTCAGGTTGAGATAACAGATCTCTCTGACTTGAATATGAGGAAACAGTTTGTTGTTGGACACGTATGTAAAGATGCTACAATGGTATTTTGTATTTCTGTTTATTCTGAATTCATCCTTAAGAATTAAGAGTAGTTCTTGACCTGATTTGCAGAGAAATCATTCGTTCTCTTGTGGGGAAAAACACATACAGTTCCCAAAAGCAAATACCAAGTGTAGATTTGTGCCTCAGTTGCACAGGAGGGCTGAGAAGAGGGAACACGTAAGGTTGCTGGGGACGTGGCTCTGCCACCACCTGGAAGTAGGAATAATTTCTGGGAATTCTACCCATAATTTTGGTGCTGTCTGTGCCTTTACTCTCTGTTCCTGAGTGCCAGCTATTTTCCTGTTCTGCAGTGTGTACCCATCTGTGGGGACCGCTGCTGTGATGTGTGAATTGCACACGTGTGCAATACCGTATGCATTTCTAAAAGCAGCATTTTGAATCCCCAGTATTGCGAATTGTCATAATAGAAATACAAGTATAAAAGAGTAAGATCCAGAACTATGGCATTTGAAATAAAACCCGTAAGAAATATCCTTTCTGGGAAGGTTCCTGGTCTTTCAGAGCAAAGAAGTTTGATCTTACTCCCAAGTATGTGCTATAGTGGTGATTCATTTCTGCTCTTCATAGCATGAGCCCTTAGGTCCTCGAAACATAATATATTTTAAACTATGTGAGCACTGCCTTTTTACAATGTATTTTAAAAGATACATGAAAGCCTAGGTGCAATTTGAAAGCCAAGTGCATTTTCCCTTTGGGACGTCATAATTATTTTGGAGACTTAATTTGCCATATATTCCCTGCTGAGTTTTTGAAATATTGGTTTGCTTTCCTGAGGTTTCTCTGATGTGCAAGGGCAAATTCAGATATTTGATCCTCTGGCTATGGCTGCTGTTGGTATGACAAATAGGTCAATTTGTGCTTCTACTAATGCAGATAACATGGTATTCAAATTCTTGATGACAAACAAACAGGTGTGTTGTGGGCAAAATAAGTGTCTTCACAGAACGCAGAACGTTTGTGATCTTTTCAGCCATTATCCTTTGAAATGTAACATTTATCTTGGCATTCAGTTTCTTTCTGTACTTGTGAAGGCCCCTCTCTCATTTATTACTGTTAGCATACCAGAACAAATGTCTTTCAGATGTGAAAAATCAATCATCTCGAAAATGTCTCCAGTAGTTATTTGGGTGGATTAATGCAAGGTGTTAGGAGAGTAAGGTTGAAATGAAATGTCATAATTGAGCGGTGCAAGTCACCAGAGAAATAATAGTAAATTGATTGTGGTTCCAGCATCAGAAGGTTTTTTTATTTAAGGAAAAAGGGTAAGTTTTTTGCAATGTATTAGATGGTATGGAGTGAACGCACACTCTGTGGGTTAGGCTGATTGAATACAGCACACAGTTCTTCACTCTTCAGGTTTCTGCTTGTTGGCTGCAAATCTCTTTTCAAAGCTACTTCATAGTCCCCTGGAAAATAGAAGGCGTAGGCCAATAATAGACTCATTCTATAATCTCTAACACTTGGACATCAAGTCCAAAATCACTTTTGTCAATCCTGCGTAGCCTTGGCACGTGCAAGGGAGAGGATGAGCAGCGATGCTTTTCTCAGATGCATTGCAGACAAATAATCAATTTCTCTCCATAGCTTTTGAATCAGCTGTCTATGTCTACTGCTGACAGTTTTAGCTGATCTGAGGTAGGCTAAATCCTGCCTGTGTAGCAGAGAGTAGCTGCCCAGACACCGTGTTTTAGCAATTTTTTTTTTTCCCTTTTCTAATGCTGGAATGACTTATATGAATAAGAGATCGCCCCCACTTACACTGTTCTTTGCACAGTCAATTGAAATTACAGGAAATAGTTTGCTAACTCCTGCCACGTTCCGACCTGCTTTCAGTGATGGAAGATTCCACAAGAGGGTGGGAGGAGGACCATTAATGCATTATTAACAGAAGAATGTAATATTAATACAGCATATTGTGAAAGCGTAGGAATACGTTGTTATATAAACATAACCTCTTCCCTCACCATTCTGATGATGGTGATTTAATACAGAGATGGCTTTTCCCTTTGCGGCACACAAAAAATCAACCTGGGAAATGTGTACCCGTGTGAGAGTCTTGTTCGTCTTTTCTATGACAGGGTGTCTACATTTTGTAGTATATGGAGATCAATTCCTGACATTGGTTTGGGAAGAAATAACTTTTACAATCTGAAAGGTTTTATTTGGGCAGAGAGGAGGAAATATGTTAAATGCTGGTAATGCTTGGAAACTTTCAGATTTTAGGGCCAGTAAAAACAGTCTTGTAATACACAGGGCTGTGCTGTAATCAGTCTGTTACAGTGGATCTGCAAGGGCCCATCAGGATATTGTTGTTTTTCTTTTAATTTGTAAGAGCCACAGTCACGGGTTCATTAAATTTGCATTGTGATGAACCATTCCTTTCCCAGAAAGTGTCAGTGAGGCTAAAGTGTCTGTATGCACACTGCACACGGGTCATATACTCTGAAATCTGAGTGCTTTTGTGGAAATTGGGAAACTGATTATTAAATGCCAGTTGTCATTGCTGGAAACTCTGCAACTACCAGAGAAATAAGATTCTAATATAAAAAATGCAAAGCCAGAGACCACGGGCGTTTGAGCATTTACACTGAGCTTAAAGGAGGTGGGGGGGGGGGGGAGGGGGGGAAGCATTGTTTAATGGAATTTTGACATTAAATGAATTATTGGAATTGAGTTCTGCCCTTCAACTTTTTTGCGTGTGTGGATGCGAAATGGTATTGAGAGTGAACATCTGTTGTGAGGCCGGGGAGGACAGAAATGTTGATTTGGTAACTCAGTACACGCCTTTTCTCAACCCACATCTCACATACTTTAAAAAGAACTGTGCTGAGATGGACATTTAGGTCAAAATCCAGGGCAACGAGATACTGTTTTGCTAGTGGTTGCCTTGTTAATATTTACTGTATCAACCTCAATGTGTGTGGGGGGGGAGAAGGGAACTGTAGAGCTTACCAGTGTGTAAGCTTTTTAAGATCAGGGATACATGAAGTCTTTCAAGTGCTAAGGCTGCGTTGTTTTACCAGGGGAAACTTGGTTGTGTGATGTCTGATTTTCTTATTCTCCCTCTCTTTCCCCCCCCCCCACACACACACACACTTTTTCTTATCTTTTTACCATTTAGAACCTTGGAAGACCTGGCTGTTGGATACAGTGCATCTTAAAACAAAACCATTACAAAAGATTTCACTGTGCAGGCTTTCCTTGATGATAAATGATTAAATGAACTGAGAAAGATGTGCAAGTTTGCTAAATGGTGATTTTCTCCTTCCTTGCCCTCAATTTAGTTGAACGTGGATTGATTCTTTTAGTTGTGATATCCCTGCTCTTAATTTGAGAACTGCATCCATTTGGGACCCTCTTCATAAAGAGTCTTGAATGATCTGTATTTAAATGTTGTGTATTCATTTGGATTCACTTTTGTCCTACCAGACATAAGACGCATATGTGCCCATATATCACACTTGAAAGAATTTCCTTCAAGGTGAACTGTATCTTATGTTTATGAAAAGCATTTATAAATTAGCAAAGATGAAACAATAAAATTCAGGAACGCTAATGAATTAAACAGTTTTGTTTAGATGCTAAGTAATTCAGCGTGGATCATTAAAATTAATTGGAACTAGTTGCTTATTCTGAAGCTGTAAGAATTCAAAGCAGATGGGGTTTTGAAGGAAAGTGCAACCATCATTTGTGTCTTTCAGGAGCTTACGTGTGACTGCGACTTCAGTAATGGTCCACTATGGCCCCTTCAGTTGGTGTGCTGTCAGTGCAGTGATGTCTCCCCTCTCCATGTAGCATCACTTTGGATGCTTGGCTGAGTTTTCTAACTTGCTATTAAGCTACAGAGCTTTCAACAATGTTAATTGTCCAATTAAAAACACTGAAAAGTTTTTTCAGGCGCCTCCAGCTGAAGAATACTCAGTTCTGGAAGAACCCCCACCATGTGAGCCAGAGCGGTAACTTAAGCAGTGACAAAAAACGTAATGCCTTGTAATATTCTTCTCCAACCAAGGCTCCAAGTTGTGCTTTCAGCATGCTAGTGCCGAGCCCAGCTGGAGGTGTAAGGTTGGATGAAAGGCACTGAAATGTACTCGTCGTTTGACATGTTTGGTTGTGGTATCAGAGATTAATATGGAAATTAGGCGCTTAGTAAGTGGAGAGGAGCAATAAAGAACATCATCTAGGATATCTGCTTCATTGATTTACACTTCAACGTATGTATTGCTCCCACTACCAAACAGTGATTCTGTGATGCTCAGCTGTTCTTTCGTTCTGGTTAACTTGTCTGACTGCAAGAGCTTAGTCTTGATATGATAGCAAAGCTCTGTGTACCTTCTGGTCTGGGTGCCTCAGTCCTGTCTTCAGTCCACTTGTTGTGTTCAGCAGAAGTACAGCTTGCTTGCAGAGTGTTCCTGCAGCTTTGTGTTTTAAAAGTTGAAATACATCTGTATGGGGAAATGCTCTTGTCAGCGTGTACCATCTCTGCTGTTGTGGTCTTTGGCATCTCTGAACAAATTGCCTGTGAACACATTGTATCCAGGGGAGCCAGACTCCTTGCTAGAAACCCAGATATTTGAAACTTGTACACTATTTTCCCTGTCCTACTTGATCCTCTTTTGCTGAGTGCGAAAGGCAGCCTTTGCAGTCTGTTGAAGATGTGAGCTGTTGCTACATAGGTACCCACTCCCTCCTCAGAGGACCGGAGATCATAAACGAGAACTTTAAAGGCAAATCGATGGCTCCTATAATCCATTAATTGACACCACGTAAGCTTAAAGTGAACACGCAGTGAGTCAGCTCACCAAACAATAGCAGAGAGCCCAGGGATTGAACAGGCCTCTAGAATAAAACAGCTTTTAAAGAAGAGGCAGCAGGCTGCAGCCCGGGCTCTTTCTTCTTCAGCGTGCTTGTTCCTTGACATGCGTTACCTTTTCTGGGGAAAGAATAATCTCAATTATCCTGTTTTTAATAATGTATGCAATTAGCAGTCCTTTGGTTTGGGAGATAAGTCAGCCAGAACCAAGATCAACTTTAACTAATTTAGTTTTTTCTTAAAGTGTAGTTGAGGTGATTTCCTCCAGGCTTTTTCAGTTCCAGTGTCCATAACCTCAGCTGTTGGATGTGGAAGCTTACCAGGAGTTTGGCCTTATTTAGGGTAAGTATTTTACCAACTGTGAATGTTTCTCAGTGTTGGGTGGAAAAAACGACTTGAGTTTCATATATTGAGTATCTATAGTTTATCGAGCATCTTTTGGGTAGTTAATGGACCCATAAAGCATTTCCTTATTGCTTTATTGGTCTGTATAGCATAAGCATGAAGGGATATTGGTTACAAACTCCAGTTCTCATAACAGCTGTAGGAATATGTGGTTTAATGGACTTGTGTAACTGGTAAGAGTCAAGGATTGGGCATGGCTCGTTCTCTACTGATCTTTGAGCATGTATTACCATGTGTAAACCTGCTCAATATTTTCTGTAATGACCTGGGAGATGGAATGGAGTGCGTGCTTATTAAATCTGCAGACATCTTAGTGAGAACTGTGAGAACACCAGAAGTCAGGAACAGAGTTCAAAGTGATGGTAAATTAGAGAAACAAATCCAAAATGTCAGATCACATTCAGTGTGAATGTGTTGTGCTACCAGCTGTAAATAGCAGAAATCAGCTGTATAAATAGCAGAGAGATGGGAGGGCTGCAGCCAGGGAAATTGGGGTTAGAACAGATTCCAAGCTGGTGAAAAGTCAGCAAGATCCTGTTGATGCACAGAAAGACCCCCTATTTGTAAGTATAACCAGGGCTAAGGCCTGCCAGAGGCACCAAGTAGTTCTCACAAACTCTTCAGCTTTGGCACAGTCTCGTCTTTGCACACTGGGATAGGGCATATCTATCTGAAGGAAGCTCATGTTATGTGTGGGTCTAAAAAATACGACTCAGCTAGGTATGAAAAGGAGATAAGCCTTAGAGAAGAGAAGGATAAAGGAAATACACAGAAATCCATTACGAAGTTCTCCAGTAAAGAGGAGGGGAAACAATCTATCTTGCCTTTCTCTGAAGAACAAGATGAACAGCAAAAGCAAGGAAGTCAAGCCTAGGAGAAACTGTATCTATAAAAATACCATCCTGGAAGGCGATGGGGTTTGCACCTTTGGGAATCTTTAAGGACAGTGAGAAGGAAGTTTATTAGCTTATCTTTCAGAGCTGGGAAATAACTTCCCAAATCACCAGCACCTGTATGGATGTATGTAATTGTCCTGAAGTACTGGGAAGTTGTCGCACTAAAATGCAGTTCGTTTTGGGGGGAAAAAAAAAAAAGAAGGCTTTCGGAGTACATTGTTGTCAAGACCAAAGGAGGATAGTAACCTGTAAGACCTGTGAAGTGCTGACAGAATGAATGTGGTCTGCTTGCCCATGGATGAGCTCCCAATGGGCTCCCTGTAGTCAGTCAGATATTCCGCAGATAGCTTGAATTGGATTGCACTTCTATTTCATTGAAGAATGAGATGAAGTTCATCACGATGCAGGAAGTAAGGAGGTCAGACACCTTACTGCTTCACTGAAGAGTCTGATTAATCGACTGTTGATCTATAGTGAGAGAAACAATGTAATTAGAAAAAAAGGATTAACTGTAAGCAAGCTTAAATAATGCTGTTTAAAGAAAAAAATACAGAAAATTCTTATCTTCCAAATCACATGGAAAGTAAATTTGGTTTTGTGGTTAAGCAGGCTACTTTGAATTCAGCAGCAAAGCATTGCCTATGTGAAGAAGGTGCAATTTTTACATAAAGAGCAGTGACAAGTGTGTCCCTTCTGGACTTCTGAAGCACAGATGTTCCTGTGGTGGTGGGAAGGGGAGCAATGTGTGTCTGTATGATGCATCTTCACAAAGCAGACACACTTATACTGCCAATATAAGGGACATTATCTCTAGTGGGGGGGGGGGAAAAAGCCCCAGAGAAGGGGGCATGGGGGGAGGGGGAATGAAACCAACTGCCTTGAACAAAAAGAATCTCTCATATCCCAAACCCAGCAGTCAGCAGCAAACAAAAATGCAGTGTGCCCCCTCGCCTGAGTGGTTTGGGTCTGTAAGTGATGGACAGAGTGGGAAACCGGAGCGATGCTCTTTGGAGGCTGGAGAAAGCTTTCTCTATTCTCGTTTACACTCAGAAAATGTGGGATTTGAGGTTACAGTTGCTTTGTGACTCCCAAGTTGTTAGAAATGTAGAAGATAATGTAATACAAATAGCATGTGAATACAGCTTAGGAATGAGCCTCTTTTCGTACCTGTTCTTTAGCTCACTACAAACCATTGCATCTTGCTTTCCAGCAGAGAAAAGCGGCTCTTTCTTTGCTGCTGCTTTCTCTGTGTTTATTGTTGCTTTGCCCTTGTTGGTGTGAAGCTTGCTGGGTTTAGGAAGGTAGATAGTATCTCTTTCTGCAAGAGAAGAGCTTCTGTTGGTTTGCCTCCGCCAAAGAGGAGCGTGTGGGCATGCGTGCTCTCCTACCTGAGGAACAGCATCTGTTTTTCTTGCTAGACCGAAGATATCTGGCATGTGCAGCCCTCCTGATGGACTGCCATTATGCAGTGAGCAGCCCAGCTGCGGTGAATGTAAAGAGTCATAGGTGCAGCAGTTAACAGCAGTCAGCAGGAACTGAAGCTCTAATTGTGCTCTGCAAGAGACCTGAAGGAATAGCTTGCAAGTCGTTTGAGCTAAAAGCTGTAGGAGACTCAATTGGCCTCTCGCTCTCAGGACTTAACATGCATTTTGGTAGTGCTCAGTATTTTTGGATGCTTAGCCCAACTTCCTGTTGTCAATAAATGTTTAATTTTATCCATTTTGCATTTGATATGCATCATCTCTCCTCAAGCCTAACCTACTTACTCAGCCGGTGCTGATGTCCAAACCTTTTAGTGTGATGCTTTCTCAGTTATCGGCACAGATGTAGCTGTGGACTGGGAAAGCTTTCTGCTTACTAATGTGCAACTGAGTGCCCTTTGTCTTGTGGAATATTTGTTTTTGTTTTTCCTGCTGGTCATTTGTTCCCAGCTGTTTTCCAGCAGGAGCCTTGCTTTGTGCTAGTGTGGAGCATCTTCTTCACAGGCTGTTTCCTCATGTGCTTCCCTTACCTCACCACTTTCCCAGCCTCTCTTGCCCTTTTTTTCTCATTTGCCTTACAACGACCTTCTCATCTTCTCCTTCCCAACCTTTTCTATTGTTCCTTTTTTTTTTTTTTTTTTTTTTTTTTTTTTTTTTCCTCCCCTCCTTGTTTTGTTGCATCTCCCTGGGCAGTTCCGTGCTCCCTGGTCGCTCTATGTGTTTCTGATGGCTTGCCAAGGGCAGGACACGCAGTGGGGCTGGCCAGTACATGTTTTTGCAGCTGGTGAGTGAACCCAGAAGGGACATTTGGGGTATAGAAGCTGTTGTTTGCTTGTCACTCTATGCATGAGCTACTGCCTCAAGCGTTGGCCCCTGCCAGAGCCAAGGGAAAATGGGGAAAATTTAGAGCTATGGATTTTTTTAACCCATGTTTAAGAATTATGCCCACATGGATGAGTTAGAATATAAACTCTCCAGCTCTACAATTTCCATTGTCCCTGCATCTAACCATGCTAAAATCCAGTAGGATTTCCAACAGTGAGCATTCTTCTGTGTGTAATCTGGTTATAGGTTAGATGAAGCCACTTTCTGTAGGTAAGGGGATATGTAAAGATCTTTGAAGGCCATCTGTGCCCAAGCACTAGGGGCAGCTGCTTGTGTGAGCTGCTCAGGACAGGGAGGAGGCTGCACAGTTCCAAGTTTCTGCTTCCTTGAAGATACAGTGCTTGATGGATTAATGGTGAGAGCACATAATTTACTTGCCACAGCATTGTTTTTGCAGTTTACCACCCCAGTGTGTCTCAAAGCTTTGGGAAGTGTAGTGCTTGGTTAAGGTGGCTGAATCCTAGGTTTTTCAAACACAAGGAGAGGCAATCCAGCCTGGTGGATCCAGCACACAAGGTGGAATGGGGAGAGTGAAATTCAAAGAATGGGTTTCGTGCTAAGCCCACCAGCACTAAATGGAGTGCCTGTGCCTATGATTTGCATTAAAATCTCAAATACAGTGGCTGTGAATTGCGCTCAAGTTAGGATTTTTGTGCTGGTCTGTTCTGCAGCTGAATTGCCTTCATTTTGTAAGGGCTCAGCAGGAAATCTTGTGGTGCTGTTCAGGGAGAAGTTCTGGAAGGTGTCTGGCAGTCAGTGGGTCTGAGGGCATGAAAATGGGGACATGACTGTCTGGTGTCAACTAGGGAAACAGCACTGTGTCTGGGCAGTGGGCTGCTTGCTGTGTGGCACTCTGGAAGATGATGTCAGTGCACAGCTGTCCCAAAGGGAGCTTGGTGAAGAATCTGGAGAAGCTTTCAGTTCTGGATTGCTTTTAGCCTTATTCCATTCAGCCCTAACGTAGTTTGCTGCCCTAATTTAGCTCCAGATTAAAATGCTAATAATGCTACTATGTAGAGCATGCAGTAGATTTTTCTGTCTCAAATGCAGTGTGAGCAGCAAACAGTGGCTTGTGGTGTGTGTGTTGGTTTGGTTTTTTTTTTTCATTCAGCATAAATGGTTTTTAAAATAGAGAGAGAGATGCAGCTGCTTGAAACTTTAAGAATGTGACAAACATTTTCTATGAGATGACATTTTGATCTTGCTGTTTTCTGTAGCTATAGACACTATTTGAAGTGAATCTGACTGCAGACACTCAGAGCTGCAGATACTTAATTTCTATTTTCATGACATTCAGCTCAAATCAAATTCAGCATAATTTGTGATGGCTTAACTGCAACACGCCTCATTCAGTCATGGTTCATGTTGTGTTTTCCAGCCATGGCTTCATGGTTTATGATAGTAAGGATCAAGTAGTTTTTGCATCTTAAGGGGTTATAGGACCACACAGCTGATAATTTGTGCTCCTTCCTTTCTTTATGATGGATTTGATTCTGAAACACAAGTTGGCTGGACCATAAGAGTGGTGTTGAGCCAAATCTTGTTGGTAACTTTTGTTTTAATAGGAAAGTTTTCTGTTATTCCTTCTCACACAAGTGTGACTCATTGTGAGATGGGCTCATTTGTTCACCGTTGAGGGAATATTTTTTTCAGTTTTGATTAAATACATCGTTTGGCCTTATGATGAATTAAACGTGACATTTTGTTGAGATTTTTGGCGTTTAGTTCTTGTGCTTGACCACTATTAAAACAGAACTGCTTGGGAAAGCACAGATATGTCCTATTTGCCAGACCTGATGGTGTATATATATTAAAAAAGCCCACTGTATTTGAAATTCTGATGTGACGGAGAGTTAAACTTTTATGTGAAAAGAAGCTGTAGTGACACAGCCAGTGAGATGAGTCACGGTGTGTGACAGCAGCCTGGTGCTGTGGGCCAGCGAGCATCAGCTTTAATGGAAGTGGTTGACAGGGTGGATGAAAGGGATGCCATTCAGAGGGACTTCAACAGGCTTGAAAGATGGGCCTGGGTGAACCTTAGGAGGTTCAACACAGCAAAGTGCAAGGTTTTGCACTTGGACCAGAGGAATCCCAGGCATCCATACAGACTGGAAGGAGCGGTCCTTGAGTGCAGCCCTGCAGAGAAGGACCTGGGGGTCTTGATGGATGAAAAGCTTAACATGAGCCAGCCGTGTACTCTTGCAGCTTGGAAAGCAAATGGTATCCTGAGCTCCATCAGAAGAGGGGGTGGCCAGCAGGGACAGGGAGGTGATTGTCCCTCTTTACTCTGCTCTTGTGAGGCCCCAACTGCAGTACTGTGTTTGGGTCTGGAGCCACCAGTACAAGAAGGACATGGAGATGTTGTAGAGGGTACAGAGGAGAGCCACAAAGATGATCAGGGGACTGGAGCACCTCCCTTACAAAGACAGGCTGAGGGAGCTGGGCTTGTTGAGCTTGGAGAAAAGAAGGCTGCAGGGTGACCTCACTGCAGCCTGTCAATACCAGAAGGGAGCCTACAAATGGGGGGGAATCAACTCTTTGAAAGGGTAGATAACTGTAGGACAAGGGGAAATGATTTGAAGTTGAGAGAGGGAAGATTGAGGTTGGATGTCAGGGGGAAGTTCTTTACACAGAGAGTGGTGAGGTGCTGGAACAGCTGCCCAGAGAGGCTGTGGATGCCCACCTCTGGAGGTGTTCAAGGCCAGGCTGGACGGGGCCCTGGGCAGCCTGGTCTAGCATTAAATGGGGAGGTTGGTGGCCCTGCCTGTGTTGAAGGTTTGTGATCCTTGATGTTGCTTCCAACCCTGGCCGTGCTGTGATTCTGTGAAACCCTTGTGAAAAAAGCCAGGATATCTTTGTGCATGTATCACATACTTCTCACTAACGCATGCGTTAAATGACCAAACGTTGTGCATCTCCAGAGCTATAATTCAGTCTTGCTTTGCTTTGACACCAACAAAACAACTGTTCAGTGCATTTCCTAAGTAACAGAAGTAGTAACAACTTTGAATATGCAGTGGTGTCTTTGATGTGCTTTTGCTCAAGATGTAGCGTACAAAAGGTGAGGGAAGAAATCAATGCAGAACGATTCAGGTAACAGGATGGATCCCTATTAGTTTTCAGACAATTGATTTTTAGTAGATATTGTGTATATTAGTTGCTCTCCTACTGTGAGCAAGGAGGGATTGCCAATTAGATTTTTAACTGTCGATTGATAGTTGCGGATGGGGGAAGAAGTAAGCCTGGTGCAAGTGAGGACTGAATTTTTTCTTGTTGCTCTGTAGTTACAGATGATTTTCCTAATGTGTTGATTTTTCACCAGTGCCATTACTTTCCATGATTAGGTTTGTGTTTCTAGAGAAGTTCTTAATATAATCAGATTGGCTTCTTGGAAGATTGTGCTCTGTTGTTTTAGTGATGCAGAGAGTGTGTGTGTAACAAGTAGAAGAATAATAACGGTTTCACATTTCATACTTGAATTTCACTGCTTTTGAGGTAGTAGCATCAGTCATGATTGGGTCTGGTTTAAAACAAAAAGAAACCCAACAACTTCAAGGCTACTGTGTAGGGTGCTTAGTGTAATGCATGAGTTTAATCCATTTTCTTACGACAGGACATAGCTACCAGCTCTTCCCTTTTAAGGTCTGTACTCATAATATATAATTAAGAGGAAAATTCACATACATTTTTTTACCTGCTAACCCATTTGAGTTTCATCAAGTAAAATTGATTGTGTAAGCTACTAAAGGTGACAAAAATGACATTGTGATGGTAAGAAAGTCTTGCATTGCAGTAAACTGAGTCTATTGATTTTTGAAATAGAAGTTCAGTGGAAGAGCTGATGGAAAAAGTAAGAGCATTAGAAGACAAGCTGCATGACCGATTCAAATGAACTGGCTGGCTGTGAACATTCTTGGGAAAGAAATGCTAATAATGCAAGCAATGCAGAGGAGGAAACTATGATGGAAGAAAGCAATGCAAGTGCTGTGACTTATCTAGTATAAATTAGACAGGTTTTCTTATGGAAAAAGAAGTGGTAGCAGTTAGTTAAATAAAGATAAGTGCTAAAGCTAAGTGCTCTGTGAAAACAGTGACCAAATATCAATGTTTTGTCTCCCAAAAAATCACTCTTGAGCATGCCATGACTAGAAGACCAAAACTTCCAAAGTATTCTTAAGGAAGTTCTGAATGTGAACATACCACTTGATCATAACGTATATTGAAAGGCAAATGCAATCAAAATCCATTATATTGTATTGTTGGGTACAGTGAAACAACGTTAACTGAAAAGAAACTTTGGAAATAACTGGAAGGCAGCCGTAGAGGAGGCAAATCTCGGCAATACTTGTTACGCATTGTGAGCACGTGTCTGTGGAACATAAAGCATTTGACTGTGGGGAAGATGCTGTTTCGAAATATAATTGACTCTCCTGGAGTGAAATATGGGAGAAAACTGACATGGCGTCTAACACTTCCAGGCAAGCTGGTTGTGTTGATGAGTGAATTAAGCACACTTTCCTGACGATGTACTTCTGAATTATAGTCTCACTATGTATGCAAAAGGATGGAGGAGACTTCCTGCCAACTTGGCTGAACAATCAAGAACAATCAGAGGATAATTTTGGGAACGGTGATTGAAGTTGATCAGAGGAGACGTCCGTCATATAACAGATGCCACCCAGGAGATGGTATGGTGGCCTTTCAGAAAAAGGTGACTAAATGCAAGGAGCAATCAGGGGAGCGTTTTTATTGTCAGCATAAAAATTCAAAAATAGTATTCATTGTTTCTCCAATCACTCCTACAGTGTATCTGGTCTCCCAGAAGACTGACTTTGATATCCTTGGTAACAAAATATGCAGATAAAGAGAGAAGGAAGATGATAGCCAGAATTACAGACAGCAGTGACAAAAAAAAATCTCAGAACAAATTGAAGATGTGTGTGTACCCAGTAGTTGAACAGTTAGCGTGGCGCACGCTCACACCGTTGCACAGAGGTACACAATCTGTTCCTTTTTGAGATAAGGAGAATCTGGGTGTTGCTGTCAAGTCTTTTCCAGCCAGCATGGTCAGAGAGGCCTACCAAATTTGTGATGCAGGTTTTAACTTGTTTTATGACAGAAGCTTGAGTTTTAATGAGAACCTAGTTGCAACTGGGGAAAAAAGGACTGTTCAGAAGTGTTGCAGTTCATCTTGTGTGTTAAAAACTCCCTCTTGAACTCTAGGTTTTGGTAATACTGATTGGCTTCTGTTTTTCATAAGCGCTTCTTGGTCTTGTATGCATTCACAATGGACTTCATTTGTGCTGTGTATAAACTGCACACCGCTGATAGTAGAGAAATGTGTCGGGGTTTATTTTTTGAAGTGCTTTTCAGCTCTCATATAAACAGTCTGGGAAAATGGTCCAGATGATCAAAATGAAATACAAAGCGTAACCCAGATGAAGGGTCAGCATCTGTGTAAACTTGGATGCCAGCACATGTGTGGCTGCACTGTATCCTCCGCAGGAATGTGTTATTTATCATGTCGTTTTACAGCTTTAAAAACAAAACAGAAAAACCCAACCACACAGACACAAAACCAAAACAAAACCTCAACCCCCAATCTCTCATTAGCCAGTACAAATATGTACGTGTAATAAACAATTCCGAGTTGAATTCAGATTGAATAGGGCTGTATGAGGGCTATCAGATTGAATGGAATAATCAGTTTTTTGGCTCAGGACAACTAAATAGTGACAACTTGTGTCCTATCGTGTTATACCTCTATATTTTTAACCCATGTCGTTCTATAATTTCTTGTTCTGTAGGAATTAAAGAGATGAGCAGTTGGCCTGGGTTTCAGCCTTTGTTGTGTGTTAATGTAGTCAAGCAGACAGCTTTAAACAGGGAAAATAGATAAAACGTGTTGGGGAAACATTTAAAATAAATTTGGTTCTAATTGGAGAGGATTGTAGCATGAAAGCACAACAACAGAAAGTTAAGTGATTTATTACCTAAAATTAGATATCACTAAGTGCTAATTGAGTAGAAATTGTTATTTTCAAAAGGCTGTTTAGTATGTGTATATTCATATGATGACTCCTCCTCTTAAAAAGCTCTGCTTTTATCCTTGCAGGGCATTGCATCAGCACAGATCAAAGCCATCAGACATATGTTGCTTTACTAATAATGTACCTATTTCCTTTTTCTTCTGGAAGATATGCCAAATAAAGAGAGTTATTAAGCTTTTTGTGACAATTCAAATAAGATAAAAATTTGTTGATGTTGTTGAGCTGCCAAAAACAAATGATATAATGTCAGCATTAGGAGAACAAACTATTCCCCAAACAGTCCATTGGGCTTTTATGCCAATCAGGCTGCGCCACATTTTATGCTCAAAATGTGATCTGTAACTCTACAATATCTCCCCCAGACAGAGATAAAAATACGTCAGGTAATCTCAAACACTTGAGCAGGGAGGGATGCAGCACAACAAAGGTGCTCGCCACGTTGCCGTAGTTCACCCAGTATTTATGGCAGTGACAAGTGCACAGCAGCCTGGCTCTCAGTGCGACCTGCCTCTTCCTGGCTGCATGGGGAGGTGCAGGCAGTGCTGCTCAGCTGTCTCATTTCCATCTTGCCCTGGGAAGTGTGGATAGAAATTGGTTGCAATAAGGTGGACTTCCCGGTGAGCTTGCCTCTGGAGTCTCTTCCCATGAGTGTGTATGAAGAAAATCATAAGCCATCACCCTTCAAGGATTTATCTTCTTTTTTGTGTTCAGCTGTTGTGTTGAGAAGGGAGCTAAGTACCCAGATTACAAGTTATTTATGTAGATCAACAGAAAAGAAAATAAAGCTGTAGCTGCTGCATTTATGTGACTTATACCCGTTGTGTTATGACATCTTCTTTAAAATGTAAGACTGAAAGCAAAAAGATGAGCTGCTGGCTTGAGCAGAACTGTGCTGACATGGTGAACATGTTTGGCCAGACAAATCTCACTTCAGTGCTCTGTGAGGATTGAAGGGAAGCATAAGGGATTCATAGACTTTGAAGTAATGCAGCTTGAGTTTGATTGTACAAATTGACAGTTGATGCTGATGAGAAGTGTAGCTGGTCAGATAAGAAGAAAATGACTGGAGGGGTGAGGGAGATGTATGGCGTTTGCAGTATGGCAAAGCATGTGCTTTTATATGGAGATGCGCTGGCTGCAATCCCTAGCAGTTCAGCGAAGGAAAATAATTCAGTTTATTGCAGATGACATCTGAAACTATCGTTAAAAATTAAGAAAAAATATCTGATTGGTTTAGCTGCATTCTTTGGAAGCTTATACACAAAATCTATCCCTCTGCAAAACTTCCCAACTTCCTTCTATTTGTGGTTTGCTATTGTAGAATTTCCTAGGAGATTTGTCTTCATTGCAGGACTGCTTTGCGATGTGAAAGGCAGTGTGAAACTGTGAGCTTTAAAAAAGATTTCCTAAACAAAATCAGACTTGCAGGCAAGAATAGGAAGAAGGGATGAATGATAGCCTGGATTTAGTATCTCGGAGGCCGTAATGCTTGTTTGGCATTTGGTGTCTGCTTTTCCAGGACAGAAGGCAGGACGTGTTCTGAGAGGGCAGACCTGGAGTTAGGAAGTGTGACTTGTGTACAGTGATGGTAGTCTGGTCCTTGTCCAGTGTTCTGATTAGTAATCACAATTAGAAGCATCTAACATCCCAGAGCTTGGAGATGTTTCCTAAACGTGTAAATGAGGCAGGGATGATAATAGTTTAAATCCAGATGTTCAATGTGTGTCAAAAGCACATCTGCTATTTTTCCCATACTGTTTTCTTTGCAGTTTGTGTGAGTTTGCAATCTGTCATTACAGAAAACTATTTCTATATCATTGCAAAATAGGAACTAATATGAAGCTTTTCAATGTTTGAGATTTCCAATTTGGTTAGTTGGGTGGTTTTATGAAATCAACCATGAATTTCACTGAATCGTGGATCTATGGCTGAGTATAAAACAAGAGATGGATTGAGTTGGAGAAATCTAGCAATGAAACAGAAAATGTTCCTTTTTATTTTAAAGAAAATAAGATGTATAGTTCAGATTGTTTTCCTTTCATAAGCAATAACATGAGTTGCTTTCTGTTTTGTTTTATGGTTTTTTTTTTTTGTTTTTTGTTTTTTTTGCAGCATTTGATTGATGTTTCTATGCTGATAGTTCTATAGAGTAAAATATCCCACAAAAACAGTTGAAAACAATTACTCAAATTCTAGCTGCAGAGGAACTGATTGTGCTTGTGTGTTGTAATGTGAGAGAATGCTTTTATTCCATGGAAATGTTTGTGATTGCTTGTCTTTAATCTGTTAGTGTGGAAATGCTTTCTGGTTCCCCCAGCACGTGTATATATACATATTGATGATTGCATAAGACCATCAGCTCCGTCATCTGAAGAGTAATGTTTCTGTGCCTTGGAGAAAAGGTTTTTATACTTTTATTTATATCCTGAGTATTGGCTAGGAAGAATCTTGAGCCCTCGTGCAAACAAGAAGAGAAGGTGTAAACCCTCAACTTCGTCTTAAGAAGAGCCATGGGAGTCAAAGAGAAGGAGCAATGGGAAAGCACGCATTAATTCCTTGCCAAGCATAGCAGGAGGGGACCTTGCACTGCCAGCGGAATTAACAGGTAGCATGAACAGGTAGCATGTCCCTGCTCCCTCAGCTGCTCCTCTTGCACATATGGCTATGGGAGCACACAGCCTTGTTGGCCAGGGAGTATCTTGCCCATGGCAAGGCTCAGAGTCCTCGCCTGGTGGCATGGTGAAACAGAGCTAGGGAAGTGAAAAACAGGAGAAAGAAGTACTAACCCTGTGCTCTTGTAACAGCAGGTGTGCTAGTTCAGGACAATCCCTCTATATAAGTGCGTTTAATATTATGCTTGCTTGTTATGTAAAATAGATGCAAATTTATGTAAATGCATGCAGAATAGCTTTGACCCTCAGGCTGTTGGCGAGATGCCAGCATGGCCCTGGGTGCTACAGCACTTTGGATCTCTATATCCTGGCAATTTCCTGGGATTATATTATCATTTGATTTTTAATGCGAGTTTGAGCCACTTAACAGTCTGATCAGTTTCCTTTTCACCACCAGCTTTACTCGCACAGGAGTAAACAAACATATTTATCACCCCTGGGATCAGTAAGTGCTAATAAAGTTGCTGTTGCTTGCATTTCAGGTTTGGTTGGATGACAGGCACATTGTAAATGAACCCGTAGCATTCTGCTTGCACCGCAGCTTGGCAGGAAAGGTAACGATGGGAGCCCAGAGTGCGATGGCTGGGCTGAGAGAGGCTGTGCCTGGTCCCTGGCCCAGGATTAGCTCTGCGAAGGCTTTGTCCCTGGCCTCCAGAGCTCCCAGCAAACAGATGGGATGGGGACAGAGAAGCTTCAGTGGTGACGTGTCAGATGGCCTCCTTGGATTTACCCTGTAAATCCATGTTTACGGGGTAGTAGAGATGAATCTGTCATAAACTCAGACCGAGAGATTTTGTTCGATTTTTTTTTTTTTTTTTTTTTTTTTTTTTTTTTTTTTTTTTTTTTTTTTTGAAGGAATACTGTCATGTTACGTGTGGAAGTCTTGTAATTGCATTTATGAAAGCATGCTTGGGTGTCTGTCTGGAAATGTACTCTGTGAACCCGAAATAATATGGTGCCTTCATTATGGTCCCTTCATCTTGGGCACACTGCATCATCATGAAGTGGAATAGTCTGCTACCAGTGCCATAATGCTTAGGTACTCCAATTTCTCCTTTCTGCTGCACCTCTCAAACTGTTTGCTGTTCCTGATAGATATTTCCAGTGAACATTCAGTGTTAAGTTTTAGATTTTAAATGTTGGAAACAGTATTTACAAATGCAATTAGCCTTTGGAGATTAACAAGCTACTTTTCCAAGAGCTGCATTGAGTGGCCACTTCTAAGAGTATTTCTTTTGCAGTACAGATTATATTAAAATTTAAAAGGCATTTCTACATTAGTGTGAGATGCTTGACTTAAGTAGAATGTTATTGTGTAATTGACCCATGAAACTATTTCAATTATAGGCTCTTTTTCCTGTGATCAAATGTGTAAAATAAACATAAAGGCAACTAGTAGAACATCTCTTTTCCCTGTGTTCTGTCCAGGAATTTTAATTCTTTGTAAGCTATCTGATCCACTTGTATCTTTTCATTTTGTAGTTTCCTTTGACAGGAACATTGCAGGACTGACAACACTTCCTGGATGTCAGATGTTGGGTTTGTACACGAAATCATTCTTCATGCATTTTCATTTGTCTGTAGTTAATGGTGAACTTGCTGTTCTTCAGTTTGTTATAGATCTTGGAAGTGTGTCCAGGCCTTTTCTCGGATATGTTGCTGTGTGCTGGTGTTCAAGAATATGTACGTGGGGTGGGTTTCTGTAGGAGAGCCAAGGCCTTGACACAAGTATCAGAACAATATACCTTGGTAGCCACTCACCTAGAAAACACTTAGCATTTGTTCATTATGTAGTTCTTAGAATAGAAAAATAACAGCTATGTTTCATTATCACCTTTATCACTTGAGCGTACGTCACAAGTGCTGCCTTCTCATATTGGTCCTTAGCTCCTGATCTTCACCTGTTTGCAGTGTGGTGCAGGTGTTGATGCTCAGGTTGAGCCCTTCTAGCCCTAACCTCTTTGGGTGTAAAGAAACGGGTGGCAGTGGCACAGCTACACCTCTTCCCAAAGGCTTGTTTCCTCCATGTGCATGTGGAGGATCCTGACCTACCAGCAGTGCAGGATTTCCAGCATGATTCATCAGCCTACCTGGGATGCTTCTGTTATGCCTTATAATGTCAGCAATCAGTATTTATAATATTTAGATACTGCTTCAAAACAATTTTCTCTGGGGTATCTCTATACATGGATTGTGTTGGTTTGTATATCTAGTAGTTGTTGATTTTTCTTGTTAGCCTGGAAGGTCGCTTTCAAAGTAGGCAGCAGGTCCTTGTTTACTACACAGAGAAGCATCTTAATAGAAATGGGGTATGGAAAACGAAAACAGAGTGAAAAGTGTAAAGCAAGTAACTCTAAGCTAAAGATTTTGGGATTGTTCTGAAAGTCAACTAGAAGGATCTGCTAGATCTGAGCCTCCTGCTGGGCTCGTTACCCTAAATGTTTTCCGAGGTGAAACTGAAAGCAGTGTTTGTTTTGAGGTCTCTGATACTAATAATGACATCATAGTCACATCATATTTGGCAGACCAGCGTTACATAGAAACGTGGAACAAAGACACTGCACGAAAAGAGAAACCCACTTTCATGGGTTTAAAAGCATGTTCAAAACTTCTTGTTTTTGCTTTTAACTGCCCTGGTCTTTGGTTGCAATCCTGTAGCGTTCTCTGGGCACAAAGGCCTCTGCAGCACCAAATGTCCCTTGTGATAAAGAGCATCAGCGTTCTACGTTTTCAGTAATGAATTTCGGCCTACATTCCTACGTTTTGTATCAAAAACTATTGAATTTTCTTACTATATTTAAACTTAGAGTTTTGGGAGAGATTCTTGCATGAAAGGAGATTGTCTTCATTTTTTGTTGCTCATTTCTTTTAAGTGGAGAGACTTATAGAAGTAAATGCTTAATGACCAAAAATGACCAAAAGTACTGTCTTCTGTTAATATTGGTATAATCTGTCTTTGATGCAGTGTTGAGCTGAATCAATGATGCTGATGGCAAAGGGAAAACTTAGATTAAAAAAAATTGATTCCGTTGTGTTGCCAATCAAAGTTTTTGTAGGATCACAGTTACAAAGCAATTAAGAAGCTGTTGCACTGGCCTTTAACTGCAGTGGATAATACTGCTCATTTGTGACGTTATTGATGCCACTTAACTTGGCTCCATGGCTACAATGTCAATGTATCAGCCACACGGTTGCCTTCTCAGAACAACAATAAAATAACCCACAGCCCCAAAACACTGTCAACTGTTGAATTTCTGCCCTTTCCATAGCTTGTCATTGAGGTCTCCAGGCACACTTAGTTTTAGTGGTCTTTGCATGCTCTTGACCATCGGGCTTTCCTTAATGCCTCTTTTCACTGAGGCTTTCCCCTTTTCCTCCAGACCTTGCTTATCACTTCTGTAGTTAAAGGGCTGCTACGTGCAGGGCTTGACTCTGGACTCTGTTACAAAGGAACGCAAGCTGTCTGTGTTTTCCCATATATTTTTTTCCACCTATTGATTTGCTTTCACATCTCCCTGTCTTTCAGCAACCCCTTTTCTTTTAGACGTCGCATCAGAGTTGCAGAGGTGTAGGGGGAGTGAGGTTGTTGTGAGGAGAGACCCATTTTGCTGCTCTTTTGGGCGTTTAGGACCAACAGCTTTAAAGAAAGAATAGTAAATTTTCTGCTGTAGCATCCTTGTGGTACAGTCCTGTTTTTCTGACTATGTTATGAAAAATACAGTGAAGTGACTTCATGATTCTATCATGCGTGGAGTATGAGGAACCGAGGGAAAATACTGAGTCTGCTTGAAACAACTAGTGAAGCAGATCTAGTTCCAGATTTCTTAGGAGCAGCCCTGGTGCCAACAGTGGATCAATAGTTTTGTCATTGAGTCTTAGCAGAAGAGTGAGAAAAATAGAGCACGTCTTCCTTGATGAAAAACGGAAAGCAAGTTCAGAGTTTGAACATATTTTTCAGTACTGCCTTATTCTTAATGTCACAAAGATTTGGTAAGCAGGGTTGTAGTGGAACAAACCTCCATATCTGGAGTACTCAGGTTATAATGATCTTAATCAGAAGATGCATATTGGGGTCATAGGCTTGCATATTCTTGCTTGATAGTTGATTTTTGGTGTAGACCTGCTCTCGTTTTCACTGCAAGGTTTACTCCATCACCTATACAAATACACTTGTATTTGAGCTTACCAGGGACATCCCTTCCTGTTCACCTCTGCCATGATGCAGTTTTGGGTGGGAATGTGAGATTTTATCTGAAGTCAGTGGACAGCATTGTCCAGAATGACTCCAAGTATAGAGAAGCATGGTGAAAAATTAAGATGAAAAATTCTTTTTTTCCTATAGCTGAATAAGTCATCTTTGAGCATGGTGGCATTTGTTTAGTCTCTGCTCTTCTTTGTCATTTACGCAGACTACTTTTACTGCTAATTAATGTCAGGTGATGTGTCTTGTGAAGAATATCTCAGCATTTGTTATAACACCTCTGTTAAACACCCAAGTGAGAAACAGTCTGCTTAATTTTATTAAAAAATAAGATGATGTATTCTTTGGGAACTGCTGTCAAGTTGCTAATTTATCTCTCAGAGATGCATATGGCCTTGCAAGCAGAAATACTGATGTTCTGGACTTGTTCTGTTGCAGTGCAGAAATGTATGTTCTTTAATTGCTCACTTCAGGATCACAGAAACAGAAATGTGATCTCATCAGTATGTACTCAAGGCTTAAGAGCTCCACGCTGTTACATCTGTGTAATTTAGGAAGTTGAAAATAGGCTTTGCAGATGTTGGGAGTAATGAAGTACACTGTTTACTTTTTATTCATTTCCATCATATGTCATACTCTATACATGAATAGTCAATCATATTGGAGTGTACCTTCTGTAAGGATTTCCTGTGCTTCCCATGTGTCTTGTTTATAAATATTTAACTTTGGTTTGTTAAATTTGGGTTAGACACTACTTCATATGTGTTTCTTTTAAAAGTGTGAAGCATAGATGAATTGGTTCTACAGGCGCTAAGGGTTCTCGAGTTATTAGTAGCTGATAGTTATTGATTTGGATACCTTACAATAGTACCTTGATACTTTTCTAAAATAAATTCTCTTAAAAAAAAAACAACTAAAAATAAAGCACAACAACAACAACTGAACCCAACCCTATTGAAGTAGCTGGGAGTTTACTACCAAAGATCAGACATGGCGACTCGGCTCGGTTGCTGTGATGGTCTTCATGTCCAGTATGCTGGAACTTTATGATATCAGTAAAGTGAGAAACCTTAATTGTAAACTGATAAGTCATTGCTTTTCTTAAAGAGAATTATCTTAATAGAAGATTGGTCCTTTACTACGTCTTATCTCTAAATTGGAGAGAGATGGGTTTGAAGACTGAACTATTTGGTGGATAAAGAATGGGTTGGATGGTCATAGCCAGAGGGTTGTGGTCGATGTCTCTATGTCCAGGTGGAGGCCTGGTGATGAGTAGTGCCCCCAGGAGTCTGTCTTGGGATGCCTTTCAGCACCTTTATCAATGACATAGAGGGATCAAGTGCACCTTCAGTACGTTTGCTGATGATAGCAAGCTGAGTGGTGCAGTTCATTCAAAGAAGGAAGGAATGCCGTCCAGTGAAACAAGCTTGAAAATGTGAACTTAATGGGGTTCAGCAAGGCCAGGTGCAAAGTGTTGCACCTATGTCAGGGTGATTCCAGACTCACGTACAGACTGGAAGAAAAAATCCTTGAGAATGGCCCTGTGGAGGACATAGGGGTTCTGGTTGATGTAAAGCTGGATGTGAGCCAGCAGTGTGTGCTTGCAGCCTGAAAGGGTGGCTGTATCCTGGGCTGCATCAAAAGAGGGGTGGCAGCAGGGTGAGGGAGGGGATCGTCTCCCTCTCTTCTGCCCTTGCCAGGCCCCATTTTGGGGTTCTGCATCTAAGCCTGGGGCCCCCAGCACAAGAAAGATATGGAGTTGTTGGAGTGGGTCCAAAGGAGGAGCACAAAGACTGCTCCTTATGAAGAAAGCTTAAGGAAGTTGGGTTTGTTTAGCATGGAGAAGGGAAGGCTCCAGGGAGACTTCATTGTGGCCTTTCAGTATGTGAAGGGAGCTTTTAAGCAGAAAGGGGAGAGACTCTTTATAGGGATAGGACAAGTGGGAATGGCTTTAAACTAGACTGGGAGATTTAGGTTAGATGTTAGGCAGAAATGCTTCACTCTGAGGGCAGTGAGGCCCTGGCTCAGGCTGCCTGAAGAAGCTGTGGGTGCCCCATCCCTGGAGGTGCCCAAGGCCAGGCTGGATGCGCCCTGAGCAGCCTGAGCTGGTGGGGGGCAACCAGCCCACAAGCAGAGGGTTGGAACTGGGTGATCTTTAAGGTCCCTTCCATCCTAAGCCATTCTGTGATTCTAAGATTGATGTGAGACTCATTCTACTGAGTAGTGTTTCTCTGTAACACTTCTGAATTTTGCTTTAATGCAGGCCTAAATGTGCAAATTATTATCTCTTACACAAGGCACAATGCTGTATTAGTCAGGTGTATTGATAAATGAGGCTTTCATTACTGCCTGAACTTTAATCTGGCGCTACAGCACCACATTCTGCTTTTATTTGAGTTCCTGTTATGAGTTTTCCACATCTCTGACTTCCACACGCACGTGCTATGCTAGATGATGACATCAGAGTGAGACTAAATTCAGCCACAGATGTGATCTTCAGACTTGCTGTGTGCTTGGTCCACCACCTGTTTGGTATTGTACAAGTTGTCCCCCTAGCTGAGAGAGTAAAGCTGAAAGATGACTAGTGGGCTGTGTGGTTTTGGTTGTGTTTCCTTGTTTTACTTTAGGCAAGAGAAAAATATACAACTAGCATTTGCTGTAGGTATGATCAAATTTTCTGTACTGATTTCACTAGCGATGGCAGTTCGGGGAAGAAATATTTATGTCTTAGCCAGCTGGAACTGCATTGGACTGTAACTTAGCATTCGTGCTGGATTCTTGGTGTCCATGTGTTCATAACCACAGATCTTGATAAATTAGATCCAGCACTTGTGTTTGTGTGCAGTATATTATCTTTAAAGATAAGCTGTTAGGGATCTGCATATTTTAGCGTACAATCAGACTTTAGCTTATAAATGGTCATTCATGATGCCAAATTTTACTGGGGAATTGCTTGCAGTGTTCAACTCATTCTAAATCATAGCTTTTTCAATTACATAATATTATAGGTATTCAGCATACAAACAAAGAAATGTTTGGTTTTGACTTTCTTCCATATGTGGTGCTTTTTTTTCACACATTCTGCAGCTAAAACTTGGGGACTTAAATTTCTGAACAACATGCTGCTAGCGCTTAATATTTAAAATAGGCACAGAATGTAAGTAATTGTTTTATTGCAATCAGCATATGTCTCTCCATAATTGCTTTGGCTTGTGTACTGGATGAGTTAAGAGGTGGGAAATGGAACTTCGGTACTCTCATTTGCCCACTCCTTCATTTATTTTATTTTTTTTCCTGTTGTAAAGGAGTTCAGTACTTTAAGAAGTTCCAAGCTAAGCTCTTACCTGCACCCTGTGGTCTTCCATGTGTTTTAGTTGTATTGTGGCAGGGTGAGAAAGGGGGCATGAGGGGGAGGATGAGCTTTGTTTTCTAGCGTGAAAAACAGCACTATGTGATTAAGTAGGTGACTGGTCTTATGAAACAACAGCAGTGGTACCTCTTTAGTCAGGGACCTAAAAGAGGGGCAGTGTTACTTGGAGCCCTAGTGTGTACAGAAATCCATATCTGAAAGGAGGATCTCCTTCCCTTGAGTTTACTGGGAAAGCAGAGGTAGTCTGCTGGTAAGGCCAAGTGAAAAAGGATTGCCAGCACTTTCAGAACTGGGATAAGAGAGATTACTGAAGGTGATTCCCTACAGAGCTGTCTGGCACAGTGCTGTGTGTGCTACCATTGTAAGCTTCCCAGCTGAGTTCAGGAAGCTGATCTTAGCCTCTAACAAGATAATGGCAGCTCTTCAGATGGAAAAGGAGGGATTCAATGAACTGTATTTACTACTTCTGCTATTCAGTTTCTGCATGTCAGTTGGAAAGGTGTGCTTGTAGTGATTTAGGAGTGTTGTTGGTTTTACTCTGAACATGAGAGGGCTCTGTAGCACATGGCTCTGCCAAGGCTTTGGGTTGGACGTACTGCTTGGGATGCTGCCTTTCTCTGAGGCTGTCAAGGACTTGCTTGGTAAGGTAAAGGTTGGTTGTGGGGTATGTGCTTGGTTGTTGTTTTTTTTTTTTTTTTTTTGTTGAGAGCTGTGTGGGGTTGCAGTAGGGGAATGGAAAGCAAGCTAATGAAGCTAATTGTCAGCGATGCTCTGGCCATGCGGTTTGTCTTGACACACTGCTACATGTGATTGTAAGCTGAAGGGATGAGATAAATGGAATTGATACTCGTGAAAACATTCGTAAGAAGCAACGTTGTGGGATGGGGAGAGGAGCAGGGCAGAAGGCCATGGCCTGGCCTCTTTGTTAAATCGATTTGCAAACTTCTTTGCTATGGAGTAAATACCAGACAGTTCCATTCTGTCTTAACGATGCTCCTGCAGCCAGCACTAGTGGAACTGCCTGGTTCTGTAAAAGAGGAGCAGAAGCACGTGGCGCTACTGCTGGGGATGCTCCCTTGCAGAGGACACAATGCCACCCTAATATCTGTAATTG
Organism: Tetrao urogallus; assembly: GCF_951394365.1. NCBI lineage: Eukaryota > Metazoa > Chordata > Aves > Galliformes > Phasianidae > Tetrao > Tetrao urogallus. Next base: position 5,182,849 of record NC_136814.1, read on the forward strand.
CAAAGTGCAATAGTGACATCCACAGACGGGAGGTATGGCGACAGTGGGTTTGTGACAACTGCCTTTGTGCCTTGCCGTGATGCAGTCCGGCCCTAGAAGTAGAGAACGCAGTAATGCGTGAGAGCACCTGCAGGTTCCCTTCTCTTCTTTCAAGGCAGATGACAAAATGAATGTATAGGATGACAAAATACATTTGTAGGGATGTTACTCATTTCCTAAATATCTGTAAAGAAAAAAGGCTTGAAGGGTAGTAATTTCCGCTTTCCGTTTGAAACGCCCTGCTTAAGATCAATTTTTTTCTATTCTTAAATTAGTTTACTAGTAGCTGGAGAGATGGTGCAAAACTCAACTATGCTTAAAATATAACATATGCTACTTTGGCACTATCACTTTGTGATACGTGGCACGGTTCTGTTAATGACCTATGAGAATTTTCAGAAGTTGTCAACATTTTCTTCAATTTGTACAGCAATGTCATTCTAGTCTTTTTTCTAGCTGTTTTTTTTTTTTTCTTTTTGAGAAAAGAATAACCTTCTGTTGGCTTATGCAAATAAATCATCTCTTCATGCACTTGAAACTGAATGATTCCCAAAGGAAGATGAGTGGCAAGTCAAACTGGCTCCAAATGAAAGTAACCTCTCAGACCAGAGCTACAAATGTTTTATTCAGGCGAACAAAGAGTCTTTATTTTAGCGCATTAATCCATTTTCCTTTTGCTTTTTTCAAATAGTACCCTGAAATGACAAGGATTGATCATTAATTGCCATGGTGTAATTTGCCTCATCGTTCTTCTGTAGACGGTGTTTGATTGAAAGTTGGATGTTGGTTATTGGGAAAAAATGGAATTTCTTAAGTTTCATAAGGGCAATATGTTATAATGTCTTGACAAAAATGCAAACAGCGCTGCTTGAATGATTAAAATCTAATTAATAGATTTGTAAAATAATGCAGGGTGTTGTTTCTAATCAGTGAAAGGATTGGATGTAGAGCATCCCAACATGACGGATTTTCCCAAGTCACCTTTGTAAGTTGTTTAAAATTCAGTGTTCCTTTTAGCGTGGATAGCTTTTCCAGCCAGTCTATTCAAAGTCATGTAAGTTTTGCTTCTCTATTAATCCATCATGAGTTGTCTAGGGGATAATGTCTTCTGAATGTATGAAAACACTTTGTTTGTTACTAAACATGTTTTAGTATTGTCGTATTTTAACACTAAAAGAGGAAAAAGAAACCTTTTGGCAAAAATTCTTCAGATAATGTTTCTGCAAAATTGCCCTCTGTCAGCTGCCATGTGTTGTATAACTGTGTTTATGTTTCCAGTGCTTATGTTGAAAGTTTTCTCAGACAAGAAAAATTCAGCAGGTAAATGTTATATTGCTTCTGACAGTTTCCAAAGCTGAATGGAAGGCCGTTGGCTTCTTTTTTTACTGTGTGCATGGGCTTTTTTTCCCCCTTCCTCTGAACCTTGCTTTTCTCAGTGTATTGGCTCTCTGTCTCTCTGCCAGCGCTGTGTGTGTTTCCATGTTCAGGAGGATTTTTGATGATCCAACGTTCAGCTGCCAGAAGCGTAGTCAATGAACTGATGCTCCCAAGGTCACCCATAATGCGTGTGGGTGTATTTCCTCGCTGCAAACTGTGTTCACAGCCATCCCAGGAAATGGAACTGGCTTTGATTTTTGGCTTTGGCTGAAGCTTCAGACAAATCTGCCTCTTCACTTGCAGCCAGGGAGAGAGAGAGCTGACAAATACGGAGGGGAAAAGTAGTAGAAATAATGCAGCTTATTGGACCTGTGGCTTTAATTAAAATCCCCGTGCAACATTTGCCAAACGTGTGCTTTATGCTGAAGTTCAGTGAAAGCCCTCTGAAGTGCTCATTTGTTAAGTAGTTTTAAAATACATATATTTAAGCCAGCCGTAGTCAATGCTGGTAATGCAAAAAATTCATTTGTTTCTCCAGATTTCAGTCAGCAATGTTCTTGTGCTGTTGATTTTTGTATTTCCTTCTAATGCCAGGCAAAGGGAACACTAACACAGGGAGGAAACAGGAATTGTTTGGAAGTGGAAGAAATTCTTGTAAATTAAATTCAGTTCTTTGCAGGGCACTGTGTGTCTGCATTATGTATAGGCACATATATGTAATTGGTATATATATTATTTGTAGGAATGGGGATCTTAACCTACCCTCCGTAGAACCTGTTTGAAACCTGTATATGCACACACTGCATTCCTATGTATAGATATTGAGAAAACTTGCATTATTTTTTTTTTTGTATGACTGCACTTGCAGATGGCCTAGGTCTTTTTGCTCAGTTTTGCACAATGGAAACAGATACCAAAATCATTGTAGTCATCCTTCTTGCTTTTTATTGTGCAATGTGAGAGGTGCTTGTGTTAAAGCTCCCTGATCTGTAAAAACATGTGGTGTAAGCACCATCACTGACATTAGCTGCTCCATAACAAAGCGTTGTGTTTGGCTGGCTTCACAGTAGGTCAGATATAACAGACAAGGAACGAGCTCATCAGCATGGCACCAGGTACTGGCAAGTTGCCTTTATATTGATGGTGCTGCAGCTAGAACCCCCTGGGATTCACCTGAAGCCTAATATATCATATACCCTCTTATCAACCTGTTGTCCAGAAAGTAAGAACCAGTGGAAGTCCCTTAGGTGAGTCTGTAAGTAGCTGGGGAGGTGTAACCATACAGCTGTAGGCTGTTCCTATCGATTTCTTTCTTCTTAAATTCAAGACCTATGACCATGCCCCTGCCCTGTCAGAGGCACAGAAGGACCATGACTTTGTTCTTGCTGAAGTCAATGAGAATTCTGCTGTTGACTTCAACACACGTAGGTGTCCAAGGTGAGAGAATTGGCTTTTCCTTTAATAGAAACACTTCAACATTTCTTACTTATTTGGGGTAATATTTGACCGTTTAGTTCTCCCTCTCAGCCACCTACTCAGGAAAGAGTTCTTCACTTTGGGAGTTCATCATGAGACTAGAGCTGAAATTGGATACCGCTGCACAGCATCACTCGGCTGCTCTCATAAGGGATTTGTAACTTGGCGTTATTAGTCTACGTCTTATGAGAGATGCAGAGAAACTGTGAGCTTTATTGAAAGCTTTTTTCTAAACAATGTGATGTTAGTTTGGTTGTTAAAGATGTGAGGTGTTGCTAATTATCAGACCTACCTCGATGGCAAACAATGTAAGTCAGATGCCTGGGAGGCGACACTGCACTGGAGCTATGCAGGAGTTTGTAGAGAACAGGAAATCATTTTCTGAAGGGGTTTTAAAGATTTCTTGGGTTATGAGCACAGGCTGACTTGCAGTGATTTCTTCCTGAAATCCCACAGAAACTTCTTAACCTTTTAACCCTGAGGATTCTCTTGTATGACCTGCAGGGGACTGATTGGCTGCAAGGACTGAGCGTTTTTCTTGACCGTACTCATTAATTCTGAGAAACTGGTGACAGAGATACGATCCATTGAGAGAAGTTGAGCCAGCTAGCATTTTTATTATTTCTCCAACTATCCTAGCAGTTGTTCACTAAGGGTCTAAATACGTGGTCTGAGGCTTGACAGAACAGAGAGCACAATAATTGTAAATGAGATCACGATTCATTCTAGATCCTTACTTATACTGGTCTGAGAAGCAGACTTGTAACATTTGTCCACATCAAAGGATTTTGAGGGTGGTGAGGCACTGGAACAGGTTGCCCGGTGACGTGGTTGATGCCCCATCCTTGGAGACTTTCAAGGCAAGGTTGGATCAGGCCCTGAGCAACCTGATGTAGCTGTGGTGTCCCTGTTCGTTGCTGGGGAGTTGGACTAGATGGTCTTCAGAGGTCCTTTCCCACTCTAAGGATTCTATGATTTTTTTTTTAAAGCTGAAATTCATATTTTCCTGTTCAGTCTTCATTCTGCTGTGTGCAGACTTCCTGTCTGAGATAACAGTGATTGAAAAACAGGTCAATATTTAGTCTCCTCTGCATCTTGTTCCTCTTTTGTATGGCTTGGTTACTTCATACTCCTCATCCTTTACCTCTGTTTCCAACTGGAGGCAGCTCCTTGATGAACAAGTGGCTTCTCTGGTTGCATGCCTTTGTGGGGCCTTGGAAGCAGGAGCTTCTATAGTCTCTAAAGCTAACTTTGGTTTTCCATTGGGTGAAATAACTGGGGAAAAGCAAACTGTTCCTCTCTGTGGTCAAGTCTCTGGGTTTGTATTTAGAAAATACCTTCTCACAAGGGCTGAACTCTATTTTAGAGGGGAGAGGTGGGGGGGGGGGAGGAGGGGGAGGGAAAGCAGATCATGGTTTGGGGCCATACCTTAAGAAGGGGATGTTAATAATTTTTATTCCAAGTAGTTTGCTTGCTTTAACTTTGATATGGATCAGAAGGATGAGTAGAAAGCATCAGAAAGTGAATCCACAGGACTTGATGCCATGTGAAGAGTCTTTTCTTTCTGAAATCTTGCTGGTATTGTAAAGATGGTGAATATAAAGTATAAAGGAGAAGTTGGAAAATTAACAGATGTATGCTAAGGGACTTGCCAAGTGGTGCAACCTGATGCCTGGGACAATAATTAAATTATTTCATATTCTTTATCTGCATATATATGAAAAGTACATTCTAAACTGCTTGAAAGGAAAGATTAAAAAATGTTTGTGTTGTGTATTGTTCCTATATTTAAAAAAAAAAAAAAAGTAGTAGGTGACCTCTGGAAAAATCCAGGTTGTTCAGAAATCCAGTTTGCCTTCAGTAGTCACATCTTATCCACAACCTACCAGTTTTACCTTAGGGATGTGAAGCTAATGGCAGCCCCACACATTCACAAAGGGATCAGTAAATGCATTGTTATTAAGGAGTGTTGAAAGAAGTAATTGTCATCATAGAGTTAGAAAAACGCCGATGTCAGGATTAATGAGGAGGCAACTACCCTCCTTAGCTTTGGTTTCAACTGTTTACTGGCAGGCACTCTGGAGAGATTCCACTAGCTTTAGCCTGCCTTCTCAGTCGCAGTTTCTGCCTTGGTCTCCTGGTTTCATTTGTCCTCCTCGTGTATATGCACTTGTATGCATGCTGTGTCTCTTGTTGGGGATGGAAGTTACAGCCATCTTTCTCCATTCATTGCTTCCTTTGGGTTATGACTGCAGACTGAAATTCAATTTATTTGAGGATCTTTCTTAATTATGAGAACAATAGGGCCCTATTCTGGTACCTGACTTTTCAGATACTGTCCCAGTATGCCTAGGAATTCATGCCATTTTCTTGACTACCTAGTAAGAAGGCCATCTGTGTATTGCATAAATGAAAAGGTTTTTCTCAGAGTTATCTACTTCTCCTCTGGAGCTTTTGAAGTCTTAACTGTGAGTACTTCCAGTTGCAAAGTGCACAAAGTGCATACAGGCTAGCAAAGGTAGCAGAGGAACTTGGAGATTTGTAAGAATGCATGTACACTTGACAGCCTATTTTATGGAAGAATGGCAGCAGTTCAATCTTGCTGATAAACTACCTTGGCTTAAGATACAGGTATCATAATCACCTCACTACTGAGCTTACAAAAGTGGTGTACCCACTATGGTCTGGCATTCATTTTTGGGGAGCTGGGGAGCAGAGCCTTTGTGGTGAAGGGCCCTCGCAGGTGAGGGGCGCTTCTTCTGGTTGCTCTCCAAAGGGCAGCAGCTTGGACTGAAGAGACCCCGGAGGTCTGAAGAGGTTGAAAGCTGTGGATTTTCTCTGGCCAGGAAGAACCTTCCCCTAGCATCTGCTGCTGTAAAGATGTCTGTGGTGAGTAGAGGTCAGTTTGGCTATTGGTGTGGTGGGTGTTAGCTCTGCAGTTGGCAGTGTTGGTTAAACTATCTCAGTCCTGAGATGCTTAGTCGTATTCAGTACTTACATCCTACGGTAGATGTTGTTTCTTGCTGTGTTTGGTTAGGGTGAGCTAGTGTGGGAGACTGTGCTCTTTTCATACTCCAGTTCCTAAAAGCAAAATAAATGCTGGACCATGCTGAGCACCTGTAATTTCCCTCAATGGGGAGGCAGGTGCCAGCAGCTCTTCATAACCAGCCTTCCAAAAAGCTCGGCTGGTAATTCAGACATAAATAGCTATGGTGCTAATTTTTTAGAGGTGCTCAGCACCATCTGCTCTCCGAGAACTCACCTTACTGAAGAGAAGGTTAAGTGGCTATTTAATCATGGTCTGTAAGTACCCACTGAGGGATAAGATGTCTGGAGCGAAGGACTCTTTAAAGTAGCAGGCAAAAACACAGGATCCAGTGGCTGAGTTGAAGTCAGCAAAGATCAAACAGAAAATGCAAGACATTTTTAAGTGAGGGTAATTAGTCCTTGGAACAAGTTGCTGGTGGCTGTGGCTAAACTGTCCATCACTGCAAGAGTTTAAATAGCATCTTATGTTCAGCTGCAGTTGCAAGTGGCTGGGCTACACAGAAGCTTGGTGGGGAGAAGCACTGTGAATTGCATCATGTGGGAGGTTGTGTGTGACAGCCATGTGTCCCTGCTGGCTGCAAAGCAATGCATCTCCAGCCCTGGGTGCTCCTCAAAACCTGGTGAGACAGGAATTTCTTACAGCAGCTCTTCAACTTTCCCAATCTGCTATTTTTTTTTTTTTTTTTTTTTTTTTTTTGTCCAACCAGCTTGGGAAGGCTCTTTGTGCACAAGGATATATAAGCCCTACAGACAGTTACACTACTGAGATGGAAGTATAAATTCAAGCCCCTGATCTGTGTCAAGCAGGGCAAGTTTTCTCATCACAAGTTGCAAAATGAGACAATGTATAGAATTGAGTCCAGCCCTTCCATCTTCTTAGCCACTGACCTATTGGCTTAAATACTTAAAATCTAACCCTGAAAGCTAGTCCAGGGACAGAAGAAAAATCTCTATGAAGTACTTCAACTCCAACAAAATGTGGTATTTTCATTAAAATTTCCAGTTAGATCATGTGCTCTGAACCTGTGAAAACCAGCTTTCAGTGAACAGGAAATGAAGCCATCACATCATGATTCTGGCTGGAAGAAATGTTGCTATTACACCGGTGAGATGATGCGGTTCTGCAAGAAGATTAACCGTGACAATCTGCTCTGGGGGGTGAGGAGAGGAAGGTGTTGGTTTGGGGATTCCAAAAAGAGGAGCCAATTGGGTGTGGAAAAACAGTTATAGAGCACAGGAGATGGCAGGTAGGAGGGCGAGCAATGTGCTGCTCACCTCAATGGCTTTGCTGGGCTGTGAGCGCTACTAAGCATGGCTGGACCACCCGTGGGCTCAGGTTTGCACGTGCAGCCTGTGTTTTCACCAGGAAACATCTCCAAAGAGAGCAAGCAGAAAGAAGGATTGTGCCCTCTTGCTTCTAGAGCATTTTACACTAAATTAATTATGGAATGCCATTGCTGGGGTCTGTATAAATGCTTAGATTCACGTGTACTGTAGGGGATGGTTACCAAGGCTTCATTTTTATTTTGGTTTAATGTTTTTTTTTGGTTTTGATTGCTTTCTGCATACTGAGAGAATGTCTGCAATCCAATCTTGAATTTATAACGGGGAGGATCCTTTCTGCTTGCAGCACGAGCATGTGTCAGCCCTTTGGTTCTGTGTTGATACAGAGCGTCCCACAGATGCACCCTTTTCTGCCTTCTCCAAATGGTGATGCTTGCATCTGTCATAGCATGCAGCTGGCACCTTGATGGATCAGCTGGCAGGTCTGTGCTGCCTGGGATCTGGGAATGCATCACCTGTACAGCACGCTTCCCTGAAAAGTAGCTTAACAGTGAGGGTGGGGTGTGGGAAAAAGTTCAGTTTTAACCCCAAATGGGACAAAAAGAAAAAGAGAAGCCTGTCTTGGACTTGGCAACATTCTGGGTCTGCTGGTTGCTCCTGATGGCTGTCTGTGGAGGGCTTAGCTCCACAGGCAAAAAGCTTTCCTTATCCCTTGGAGCATGGTGGCTTTCTTTAGAGCTGTAAAGGAGATGGAGAGTTTTTAGGGATGGGAGCTTATCCTAGACTCAGCTGTCACTCCTGTTGCACCATTAATGCTAAAAGTTAATACACTGTGTGCCTGGAAACAAATGCCTTGTCATTAATACTGGAAACCTCTGGCGGCTATTGGATTTATATGCTAGTTTGATGAAATTGCAGTGTATCAGTGGTCAAGAGGATGTTATAGGGTAATTTATGAGACACCTGGGGCAAATTGGAGCAATTGTAGTTGATATGCGTAGGGAAAATGCGGCATTTGCTTTTTTTTGGTTCTTTAATTTATCTCTGAAGTGTTACATGGAATTTGGCATGTAGCGCTCTCATAGTTAGATTTAGCCCTTGAAAATGGTTCAGTGTGCATTTTTCCTGCACGTTTTATTGTGTATGAAACCATTTAAGAAATTTCTGAAATAATTTAGAAACTGTAGTGGGAAAGACATGACCTTTAATAGCAGGTTGACTTGGCAATAACATTTGTCATGCAACAGTTGAAGAGGAGTCACAGATGTCCCACACATTGCAGGAGAACTGCTGTGATCTCGCTGTCTGTTCTGAGCTGAAGTTGGGCAAGTCCTAATTTTTCTTTTTTTTTTTTCTCTAATGAGAGCAGCTGTATTGTTTAGCAGCTCATGGCTTTGCCTCCTAGATGAAGGCAGTCTGACCTTATTGAATAAGATGTGACGAGTGTAACAAGATAGAACAATAAGGAAAGATCAGAAATAATATCTTCAAAGCCTGCGCTAGAAATCTCCAAAGAGGCCTGCACACTTCTTTCCATCTCCCTTCCGCAGATAAATATTAGACAAAATTGCTCAAATAAAGTGTGCCCAGGGGGAGAGGGCATGGATGACTTCAAGCTGTAGAATAAACGTGAGCAAACTCAATTGCTGTCAGGTAACCACAAGTAATTGGGAGTAGCATCTGGCATTTTATATGTACGGGCTTCATCTGAAACTATCATCATCAAGGGACCTGGGAGGGGAGGGAGGAAGGGGTAGACCTGATTGGCTTCTGTATTTTGGCTAAGAAGATTTAAACTTCGTGGGAGACAGCTGCTTTATTTCATGGAAACAGAAAGCAGATGGGGATGACGATATAAACCAGACAGCAGCAAGGTGAACAGGAATAGCCCTGTCTGCTTTAGAGATACCTGTGTATTTTTTTTATGTAAGGTGAATTATGATTTAAAAAAAGATTTATACTCACCGTCGGTATTGTGGTAACAATTGTACTAGTACTGCCTAAGAACTACTGTGATGTGTTCATAGGAGAAGATTTATTTTTGCTTATGTACCTTGGGAAAAAAAGCTGGATCAGCTGTAATAGAATAAATTGATCTGTTTTGAAATACACAAAAAGTGCTAAAATACTGCCAGTGGCATCACTGAAGTGGGTATTTCCATTTTAAAGCTGATGGGAGAGAGTCATTTCTGCCAACAAATGCTTGAGTAACATTAACCCATTCCATTGACTACATCATGAGCCTGGTTGCTGGGCTTGCTTTGCGTGTGTGCTCTGCATTTGTGCCAGTGCTTTGATACAAAACTCTGCTGCCATACTGTGACCAGTCCTGGTGAACTTCAGGGGCTGGTGGTGAAAGTTGTACTGATGTTTTTGTGGCAAGGATTTTCTCTAATTTGTGAAAAAAAAAGTCTAACACTTCCTATATTGCAAGACCAAGTGAGCTGCTAATCAGCTGGCTATAGCAATTTGGGATGGGCAAGGGATGGGAACAAATAAGAAAGCAGCTGTAGTCACCATCTTTTCTGGTGTCATGCCAAGCGCAGTGGAGTGATTTCAAGTAATAAACACTGAGTGTGGTGATGATTCAAGTTTGGGTAAGTTGTGCTCTTGAAAGAGATCCCTGCAGGCTCGGTAGAACCCAGGGCATTTTTGCAGCTGTGAACTGGGTCCCACCGGGCATGCTCAGCCCCGATCCTTGGGCAAAGCACAGCAGCTGCCCACATTTTGCTGAGAGTCCTAGGAAGGAGGGAAGAAATGTCCTGCTGGCATTTCTGGATGCAGCATCTCTAGATTTTTGCATGGTCCTGCTTTGACAGGATCCCCAACCACAGCAAGTACTCACTGTCCAGGAGCCTTTTTGGTCATTTATCTCATCAAAAGTGAGGAATTACGATCCCAAATGCAGGCAGGTTTGCGTATGAAGGGAAGTGTGGCATCTCTCTGCAGAGCCCAGGGCGGGTTTTGCCTGTGGTGGTTAAATCTTTCCAGCTCCTGGGCAGCTGAAGTCTTGGAAATCCTGGCAGCCTGGTGTTTATTGCTATTTCTACAGATTTTTAAAGGGAAACTCTTTAGTGTGAACTTCTTGCGTTGTGTTTACTCAGTCAAATGCAACCAGGCTACTTGGAAGAGCTGTTTTGTGTCTTCATAATAAGTATATGTTTGTGAGATGAAAAACAAGCACGTGTCTTCAGGCAGGCACCCAAGCACATACCTACGTGCATATGAATCTATTCTTATATGTTCTGATATCATCATGATATGTTTGTGGATGAGACAGGCTTGAGTGGATCTGGACCTAATACTTTAATACATTAATGAAGGTTTTAAGCATGTTGATAACTGTAGCTACTTAATTTAAAATTAGGGTTAAGTACTTATTTCTATATGCGCGAAGTTCTTATGTGCTAGAATATTCTAGTGAGTTTTCCAAGCCTAATGTAGTTGTTGAGATAAAATGACTTAAAAAAATAAAGTTGTGACAATAGAAACTGTCTTGTTTTTGGAGATGCTTCCAATGAATTCAGTTGGCGATTTCTGATGAAGCGCAAGCACTTGATTTCTTTGTTCAGTGTGTGAATTACATAGATGTATGACAAAAAAAACATGCAATTCAGAAGCAAAGCTTCTGGTTTCCACTGGTTTGCAGTGCTTTGTAGTGTTTTTTTTAGAAAGCGTGGGCTCCTCTTGTTTCTGATCTTAAAATATTAAGTATTTTTGCTACTCCCAGAACGGGTGTATTTCTGTCAGAAATCTAATTTCAGATAGTAACAAAAATCTGAGATGTTTCAAGATGAAACATTTCAGTTTCTGGTGGCCTTGGGAAGTGACAGTTTCTCTTTGGGCTTGGTAAACTTGACAGGATGTGTGATGTGCATGCATTTTTATAGATGTTTTCAGTGCTGGGTGTTAATTTCATCCCTATTGAAGCAGTTAAGTTATAAGCCTGGGACACAACTTGCCAGATCTTGACTGTCGCCATCTGATTAGGGATCGGTTGTTAGGATGATGTTCTTTGGTGGAAGGGCTGTACATGAAGTTTGCTGGGCTTGTGCTGGCTGGAAATCTGTCTTTTGGTTCCCAAATCACACTGTTAGTGTGATAAAAGGGGATCCTGGGCATGCGATATTTGCACCTAGGTAGGTGTAAACTGGTGATGGACTGGAGGACAAGAGGTGGCAAGCTGTTGAGATGGGAGTACACTGTTCTGTTGTTTGCTTCTTGCTGCCAATGTTACAAGACTTCTTCCTGTGTGTGTTACTAGGTCAGGAACTCACAAAACGGTCTTCAGCAGAATAAAGGGCTGCACATGCTGGATATGGTCAAACAGAGCTTCATCAAATTAAACCGGTTCTGCACAACCCGGAGTTTATTCCCTTCCAGGGAATTCTGGAAGCTGGCTGGATTGCAGACTCTGTTTAAATGCCACTTCTTGGCTGTCTGCCTCCAAAAAGTCAAGGGTCGCTGCTCAGTGGTGTAGAGTAAACATGGCTGGTGCAGTAGGCCTTTGCTTCAGTCATGCAGAACCAATTTTGAGCTTGATGGTATCGCTGTTGCATACTTTTAATTGAAACCGTTGTGAGAAATACTGACAGAAACCTCATTATTATTCTGTTTTCCCTGTAAGCTTATGGTACTGCCTGACAGCGTTTGATACTGCACTAATATTCAAACTTAGATGTATCCTCAAGTTTGGGAATTGGGATAAGAATTCCCTTTTGATGACTGAAAAACAAAGTTACCACTGCATTCATTAGGCTGTTAATCAAATGCTTCTACTAATGCCAGTTGGTTATAAAGAATTAATAGCTTTCATGCGGGACTGTGGCACAACCCCAGAAGCCCTTACTGTTCTTCCTGAATCTAAATGTTTGTCCTGGCAAATAAATCTCACGCTGATTCCCTGCTGCTTTTTTCCTGTGCTCACAAACAAAGCAAAATACACCTTGAGTGTATGTCAAGCATGGCAAGACTTTTCCTTGAAAGTGTGTTTTTCTGCTCTGTTAAAATTATCAGTTCCTGTTAGTAAGTCATCTTTGAAGATAACTTTGGTTTTAACAAGAAATGCGCTGGATCAGTAACCTGTTGTTGCTAACGGCTATTTTGCAGTGATGCTCAGATGCTATAAGGATCCTGTGGGCGCAGCTGATCTGTTGGGCAAGAGAAGTAACTTGTACTATGCTCATAACTTCTCTGGGGCTGCGTGTGTGGGGATCAGACTGCGCTAGGGAATCAGGCACTGAGGGGAAGGCAGTGAATGCAGTAGAAAGAGTGAATTGAGGCAGCAAACATGGTCGCAGAGAAGGGAGATCTGCTCTTCTGGCAAGATCAGGTTATGAAATTCATGAACGCTCTCTGCTGTCTTTGACAAACCCACCCCAGGTTTGTCCCGGTGACCTCCTGCAGGCCCCTTGCTCTTAAAAGCACCTCAGGGAAGACTTCAAAAACAGCTTTGCAATACCACCGCTATGCAGGAAAATGTGGTTTTCATCTCTTGGTTTGAAGGTGATGCTGAAGAACAGGAGAGACAAAAGGATGAGGAAATCTTGTTTTGAGGAAATCTTCCTTTTTTTTTTTTTTTTTTTTTCAGACTGCCCCTGAGGGACTTCGGGCTGTGTTTGTTCAGGGACTTACCCAGAAAGGAGTCCAAGGCAGAAAGGCTGTCTTTCCCCTTCATACTTGAGAGCTGAATAGATCTATGATTTTTTTTCTTCGAGTATTTATACGTATTAAAGTAAGTCTGTTCATTAACAGACTTATAGCTCTTTTGTGGACTATTGCAATTTCAGCTCTTTAATTTGTGAGATAAGATGACAGAAATTAATAGCAATACTTAGCTCAAGTGATGGCAGCTAATGCTTTAATATCAAAACATCGAATTTCCTTTTGTCTTCCATGCATATCTGAGCATGTTACATTGTCTTATATGACTTTCCTCTAAAATAAACCTGGTATTTCAGAACAGATGCAAGAACATAAATAGTTTAGCTTTATTTTAGCTTCTCGATTCTCTTTCCTTTTAAAATTGGCCTCACTGTCTGCTCAGGGCAGGTCTTTTAATCCCCTTTACTTTTTAATACTTCTACAGTCGTTAATGTTTTGGTCACCTCCTACCACTGCTTCTGACTTCATAAATAGAATTTCAGATACTAAAATCCACCTGTAGCTTCACCATCCCATCGACTTTAAATCGTTGACATTCCCTGTTGGAAAAGTAAATTCCCAGGTTTCTCTGTGTGTGCTGAGCGTGTTGTTAAATATTTGAACGTTCTCAATATTTAATCACTTAGGTTTTTCAAAGCCTCAGAAAAAAAGCTGATGGTCCTTTTGTTTATTTATAAGTGGGAGGCTCAGGTAGGGTGATTATATCTTGTGTCAGTAGCAGCGTGAAAGGAATGTTTGGGAAGACTCTGAAATGTAAATTTGGTGAACAGCCTACCATGAGGGAACAAAGGCGGGGATTATAGGAAAGAAATTGCAAGCAAAGACAGATTAGAGGGACTTTGTTTTTCTCATTAGTTTCTGTCCCTTCGGGAGATCAGCTACAAATCACCCTAAAAACTCAAGAGTCTACTTGCAGGCTGTAAGCACTTGAAAGCGGGTTTTTAGTCCCCACTCTTCTGTCCCAAACCAGCCTAATTGGATGTGAAAGTATGTCCTGCATGTATGCTGACGGGTGGTATAGATCTGTACACTTAACGTAATAATTTGACATCAGCATAATCTCTGATGGGAATGGGTTGGGGAGCTCATCCTGGGCTGACAGGCTCTGCTTGGGCAGCAGGGCTGGCAGAGCAACCTGCACATCTGGGGTCTCGTTCGCCCCTACTGGGCTTCCCAGGCTGTGGAAATCCTCTGCCTTCTGTAAGCTCTGTGGATGTGCTGTTCTCAACTGGACCAAGCGTTACCCTCAGGTGTTCTTTCTTTCCTTTCAGAAGCCTTCAGCAAAGATCCCCAGTGGCTGTTAGGCAGCGTTGGGCCTATCTTCTAGGAGTGCTTTAAGCAGCTTAGTTAACAGTGAAGAAGAAATTTTGCTTCTGGTTTTCAAGGAGCTGGAGAAATCTTCTCCTGGTATGGAAAATCCACCAGGCCTGAAATCTCCTTTCTAGCTCAGCACTGGGGGTCAGTCAAAGCTCTGTGTCCCATCATTGAGGAACACCCAATTACAGTACAAATTTCCTAATTCCGTCAGAAGTAATTTATCCAATGGCTTGGCCAGCAGTATAATTGCAGTCTGAGAGTCACATTAGGTAATCTGAGCAGACAGGTAGAACAAATTAAAGAAATAACATGGTGGAGCAGGGTAGGTTTGCAGAGCATAGCTTGCTGTCCCCTGATTTCCCCTTCAATTGTCTGAATACCACTCTGAATTTCCGTAGACCCCTCGAGCCTTGTATTCAGAAACTGTGCTGTTCTTGTTGGCTGGAGGGGGAAGAAAAACAATAAAAAGAAAGAGTTTATACAGCGAGGTTAGAGATTGATAGACCAATATTGAAAATAGTTTTAACTTTCCAGTTCTGGCAAGTTTTCTGTTTAATAGGTTCTCTGTTAAGTTGAAATACACACACACACACACACACACACATGCTTTTTTTTTTTTCCCCAGTGTATAACAAGACTGGCTTTTCTGGCCTGTTCTTGAGATATAATCTATATTTACTATATATATAAAGTTAGACTCAAAAATATACACGCTGTGAAGATACTAGATGTCTAGAAAATGAGGAAAATAAACATGTTATTATGTATTCAAAAAGCATTAACTGTAGTTGGCCTTAAGTGTTGTAATTGTCACTCATATTCTTTACTATTGCAAAAGAATGGGCAGGATGTGAGAATGTTTCTGAATGGTTCTATTAAAAACTGTTGCTTGTGCACAGAGGATCACTAACAGTATAATCTAAAAGCATTCAATAACTACCAGTCTAAGCGTTCTGCAGTGAAAGACTGTTTTGTTTGGATTATTTCCACAGTAGGAAATACAGGTTTTTTAATGAGATATTGGTCAGATTAGTTCAAGGGGAAGATCAAATGATGGGGGGAGTAAATTAAAGGGAGGATGTCTTCAAAGATGTGCTGGTATCTCTGCATAAATACCGAACTGTACAGAAAGCCAAGAGGCGTGAATCTAGCTCTCCCACAGTACCAGTTGTTTTTCTTGCGCATGCCTTGCTGGATTCATTCCTCTCTGTTCAGCATGGTTTCCAAGAGCCACACAGCGTCCTCAAAGCCAATTGCATCTGGCAGAAATGCTGCCAGAAGGGCAGGGAGCAATTCGTACAGAACGGAGCTGGGACTCGGTGCTTCAAATGGGCCCAGCTGGGATGTGGGCATGGTTATAAAGCAAAAGGTATTTCTGTCCCTGGTCGTTCGTTCAGTGGTTCAGTGAAGCGCTTTGGGCTTTTTTGTCGGCACTGAAATTCGTGATCACAAATATTCCTTAAAAATAAGAGAAAGAACTTATCTAAATTTCTGGTGTCTCCCAACATTTTGTACATTGATGTTTTTGAATGGCTTTGTGCTTATTGTGCAGGCACAACCTTTCATTTCTGAACTTCATAAACTAGTATTTGTCAACCTTATAACTTTGTCGTCATTTCCATGTGCATTTTTCTGAATGTGCTCAAAATATTTTATCTTTAAAACCCTGTTTCAACTGTGTAGTATTGATTCTGATTTAATATACGGTGGAGGATACTCAATTATGAGATTTATGTGAGTTTAATTCTGGTGGCCAACTGTATTCTTCCGTGATTTTTTTTTTTTTGATTCTGCTAAGAAAGCTGTATGTTTCCTTGCTTGTTATGAAATTGCCTCATAATTATAATAGTAGTGCACTACAGTATCATTTCAGAGCCACTATAAATGCATAAGGCTTTTAAAAAAAAAATGTTGTAAACATTCTCTCTGTGCTGTCTAACAAATCAGTTGATGGTTATCAAGTTGATTTTAGTTCATTCAGCTGAAAATTGACAGTATGATTCTTGGTAAGTGGTGGGAATGCTGTGATAGTAGTGCCTGAGAAGAAAATTGCGTCGTTCATCACTGGGCTTGGTAATGGCAGCGCTTGCACTGTGAGAGCCACTGCTCCAGTTTTGTTAACCTTATCAAGCTTCTCTGCCTTACCTTGCCAGTGTGGCGCTGCCTTGATGTAAGGCTTGTTAGCAATTCAAAAAGGAACGGGTTCAAGATTGAGTGTTGAGATCCTAAATGGATTTGAATGGTTCACGCTTATTTCGCTGTTGTTGTGATTCTCAAAAACGTGGTACAGAAATGCCTCTCTCTAGAAACTTGGTTTTATTATTATACATGTATTCACCAAAGGAATGTGGTGGTTTATCTTAATTTTAGAGTTGTGTGACGTCAAAACAAGATGTATGTTCCAATGCCAGTTCAGTACTGAGCACTATCACTTGCAATGCTCCTACTTGCACCTGGATCCTCTAGTAGAATTCAAATGAAAAGATGCAGCCATGTGCTCCCCTGGACTTGCATTTTACTGATGGGCGATCAGCTGAATATGAGCCAGCAGTTTGCCCAGGTGGCCAAGAAGGCCAATGGCGTCCTGGCTTGTATCAGGAATGGAGAGATGAGAGGACTAGGGAAGTCATCCTGCCTGTACTCGGCACTGGTGAGGCCTCACCTCAAGTACTGTGTTCAGTTTTGGGCACCTCAATACTGAAAGGACATTGAGGTGCTCGAGCAGGTCCATGGAAGGGCAACAAGGCTTGTGAAGGGCTTGGAGAATACGTCCTATAAGGAGAGACTGAAGGAACTGGGGCTGTTAAACTGGGGAAAAGGAAGCTGAGGGGAGACCATATTGCTCTCTTCAAATATCTGAAAACTGATTGCAGCAAGAGTAGGGCTGCTCTCTTCTCACTGGTGACAGGACAAGGAGAAATGGCCTCAAGTTGTGCCAGGGGAGGTTTAGGTTGGATATCAGGAAAAACTTCTTCACAGAAAGGGTTGTTAAACACTAGAACTGGCTCCTCAGGGAGGTGGTTGAGTCACCACCCCTGGATGTGTTGAAAACCCGTTTGGATGTGGTGCTCAGGGACACGATTTAGCAGAGGTTGTTAGGGTAGTAGGGTTAGGTTGTTGTTAGACTTGATGATCTTTAAGGTCTTTTCCAACCTGAGCAATTCTATGCCTGTTCAGAGTTGGATGTCTGTGTGGATGAAGTCTGTGGAATAGACTGGTGTGCTGTCTCAAATTCTGCATTTCTTACACAAGCAAAAGAAAGAAGAAATAGTAAGGGATGCTTTTTTTTTTTTTTTTGTATATAGACTCACTGAAGAAGTCTAAGTTGTGGCTATTAAATAATGCAAAGAAATAATGTTTGAAAAAGCTTACTCCTGCAGGCTTCAAAGAATCAAAGAAAACCATTATTATACTAATTCTCTGCTATGTTACTCAGCTTTTCCCCCAGCAGGGAGCTGTGTTTGCTCCCCAGTTCTCTGTGGGCAGAGGCAGCAGAGGACAGGGCTGGGGCTGGCTGTGATACCAGCTGCTGGAGCCCTGAGTTGCTGCTAGTCCTGGTGGCACAGGCAGCACTGCTCGGCTGTCTCCTGCCATGCCAGCTGGGGAACGTGCAGGTTTTAACTCAGTGAAGAGGTTTGACCTCCTGCTCTTTAGCAGGAATATCAAGTCACTGGATAATGGCGTTCTGCGCTTCCATTAACAAGGAGGTTGATTCAGAGTCTTAGCAGTGGATGTTCCCATGTGGACCTATGCCAAGGAGCCTTCGCTGAGAAAGCTACTGAGCTAAAATGAAAATAACATGCGCTGGAGGGAATCATATGAAAATAGCTTGATGGCTTGTGTTTAAACAGTGTCTCAATGTCTTTCGACAGGTGCATGTTGCATGTAATAAAAGCAGCCCATTAGGTTAACTGCTGTACATAGAGGTTACATGGCAATGAAGTAAACCCATCTATGCTGTATGCAAGGTGTTTTGTGATGGGGCCTAATGATGTGATCCCCCCGCCTTAAATTGCTGCTCAGCCCTCAGAAGCAGGCTTGTTTTTGCAGTTATGAGGGCAAACATAAACCATTTCATGCTTTTTCGGTGCCTCAGAAGCTGTGTTGTGTTGGTAACATTGGGCAAACTGACAAGGGACCGAGGGTGAGCCTGGTCCACTCGATCAGCTGTGGGTGGTTGAGGCCCAGGGCAACCTGTGGTTGCGCTGGGGTAAGTTTCCTCCTCCTGCTGTCGCATCAGCCTGCCCAGCTTGCAGTGACTGTTCTGATGGCCAGGCACTCATTGCCCAGCGTGCTGCCTGCTTTCTGAAGGACTTACTGCTGAAGTACATCATTGTGTGCTTCAAGCCAACAAATAGATTAACAATTGTTAATCTATGTTAATGTTTAGTTTCAATTCTGCTGCTTAATCTCCCACTTGCCTTGTCTGCAATATGGCACTATTTCCCGTGCACTGTTACAGGAATAGCAAGGGTAGGCACTGCCCTGTTGGCAGCACTCTGTCCTGTGTGTGCTGCGTAGTTACAGACCCAGCTACCTGTGTCTGAACCCCAGGCAAGAACTTGCTGTGTCCTTCATTCATCTTCATTGAGATGCTGATACAGAATCCCATTCCTCTGCTAATCTCCTTATGCAGTTTATATTTGATTTGGTAAGGGCTCTGTAACTCCCACAGGAGCCTAATGGAGGAGATCATCAGGCCCTGCAAACCCAAGTGCTGTTTCTTTCCGGTTGGGTACGCAGTGCAGCCATCCAGCGTGAGGATCATCAAGCTTCTAATAGGCTAATGGAGGAGAAAAAGGAGCAGCAAGAAAACACTCTGAAAGTGCCCTGTCCTGCGAGGGGTGAAATACTGCTCCCTTCAACTGATAATCTGGAATCCCATTATCGCTCGTCTGTAAACTGAGTTATTGGTGACGTACAGGCTGGATTATTCTATCTGCTTCTTGTACAATATATCCAAAAGCTGACACTTAATTATGTTGTCCCACAGCAGATCAAGTTTTACAACAGCGACAAAAGATTAAAACGGTTTTATATTGGGGACATTCAGAGGATAAGCAGCACTGTGTTATAGCAGGGAACTGCAACCAGTTGTGTTGCCATCTGGGAGAGAAGCATTTCAAATACTGTTAACATTTAAACCTTTTATATTTCTTTCGAGTTTTTTTTTTTCTGTTGGGTGGTCTGTATTTTTATTATTTTGTTGGTAGCTTTCCTTAAAACTGATTCTAGCTCTATGGTAAATTTTGGTGTTGGAGAAATCTGCAGATAGTATTACAGCAGCAATTAACATGGGCAGATCTTTAGTCTCATTTGCTCTTAAGATACCTTCAAACGCCAGCAATGCAAGGGAGATGGATCAGATTAAGTAGCATTGATGGCCATAAATCTGCTGTGTTTCATAAACACGCTATTTGATGCAGAAGAAGACAGTGCAGACTAACTCCTGGCTATCTCAGCAAACTCTATCCTTATTGATTTCAGCTAATCTTTTGATTCAATGCAGTAATCGCTTAAATATCCTAATTGACTGATTTATTACTGCATCCACTGCTAATGTGCTAATTGTTTTATTTGTATTAAAGTTATAAAAATCTATTTTGATTTATTTCCTGCTCCATTTATATCTATTAAAACATGGTTTGTTTTAATTCTGTCTTCCAGAAAATCATTATCATGCATATGCATGTTAGTGAGGGGTAGGAGCAGAGTTAAAAAGGGAGAGCCATCCTTACACAAGAGATTTGAATGCAAGGTAAAACGTTGGGCTTAAATGAATTTGCTGTGCAGTCAAAAGATGTCTGGCTGCATTTCATTTATCTAGTTTACTTGGAATAAAATGCAAAAATAAAAAGCCAATCAGAGCAAACTCTCCAGGGTTTTACTGTCCTGGTTTCTGGTCAACAAGGCCCAATTGCCTCTTTACTTTTTTGAAAGCATTGTCCCTCTGAAAAGGCTCAGTTAGCTGTGCCTAATTGCTGAGTGTCTTTGTGCACAGCCTTGAGCTGTGGCAGGGAATTAGCTCCCGATCTGCTTTCCTTTGGGGAGGAGCAGCTTCTCTGCACTGTGATACCGGGCAAAGGTACAGAAACTTCTCAGTCCCAGCTGGGAAAGCTCGGTGTATATCACAGGCAGAAAATTCTCCTGATAACGCTGTTTCATCAGAGTGTTTGCTATCTTTTTGCTATGTTATTGTGATAGCTGTGTTAGTTTTGCCATAAGCCACCCCTGGCACTTACAGTGCTCAAAAGCAAGCCAGTGCTAAGAATATGTTGCTCCTGTATTTTTGCCTGCTATCTTAACTCTCATGGAAGCTGCAGAAACACTGTGTGGAAATAAGATCATGCTCACTCTTAAAATGGTCTCGTGCTGGTTGTAGGCCTACACAGCTTTACACTTTACTGTGTCAGGCACTGGAGGAAGACACGTTTTTGAGGCCTTCCTGTAGTGACAGTGCCTCTTTGGACCTTGTTCTGAAAACTGCAGCAGCATTTAATCTGCAGTGTTTGCAGCTGGGACTCGTGGATCAGATGTCTCAGGTGCAGGTTGGGTTCTCTTGGTTCAGAGCTGTCTGTGGCTCTCAGTATGCTTAGCAAAAGGTTTGTTCTTTGCTTTTTCTGAGATGGGAAGAACAAAAGAGCATCTTCTGAGCTGACTAATATGTCTGTGTTTTGTTGTAACACAACCTAGAGTCTGTGTATGCTTCATCGATGAGTAGTATGAGTTTTGATATTTTGAACTTATCTTGTAAGTGTATCAATCACACTTCTATCTTTTGTTTTTCTTTGGCAATCTGTATTTTTAATGAAATATGTAGTTTCTAAATTCTTAGTTGTATGTATTTGGGTGAGGGCATGCGTGGAGGGGAAAAAAGATGTTGAGGCTGTTGGACCTCTGTATGAAACTCTTACTGCAAGATTTCAGAAACGGTGATGTTAATTGAGATATTTTTTGGAAGAGCTGAGTGCTCATTTGTCCTTACAAATTTTACAGAACCTCCTGCTGATGCCCTCTTCCTGTATTGCCATACAGTGAGTCCTTGTTTCCACAAGAGCAGTCCCTCAACTTTCTTTTCACAGGGGGCTATCTACTTCATGTGCATTATTGGTTCCTAATATGAAGTTTAAGCAGTATGCGTAGCTTCTATGCACAGTAGTCATCTGTCACTTAAAAGGAGGGTTTAATTACCAGAACCCTAATTTTATTTTAATGAGGTGCTGAACCATGATCTTGTAAATCCTTCTGCATAGAGATTTGCTTAGTTAGTTTCAATTGGAGCCATCCTCAGCAGCAAAGTACTTTTTATGACACTGTTAATCTGGAAGGCCTTTTTGTACTAACAGTGTTCTTTACTTGTAAGCATATTTTGAGTTACTTGTGGTATTTTTCCAGTAGTGATTCAGTTGCTTGACTTCTAAATAAAAGCTTCTGGTATGCCTGAACTGTTCACCCCGTGCCCACCCTGGGACTCCAAGGAGGTTCACTGCTCTCACGGCCTTTCCAAAAGCATCTTTGCTGTAACACCTAGGCTAGTCAAATTCCATTATTTTCAGAGAAACCACTCAAGTTCAACATTTCCAGCAAAATGAACAGGTTATGCCACTTCCCTGGCTGAAACGTGCTGGTTTAAATGTGCTGTGCTTGACCTGAGACCAGCAGGTGGGGAGAGACTTGGTGCCAGCCTTCTGCATCCTCGCCTTGGAGCCAGCTGGTCGCCAGCCCTTGCATGGCCACACGTGACAATGGTACCTTGAGCTACTTTGACCTGTGACCAGCTCTCTGTACTCCTAAGGTGCTGTGCTGGTGGCTCTGGAGGCATTGGGCATGGAAGGACATCCCTGCAAGTGCCCTTTTCCTGTGGATGCTGCTTGGAGTCAAGATGGTGTCCTGCAATGTCACACCAATGTTCCAGTGGTGGGGGATTTGCCCCTGCCTTCCTGCTGTTTCCCACAGCCACCCCCACATGCAGCATGTAGGTGCATTTAAGACTGAATCTCTATTTTTCTGTTTGATTTTCGTTTTTTTGAAGTGTCATTGCTTAGAATTAAACCACTTGGGCTATTCTGAATGTTACTTTAATAGAGCCACTAGAAAGACAGGATTCCCCCTGCTGAACCAAAAACCACAAACAACGTCATGTTTCCCTGCCAATGGAAGAGAATCTCACTGTGACCAGCTTTAAGCACTAGATATCCGATTGCTTATCTATAGCAAAATGGAGAATTCATAAGGTTTAAAGCTCAGGACAAGCTTTTTCAGACAGTAGCAGCATGCTAATCCAAGTTATTTATCATTTGTGACTAATCCAAACACCTCTAGTACTATTTTGGAAAAAAAAATATTTTTTTAAACGAATATTACATTTCTTCCTAAGCGAACATTTCTTTTGATGTTGTGCTGACTGACCATTCATTTCCTTGTGCAGATAACATCATATTTATCTCTGTACTTTCAGGGCTCACATTTGCTGTATGGATTTTTGTTGGTGTTAAATGGAGTTCATTTTTGAATATTTGAGTTCAGTATAATTGCTCCGTTTCCCCATCAACCTCCATTTCCTATGATCAAGGTTGCTGCTTTCTTGCTTCTTCTTTGCACACTTGTTTGTTGGTGGTTTTTGTTCATTAGTAAACCGTTTGATTCTGAGTCAGTAATTTCTTTAGGAACTAAACAGTTCTCCTATCCAGAGAAAAATCAACGTTCATGTTACTCCTTGGGCCGTGTTTGACTGTTTTGACCAGTGGTAGTTTCTCATTGTCTGATTGTCCCGCTCATGTTGTGATGATAATGTAGAATTAGACCCTCTAGCATTTGTGGCTCATACCATGAGCAAATGTAATTCGATCTGATTCGTTCATCAGCTGGTAATTGAAAACATCAGCAGAATGGTTTGTGTTTCACTCATGCTTCATCAGGTTTTTTTGTTTGTTTGTTAGTTTTTTTTAGAGTTCAGCAGAAGTGAATGCCAACGTTAGCCATCTTGTTTCAAGGGAAGTAGTTAGGAAGTTGTAGGAAGAGTTGGCGTGGGCTGTTTGGGCCCGAGCCTCTACTGAACGCATACAGCCACTCAACTAGTTTTCACAATCTGTTGTCCTGTAAAGTAATAAATTGCCCAAATTTTCTACACACTAATTAAAATTCCATTTCTCATGAATTTCTTAATCGAGAGCAAGTCATTATGTGCTTTGTTGATTCTTAAGTGCAAAGATAATTGCAATGGGCAGCATGAAAGTGGTTTGATTATTGCCTGTCGGCTCTTGTGAATTCTAATAGGTCTAATTGCATAGCATCAATTCATCATCTCAGCATCACTTCTTTTTATTATTAGCTCTCTGAATTGTAATGTGCTCATAAAGAAGTGTAGTAGTATATCAGGGCTGACATGGTACCTGGCCTATTGTAATTTTCCTTCCTCACCTAATGTTGCTATTGAAATTAAAAGTTTATTGTCTAGGTTTTCTTTTCCAAAAACTTCTCAGTGAAGAAAGGGATATTGTCTTCCTCTGAATATACATACTATTTCTCTCCTAAATGATAGTTCTTTTTTAAAAAAGCTTTTTATAATCAACCCCATAAAATCCTAGCCATACTATTTATTGAAAAGCTCCATCAAAAGATTTATTGAAGCGCTTGCTGTTGCTGAAAACTAACTAGCAGGTAAAGACATTGCAATGATGTCAACTTCCCAACAAAACCGTTATTGATTGAGAATCAGGAGAAAAGGGAATGTTCAGGTGCAGTGGAACTGTATTTTAGGGGAAACCATGTTTTGTTTTGTCGTCTTTCCTCTTCCGTTCTCCCCCAAAAGCAAGGCTATCAGTCTAGGGACAGTTACCTTGAAAATAACTTCAAATGGAAATCATAATATGCATGATGGATTGGTTGTTTTTTGTTTTTTTTTTTAATGGTTCTTACAGAAAAACCCTAGTTTACATTGAAAGATGAACTTTCTGCTAAACCGAAGTATTACTAATAATTAAATTATCAGAGAAAGGCTTGTATTGAAAGGGATCTTAAAAATCATCTAGTTCCAACTCCCAAATGATAAAGCATTAATGTTTTGCACTGTCATTACTAAATTATTTCTGGAAAACTTGGGTGTTTTTAGAAATGGGAAGATGCCCTTGTTCTTACTCTAAAGCTTTCCCTTTTAAGATTAAGATTTTAAGATTGCCAATGAAATTGGCTTTCTAGATTTGGCTGAGATTGGCTTTCTAGATTTCTCACTCTTTGCCTTTTCCATCCTGCTGCTGTAGCATCAGTGGGTATCTACGGACTTTTCAAAGTACAAGTAGCTCTGGCGGTGCAGCGATCTTCGGTGTACCACAGCCCAGTGTTGTGTAAGCACTTTGCACGTGGCACTGCTGAAGTAACCAAACTCAGCTTTTTTCAATATGTTGCCTTCAGACATGGGGAATTATACTGAAAATGTTTTGTGTGCCTCAGGGCAGGATGACTTGCCTTGAAAATTTGCACCGATTCCATGAAAATAGTCAAGCGTTGGAATGGCTATCCAGAGAAGTAGTGGAGTCACTGTCCACAAAGGCGTTTAAGAAATGGGGATATGTGCCACTTAGGGCCGTGGTTTAGTTAGTGGGTGTGGTGGTGATGGGCTGATGATGGGACTAGATGATCTTAGAGGTCTTTTCCAACCTTCATGGTTCTATATAAAAGCGCACATCTGTGTGTTTTCTTGTTTTGTCTATTGCAATTTTGCTTGTTTCACTCTGTATTGCTCAGCTGGCAAGGCCAGCCAAATTGCTGCTTTATGAGCTCTGAGTTCTGTTTTGTTGTGTTGTTTTTTTTTTTAAACAAGAGGAACTATTGTTATTAAAGTAAATGCTGTCAGTATGGAAATAGCTCTATGTTTTCAACAGTCTGTGTGAGGGGAGATGATGTGAAGTATGATTTTGCACACACAAAAAAACACTACATCTAATCTGATGTTCAAGCTGGCAACAGGAGTCTGCAGGCATTGCTACTTTGTAAAGAAAGGATGTTTTGAGTATTTGGGTACTGCTGAAAAAGGTTGCTTAACTTCAGTAATGAGCGTAATAAAGATGAAATATTTTTCTCAGTATGGTTTCCCATACATGGAGCAGTTCCTCAGTAAGTCCCTGCAGTTGGAAATGGCGTGTTGCTCCAACACTTTGTCACTTTTGCAAGCTTCACCATTGCACTGCTTTTTTCAAAGGCATTACTGTGTTTCCAAATCACTGCTACCATTTGTGTTACCCCATGTCTAGCTATCAGCTATTTAAGAGACTTGTCTGACATCCCCCTCTTGCGATTATCATAAAAGGCTTGTGACAGGCTCACGGATGCTGTGACATGACTTAGAGCAGAAGTTAACCTTATTTACATCTGTTTTTCTTCTCCAGCAAAGCTGAGCTCAAGACTGCCCTTCAGCAGCTCTTCTAGGTCATTACCTGACTTTCCAAAAGGTTGTTTAAGTACATGTTCTCAATTGAGCTGAACGAGGTATGACACCAGTGTTTTTCCAGGGCTTTTGGTAGCGATGGTGCCTGACGTGAAGGAGAGCATTAGCAGTGCAATAACCCTCTGCGAGTTACTAAGTTTGTTTTGCAGTACACTTGTTTTGTCTTGACAGAAAAACCAACCGCACGCACACAAGCACAAAACAACAATAAGAAACCCATAAAAAAACGAGGGAATGGGAAAAAACAACATAACAGTTCTCTTGCTTCTTATTTTATACATTTCCTTCTGCTGCAAATTCAACTGTTTACAACTTCCACTGATGCAAAACACTCTCAAGATGTTTGTCAAAGCTTGTTTTTCACTTGAATCCACACGAACATTACATATTGTACAAAATACCACAATTTCTGTTAAATATTCTTGCTGTCTCCATCTCATTTCCCTGCTTGCTTCTGTACCTGCTCATGCTGGGAGCAGGAGTGGAGCTGTTTGTCCCAGCTCCTTGCGCTTTACCCCTGGGGCAGCTGCTGGGATGTGGGAGCTCAGGTGCCACGTGGCATGGTGGCCCTGCTGGCCTGGTGGTTTGTGTGCTTTGTGTAAGCCATAAGGCCCGGGGCTGTTGGCTTGTTGTGCTGGACAAAGGCCTCAGACAGTTGTGTACCTGCAGAGCAGGGTCTAGGCTGTCCTGCCCAAATGACCTTTCAGGTCCTTTCCCACCCAAGCTGTTCTGTGGTTAATAAAGCACGTAGGTAATAGAATGAAGGCGCTGAATTTCTTCTCTGAATGTGCCCCATCTATGATACGTTTTGTGTAAATATGTCTGTGTTTTTCCCATCTTATTTCATCATGCTTTTCCCATTATTTCCTACTTCGGCTCTGGCACGCTCACGCCACTAGCATCTGGTGGGTTTGCTTTTAAGCTGAGTTGCAGGGCAGTGCATTCCAAGAGTTGATGTTTGTTTCGTCTCCAGCTGATGGAACTGTTTTTCAAACTGGAGCATCTCTGGGGAGGAGACTGGGAGGAAATGCTCAGAGGAGTTTATCACAGATGCTTGGCATTCCTGGGAGTTGATATCTGAAATATGCTGATATCAGGAGAGGGAGCATTAACATGGTTTCAGCAACCTAAATTAAAAAAAGATAATAATTGATGATGGAGCGATCCTTTTTCTAGGCATGAAGACTCACGTTACGGTTCAAAGAGCTGTCCAGTTATTTCTCTTATCACGCTTCTGTGAAGCAATTGAAGTGGCATTGCCAACTGGAAGTCCAGTCAACTTTTTAAAATGAGTTAAACTTGCTGGGTGCCATGTATGTGCCAGCTCTCACTGACAGGGTTTGTGTGCAACTAGGGGAGAGATGCTGATAGTGCAGAGGGAAGTTGATAAACGCTTTGTGTTATTTCTTCTTTTTATCATTCTGTGATGGACTCAATAGATGCAGTAGGGGAAAGCGTTTCTAAAGGAATTGGTCATGAGCAAAGTCCACGAAATGCTGCTTGCCAATGCTCCTAAAAGCATGGAAGATAAATATTTCAGTGAGGTAAATTTGGAATTTTTCTTGTCACCATTTATAAAAAAAAAAAAAAGTAAAAGTGAGATCTGCAGTGATAACCCTTAAGAGATGAAGCAATCAAGGTGCATTTATTATCCTGGAGAAAATGTGCCATCATTTTCCTTTGCTTAGGTTCTTGTTCATCTTTAGGAGCCCTGATAGTCTCACTGACTTGAGGAGGACTGCTCCCATGCTCGGAAGCAGCTGGTAGGGTGGGAGCTACAAGCACTGCATTTATTGCTTATGGGGGAAATACCACATCCCCTGTATTAAATGTGGTCCTGCAGCACAGTTTCCATTTTCTCCTCAGCTATATTAATATGAAAGCGTATATATTTAAAAATATTTAATTGTATTGAAATTGTTGTTCTCAGCTTTCTCCTCCCTCTGCATCCACTCTGCTTTGGGAGATGATTAATGGTAAGAGTGGGCTGTGCGAGGATCTCGTGTCTGTGTTACACGAGCAGTGTGGTTTTGCGACAAAGGAAAAACTAATTTTTTCTAGCAGGATTTGCCAAACTCTAAAAGTAACCAGGCTGATATAATGACCAGTAGCCTCTAGAAGATGCATAGAGAATCTGTAATCTATTCACTGTTTTGTCTCAACAGAAATGAGCAAAGTTCTTGGAGAAGCATGTATTCTTTATGCTGCAGAGTACACATATTAAAGAAGTGTCACGTGGGAAAGGTGTACTCCAATATTGGAGCTGGAAGGAGTTTATTCTCAAGATGGAGAATGTAGAAAATGTAAACGAAAATTTGAACACGGTAACTTTTCATAATGTGTTGCTGTCAAGGAATAGATTAACCACAATGAAGCTCTGAATATAATTTTCCTAGGAAGCTTAAATCATACTTCATTGTCTCTAAGAATCCCATAAAACTACCTATTATGGAAACAATTAAAATTTTAAAATATCTCTTTACCTGAAGTGATCTGATTAAAAAATAAAATGAAGCTCTTTTGCCTTCCCTGAAGGGAACTGGTATCTTTCAAGAGTGCATCTGAGCAGATAGGCTATCCTCTCTGTCAGCAACCACTGACTCGGCTCACATCTGGACTTCAGAAATTCCCTTGAAGGCTGTTAGTGATGCCTCCTGCCTGGATGATACGGGGAAAGGGAATCTGCTTGTATTTGAGACCCTGTTTAAGGTTTCCCATGGTCTGGGAATGTCATTACCTCCATTTGTTTGTTGTTTTGTTGTAATTCTTTGGGCATCATTTCAATACCTCTGAGGCAACGTCAACCTAATAATAAAACATGTCTTAATAATAAATGTTACTGATGTCCCATTTCTGTTTTGATTACAGGAGAATCCTCAAAATAGGAAATAATGGCTCTTTCCGTAGTTTGTTATTAACTATTGGAGCACTCTGTGGTGTTGGTGCTTTGAAGATAGTGTAAGACTTTCAGTTGTGAACGTAAATAATCTCTGGATCAAATTGTTAGTCTGGTGTTGTGTCTTGCAGCGCGGTTGTGTTCGTTCTTTTTTTTCCCCTTACGGATGAATGTATGCCTTGCTGCCTGTGCAATATACTAGCAGAGGTGACTAAATCTGCTTTCTTGTGATTGGGTCGGATGCTGAAAGCAGCCCAAGTGTGACATGGGGTCTGTTTTCAGTTGCATTGATCCATCTCAAAATTCTGTACCCCTGTAATTAATCCAATTCCACAACTAGGACCGAGGTTTACTTAAACAACAACAAACAACAAAGAAAAACAGAATGGATTTTAAATACTTTTCCATCTTTTTGTGTTTTGATTTGTGTTGCACATTTTTTAAGGGTCATGTTTTTCAATCAATATTTTTGAATTAAGCGTTGAGTAGGGTTCAACGTACCTTGGATTTAGGTGATAATTGATAGTGATACATCCATCACCATACTGCTTATATTGGCTTGAAATTTTTGTGGAAGGGCAGACGAACTCACTTTAACTTTGTCTCTTAAGAATAACTCCTCTTGATCTAAGGGCAAATAAGTTCAGTTTTGTGTGCAGAAAAGCTGGCTGATTAAATTATTTGACAAATAAGAACAACCCCCCTAACACCTCTTGCTACTTAATGAAAGAAGAAGAGAATCTTTGCGGCTCATGCTCTCCTACATGAAACAAACATCAAGACAGATTAGGGTGGCTTTGTTCTTGCCTTGTTCACTTGCAGAACAACAGTCAGAACAATGGAGAGTGTGACTTGGGTCAAGGGGGGCTTGGCAGAGCTCCTCTGGGATGCCGCCAAATGGTGTTTGCCACGGGGTGATGAGCTTGAAAAAAAATTGCTTGGGGAAGCATAATTCATTTTTTCAGTCTCATCTTCCTAGGTGATGTAAGGTTTTTGTTTGGATAGATGATTAGCAGGGGTGAATAAGGATAGCAATTGAGCATTTCTGCTGCAGTGGTTTCAAGTCCAGATTAAAGGGGAAAACAGGAAAAGCAAGCCACGAAGCTCATAATTTCATGTTAAGCCATGTTGTATGCATTTCAAGTTCATTCTTATCACATCATGCTATGAATATCTCAAGTGCAGTCCTTGCATTTTAGTTCTACATGTAGGCAATTACTTCTGTAGAAGTGGTGGGGCCGTCTGTCTAGTCACTGCTTTGACATCTGTCATCTTAGTGCTAAATTGCTTTGTAAAACCTATTACTTTGGGATATAGGATAGTGTCTCTTAATTGCACCATTTACTCGTCTTGCCTGAACAGAGCCTACTGTTGTCTTGACGGCTAATGGGGAGGCTCTGATGACAGCGCAATGCTGGGTGAGCATCAGTGAGAGGGAGGTGCTCTGGGATTGCATGGGCATATCCAAGCCTTGTCTTTTATGGCAATCATGAGTGCCAAAAATACTTGGGTTTCGACTTGTGGGACTTAATTCTCTGGCCGGCTGTCATGGCGGTGGTGTGACTGCTGTGAACAAGCTCCTTGTGTTTGCAGCATCCTGAGGCTTGAAGTGATTGCACTCTGCTAAATGCTGGCTATTGAGCACGGGTCCCCAAAGGACCTCGTGGGCTCGGCAAACTCTTGGCCTCTCCCTGAGGGAATATCGTTTTCTGGCTGTCTCTTCTGTCTCGTACTTAAAATATATACCTAACCCGCAAAGAGGAGTACTGGTTAATCATTTATAACAAACATATTCTTTACTCTTTCTTGGGTAGACGATTCCGTTTAGGTGAAAAATGGCTTAAGTATTTTATGTGAATGGCTTTTAGATACTGTGGCTTTTGCATGTAATGAAACATTGTTTGGTTTATCCGAAACAGCTATTTAAACACAGAAGGAAGCTGGAAAAGGGACAAAGTTCAAATTGAGCTGTGCTTATTGATTCAAGCCTAAAAACTGAGGCAGTTGCTTTAAATGCTCGTAAATGCAGATTTTTTTTTTCTGCTTGTAAATGATGTGCTTTACAAAATACTTGATGATTGCAATACCTTGAAAAGTGAAAAGATATAAAGCAGATAAATACTCATAACTGAAGAGCCATGTCATATGTCAAGTACATATTGTGTGATCTATAAAAGATGTTTTCTTGCATGTAAAATATTCAACTCAGCTAATCAAGTTTTGGAGGCATATATTAGTAAATAACTTGAATTAGACCGTGGTCCTGAGGGAATCATTTAGGTTGAACTTGAATTAACAGTTGTTTATTACACATTGAAAATGCACACTTTATGAGCAAATGCATGCAACTGGCAATAGAAAATAAGCCAAGCAAATCGGTATACCAAAGCAATATGGACTTCATGAGTAGTGTCTATGAGTAGGTAAGAGCATATGGGGGTAATTTCACCTCCTATCAATTGAAGCTCGGCTATTAGTTTCAGGACCAATCATGTGACTGCTTATTGAGGAAGTCAGCTGGTAAGACTTACAAATGGAGCAGCTCTTGATGCTGCGGTTAATTGTCAGATGTCTTGTTTTTATTCAGTGACACACAGTATGGTAGCTTCCTTCTTAAAATTCATCCAGCTCAGGCAGTGATGGACGGAGGACAGCCTCATTATGCATCGCTAGATGGGCCGATTAGGGCTGTGAAAGCGCCAACGGGATGAACGAGGGAAGTGTGTGATTGATTCTAGCCTTGGTCTGCTGCTTTGTTAACGCTGCGAATGTGTGCTGCCCTCACTTCTGCGAGGCAGGAAATGAGGAAAACTTCTACTTCTTCATTTGTTTGAAGATACATTATGCTAATATTTTGGCTGTCTAACATCACTTCTACAAAGAACAGGAGAAAAGTAAATTACATCAGAGCCCTCCATGGTGACGGTGAGTCACAGTCACTTTTCACTTCATGCTTTTGCAGCTGGAAGTTGTTTTTGCATCTTGGCCCACATTGCTCTGCCCTTTAAGTACGGTAGACACAAATCATGAGGAAAACAGCGTGTTAAGATTTATGGACTGATTAATTTAATGAAGGAGACCAGGAAAAAAAACAAAACAAAACAAAACAAACAAGCCTTGCTTGCCCTTTTACATGTAGGGTTTGTGTGTTAAGGTAGACGTGGTCTCATTTTTCAATGACCCGTGCAGGAATTTGAGGGAAGAGTCACTGTGCTTTTGAAGGGTTGATTAAATGCCCAAATTACATCTATTTTCACTGATAGCTAAGTGGGGACAGGGATATTTTAAATGCCAAAATGCCTGTTATTCCTCAAGATTAGTTAGTGGCTTACACAAGATGCCTGCATTCGTTATAGTGCTTTAGAGAAAAACAAGACGCAAAATGGAATGAAAGCGAGCAGAGATGATGCAGAGCATGCACACATGCAAATTGATGTGCGGTTGCTACACTCCTCCATTTGGCTGCCAGAATTTCTAACCAAGTGACTGAAAGTCAGAAGACTAGAAAAAGAGCAGGCAGATTGAGGAGTACGCTCTCCTCCTATCAGCCACAAGATGCAACATAAATCTTAGAGATAACAGTGCAAAACTCGATTGTTGTTGCCCTAGAGGAGCTACAAACCATGCTAGTATGTTGTAGATCTGTGCCATTGCTTTCTTTCAGCCACCTTTACCTTCTCTCTGGAAGTATTTTTGGAGGAAAAGTATCTCTTTCATTATTATTAGCATGTCTTTAACATTAAGCAGCTTTATTAGATTAAAAGCCATTGCTGTGGCCTGAAACTCAAACAAACGTATTCCTACCTTGGGGGCTCTGCATTTCTGTGTGCTCTAAAAAATGTGAGCATGCACCCTTGTTGTGTACGTGGAATGAAAGTGATTTAGGAACATCGTGACTGCATCTTACTTACCAAAGTCCTCAGCTTGAAGAATGACCGTGGAAAGCAGAAGCTTCAAAGCAATGCTAGTGGCTCTGTCTTACGTAAAAAATTAGAATGAATGCAGCCATTCTCTGCGGGACCTCTTTGCTCTACCCCCAGGCAGGTCGATGTGGAAGAGCATCAAACAGGGTTGGCACATTTGTGTCCCATGGGCAATGCCAGCGGTCTGTGTGTGGGGCTGGCTGCTGTTGCGGGTGGCTGAAGTAGTAGGGCTGAAGTTTGTTTTGAGGACAGAAGCCTGTAGACGTTTCCACTGTGCCTACTAGCACTGCAATAACTGAATTTTTCCAGCTGCATGTGGTGAGGGTGCGACAAAGACAGAAATGAAACTTCCTTGTGGGAGGCAAGGTGGAAGATTGACCCAGTCTTCATAACTGTATTAAAAATAAATGGCTCTTCTTCAGGCTGTGGAATCCAATCCTCATATATCAACGTGTTGGGCTGGGAGCGCTGGGGAAGTGTTTTTATTTCCTGATCTGTTTGCTTTATGCCTGTATAATCTCAAAGGATTTTGCCTGCCTGCAAACCTTGACATACTGGGGAGTAGTTTGAGCAGAATAATAGATTGTTTAGACAGCGTATGGATATACAGATTTTACTGACAGTATGCAACAATAAAATCTCTACTTTCATGTTCATCAGCTGACCAAGAAACACTTTGGCCTGTGATTGGTGCTGTTAGTGCTAGTAGAATGTTATTCTGTCATGGTCATGTGTTTCTGAATAAGAACGTGCCTTAGACAAATAGTTTTTGACAATGATAAATCCCTAAACAATTAAAATAATGTTGATGGATGATAAACCAATTCATAACTACCTTCAGTGTCCTGTCCGGAGAAGCACTTATTTTGAATTTGTTTAAAAAGAAAAAAAAAAAAAAAATGCCACATAACAGCCAATAATTGCATTGAAGGTTACCTATTTATGTGATACATCGAGTGTAGTGGCAGAGAGTTGGTGATGAAGTACCATGAAAATGCGAAATCGGGAAGTTCCATTAAAAAAGAGAGGATGGTAAAAGAGACATTTTGCATTGTTGAAATGAGTATTTTTGAAGTTTGTGTTTAATAATGAAGGGTGAAAGAAATGGAGATAGTGTTTAATGAGTAAAATGTACGTAGAAAGTCTGTGAAGGGAAGTTTTGTACAGAAAGACTTGAGTGAGAATTTAGCACTCGGGCTGTTCCCCAACCCTCCATCTTGTTGGTTAACTCATGGTTAAATTCAACAATTAGGCTTCCACTTCTGAGGAGCAGCACCTTGAGATGCAAGTTAATTTGGCTTTAGAAGAAAAAGGGAATTCTTCTGGGGTTCTTTGCTTATTCATCCTTTATGATTTGTTGTTAAGTTTGTTTTGCAGTCGTTCCATTACTTTACTTGCTTGTTGACTGGTGGGTGTTGTGAATTTAAAATGCATTGCAGTGCCTCTGATCTTACTGTCTATAAATGTAGGATAACCTTGATTGAGATCAGCTTTACTGTTACATTCCTTCCCTTTGCTCAGTAATTGCAGCTCGTCTCTTTCAAAAATAAATAACAAGAAAAAGTGTCAAGAGATGCTTTTCTTTCTTTGAAGGGACCAAGTGCTAACACTGCCAAATGAAAATGTGCCCTGGGAAGTTTCAACCTGAAGCAAACTACTGTAGTTAGAGTTTGCAGACATATGAAATGATGGTCTTTCCTAATGAAAGTGCTCAAACCTCGTCTTTGTGAGCAGAAGCAAATTTTAAACTCGTTTGCTTTTTTTTGGTCTTCTCCTAGGTCTTAATAGCTCTCAGTTTATTATAGTAACTAAAATGTGTGTGCAAAGTATGTCTTCTCCCAAATTTCTGGTAAAACTTTTCAACTTGTTTCATCACCTGCTACCAGAACGTGAACATCTACTGCATGTTTCCATCTCCTCAAGAGCTGTGGGGAGGGTTTGCTGTAGGTGTTGTGTGTAGGTATTACCACTGTGGCATTCAGCAGGTAATGTCCAATCTGTCCATCCTGGGCTCCGAACTGGAAGGAATTACTGCGATCAAAATGGAAGGAAGAGTAGTAAACCTTTTGTTTGTTTACTTTGTTAATATTGCAGAGACTAGGACTTGGCAGCTGGTATCTGCCTTGAGGAATAATAAACATGAGGGTGACTTGCATCTTGACGCTTGGCCACTTTCTCTCATGATTTAGGATAGGTTGGAGAGGAATAATCAAAGGCAGCCTGGACAAACATTAGTAGACTGAATTCTGTAAAGCCTTTTAGTAAACAAATATTCCACGGACAGCAGATGTCCATGGAAACCTGTCATGTGAGGGACAGAAATAACCTGAGCAAAGGGACTGCGGTGCCTGAACTGGAAGCATTTCCTTTTTGTGGAAACGTTACAGAAATGGTGCTGCTGCTTATTGCTGCTGTGTTGTAGGAGGTGACAAAAGGGTGGGAGGAAAGGATGTACCTGCCACCACAACTCACTGCAGCGCCTTTGCACACACTGTTGAAGAACGATGTCTGACAAGTACACGTGCTTGCTACTTAGCAAACACGGGGGGAAGAAAATATTAATTTTTCATGACACCTTTTACTTTGCTAGGATTCTCTTTAATGTGTTTTACTCCAGGCTTTTTTTACTTCATTTTTCATTTTGCGCTCTGAAGACGCTGATTGATTGCTGCATCTGGTGTCAGTGTATGTGGAGGCATCGTACCTGAGCTACTCCCTGATTTTGCTGTCTCTTTTTGTTCATTTTTGTTCATTAAACTTTTTCAGGCAGAATAAGATATTGTTGTTTTATTGTGCAGTGTCTCCACCTGGTTTGATGTGAAAGAAAAGCACGTTCCTGAAATAATTAACACATTCTTAGATCATAACTTTACTTCTCTTCAAACAGTTGCTGAGAAAACACCTTGAGTATTAGGCAAAAAAATGAAGCTCATTTGTCACTGCCTGCATGTTGAGCTTTTGCAGAGAGCTTTCCCAAGGAGTAGCCCATGAAAGAGTGAGAGCAACTGTTTCAGATGTATAGCCCATCCCACGTGTGATTTGTGGTAAACACATAACAAGCACTTGGTACGGTCTTCTAATTTTCCTTTGAAGCAGTTCTGCTTCAAAATTTAGCCTTTATGGTTTCTCACTTTCACATAACTTCCACATATATTACATGTTCATCAGTTGTAAACGTTTTCTTACAATAACATTCCAACTTTTTTGTCTAGATACGATGCCAAAATGGATTGATTTTCCAATGTAGTAGTTTCGTGCATTCATGAAATAAGTAATGAACTTTAGGAACTGCAAATAATATATTTTTTTCCATTTCTTGCAGATGTGATCCATACAGTTGGGCCGATAGCAAGAGGGCATCTCACTGATACTCATAAAGAAAATTTGGCAAGTTGCTATAAATCCTCTCTGAAACTGGCAAAAGAAAACAGCATCAAATCACTTGTAAGTACTGTGTGAGAACCTAATTTGAATCGTTGTTTCCTCGCTTTAGGATAATTATTGATACAACAACAGAATTCCAGAAGGAATTCTTGATGCATGTAATATGGAAAAAATTGGTATTTGCTCCAAAAAGTTGCTAGACAAAGAAAAAGGCAGAGATGGGTTTAGCAAGGAGGCAATGGAAGGGGACAGTGGTATAGCCCTTGCATGGTCCCCATGCCACAGAGTGGCACCTCAGCTTCTCCGTGCCACGTGCAGGGGATGTCTGTGCAAAGGCATGGCAGTTGTGGGTGCACAGTTGGCTGTGAGCTCTGGCCAACCATTATTTGGGTGAAATAAAATCACTGCGCAGATGGGAGTTGGATGTGATGTAAATCCTCATAGTCCTGCCATTGTGAACAACCAGGGATCTGGCTTTAGCTATCTTTATTTTATCTTGATGTGATGATAATAGATTGTTTTGCTCTTACCTAAAGAGGAAGGTTGTAAGGAAGCCTCTTCTCAAAGGTAGGTGGCCAGCTAGGGAAAGCAAAAGATTATTATGGCAGAATTTGGGAAGAAGACAGACAGAATCTGGTGGAGGAAGTCAAACCAACTTTATTCAAACTGAAGGACAAAAAATGAAAGAAAGACAAGAAAATATTGTTTCTTTAACTGCTTTAAATAAAGTGTAATTGTTTACCGTGGCTTGGTAAAACATTTTTTAGCAGAAAAATTAGCTGCAATCTAATTCAACTTTGAAGTACCTAGGGCGGATAAATGCTTCTATGCATATGCTAATTTCCTCCCCTAGTTCTGCAGCTAATTCTCCATTTGTTAGGGAATTTATAGCAATGTGAACTTTATGAGGTGGATTTTAGAATGGTTAAAAGTATTCTTTAGCTAAGGGGACTTTGCTGTTGATAATGTATTCAGTCTGTAGGTAATTGTTGGAGTGATGTACAGCTTATTTCATAAAGATCAGATTTTACCCAGAAAGAAAGATTCTGACGTTCTATATATTCATGTAATATTGATCTAGTGATATGAGGTTTTGATTTTTCTCTGGTGGCACAAATACCAGACACTCAAGTTCAGATTACTTGTGCACAAGGAATATTATCTAGCAAAGCATCGTTAGGTTAATTCAAATGAACTCTACTATCTTTCAAATCTGCTGCTGAGAGTGGATTATAAATCACACTTTTGCACCAATCTAGTGAGGATTTGAGTAGTTACAGATCTAGGACTGCTTAATTCAGTTTATAATGATTGAAGCTATTTGCTATAGGGGTTCTGGATTAATTCCTGTCTGTCCAAAGGGCAGGTGGCTGCTGTGTATGGATTGGCGTGCTGAAGGCACGCACTTAGACACTTGGGACAGTATTCCTTTCAGCAGTCATTACTCTTGTATCTTGTTATTCTCCATCTTGTAGGGTGGAGTCTTTTTTTTTTTTTCTCTGTCCACAGCTCTGTTTACTCTCGAGCTCTGCAGCTTGGATTCTGTAGCTCCAAACGTAGCAGCTGAAATGTTCATTCTGGATAGCCATACATTCCCCAAGCGTGTAAAAGAGAAGGAAGTTATCACGAGTGTGACTTTGCGCCTCTTTTTGAGGAGGTGGGAGATGCAGGACTTCTAGGCTGAGCTAGGTGTAGCATACTGAGACAAAAATGGGTGAATATGGCTTAGTTTTTTTCTTGGAGTGAACTGTGCTTTCCACACTTTTCCTGCTGAAAACATCTTCTCTGTACTTGCCAAATTTTGTCCAATGAGCCTTCTTTGTTATTATTCAGCCACTAAAGAGAGGTGACACCAAATAGCAGTTAATCGATTATGATTTTTATTTTACTTTTAATACTATGCACATAAATTAGAAGTGAAAGCAACCTCTGAGGGTGTTTTGAACTCTTCTCCAGGCCTGTTTATACATGCAGGGGCGCTAAGGTCCTGCTGTGACTCCCGTCGTTGGAGGCAGTAAGGTTTTGGTGCTGTTGTGCCCATGTACATTCTTGTTCTTGCCTTTGGGCGGTTACATACTGCTTCTGGGCCATTCAGATCAGTGAAGAAAAAAAAAGGAAAGAAATGAAGTGGTGTGGAAAAAAGAAAATGTTGAAATGTAAGAAAGGAAAATTTGCAGTAGGCATTGGTCATCACTAGAATTGCTTGTACCTGTAGGGCTTCAGTAATTTGTGGACATTCTAGGTGGTAGCTTTGTATGTGAATGAAATAACAAAGAGGTGTTCTGCTCGTGGGTTTCATGCATTTCACAAAAAATAGCTTGGTATTCTAGGAGGAAAAAATGGCCATGAGAGAAACCATCCATGGATGATTTCCTTGCTGGTTAGGAGCTGTTGACTCTGCACCTGTTCAAGATAAAAGCAAACAACAAAAAACCCATCACCCAGAATGGCAGGACACAGCTGCACAAGCTGAGCAGGAGCCAAGAGCCATTCATTCATACCAGCATTAAGAAGCTTAGCAAGCAATATAGATTTTAAAGTCCACATGACTGATTGTGAACTGTTCTGAAAAGCCTCAAGTCTAGTGATTTCAGCAATGCTTTGGGGAGTGAAGGCTACTTGAAGGTCTACCCTAATGAACAAATCAAGCCTGGAGCAAAGTAAGATGTATAATTCATTCAATTAAGGAGCAGTAGATTACTGCAAGTCAGAAGAGAGGAATACAAAGTGCAGTTGGGTTTTACAAGATCCAGTATACAGTAGACATTGTTGGTAGAGAGTAGAAATGGAGGAGGGAAAAAAAAAAGCAACAGCACAAAACCCTACAGATTTTTGGTGCTTGTAGAGAATGCAGAAGTACTTATGACTCAAGTAAGCAACATAAAAATGTGGACAGGATTGTGGCAACAGATGTATTTGCAATAGGGAACTGAGGGGGAATAGATGGTTGCCCACAGAAAATAAGGAAGAGAAGACCAGCAGAGCTCGTTAAGGCAAACATTGGTTGCTTCTTAGAGTGAGATGCATGTGAGTAGGCAAGAGGAAACTAAAAATTTTTGAAATAGGTCCCAATTAAAAACAGTATTCTTTTGTCATAAGTAGGTATTGGCGATAGCAAGCCCTGGTAAGCTACAAGAATTAGCTAAATCTGAAAGCCTTGCGGCTGTAGCAAGTGGAGAAGGAAGGAGAAGAAAATGTGAACGTGTTACTTATCTTTGAAACAGAAAAAAACAGCAAGACTAGAAAGGCATGCAAAAATAGTTAAAAATATATATATTCAAATTGTTCTGAATGTGAATCATGTCAAAGGATTTACAATTGCTACAGGCATTATGAATGAGAAGTTGTGATGAATGGCAATGTATCAAGTTGGACAGAAGTGTGCAAGGTGACTCAGGGTGCACCGCTAAGCACAGTTTAATTTAACATCTTTATTAATGATTTTTGAAGAGTACATAAACAGCTCATTAATTACATTTACAAATGATGCT
This sequence comes from Tetrao urogallus, assembly GCF_951394365.1. Classification (NCBI taxonomy): domain Eukaryota; kingdom Metazoa; phylum Chordata; class Aves; order Galliformes; family Phasianidae; genus Tetrao; species Tetrao urogallus. Next base: position 5,222,191 of record NC_136814.1, read on the forward strand.
ACATTAGGCAGCGTTGCAAACACTAGAAAAGGACAGAGATATATGATGACAATTGATTACAGAGAGTGCAAATACAACCTCATCTAGCATCCTCCACAGCACCAGAAGGGAAACTGCCTTCACTTCAGTGGAAGATAGGTCAGAACCAGAGCTGACAGCTACAGTGGAACTCGGAATAGGAAAAGTCGTGATAGCATATGGGGAGGAAGAATAACCCAGTTCACAGACAGTCAAAGGGAGGAGAGTGCTGGAAAACTAGCTTAATGAGGAAATGGTCTTGAATAATAAGCCTCAAATTAGATACACTTAGAGTGAATTGTTTTGTTTCGTTATTATATATTATTGAGCTGCCTACAGAGAAATGATGGATGCCACAGATGTGGTCGTTTTTGTTCCAAAAGGGCTGAGGAGACCAGGAATAAGATTATGAGTAGCTCAAAACTAACTTACATGTGTGTATGTGTGTGTATGCATGTATTTTCATCTGAGGAAGATCCTTACCATGATCTCAATAAACTCTGCAAATTGTTAAATGCACTGCTATGGTAGAGGGGAGAGAGAAGAATCTCATTGTGTGCGTGACAAAATGACAGCTAACTGGTGTAGCTTATGCTAATTTGTGGTGTTTGCATCCAAGATTTCCAGGCATGGATCAGAGCAACTCTGTTAACTCTTGGGAGAGTGCTGAAATCTCATCTGAAAATGTTGGTATCTGCATTAAAAAAAACCTGTGATGGGTAAAAGCAGAAACGAGATGAGGGAATATAATGAAATGCCAGCATGGCTGCCAAAGTTCATAATTCACCAGCAGTCCAGCCATGGGCAAGAATTTGCATAGCCATTATGGCAGAGGAACGTCAGGATCAAATTTGATCGTCCATGGAATTGTTGAGAGAGAAATCAAACAGCCCCTGACATTTGTCTCCTGCCTCTTTTATGTTCCATGTGATATTTCCAGTGTCACATCAGCTTTTTTTAGTCTCTATTAGGTCAGCTATTACATCTAGCTTTTTGATTACCAAAGTGTTTGTACTCATTATCTGCTTGTCCCGAAAACATGCATTGCTTTTTCATCTGTGCCGGTTGGTGTAGCTGTGCCCACTGTAGGGTACTTGTGCTGTTCTCTGACTGTTTATGTGCTCTTTGGCAGTGATGAACCTTTTGTGCTGGACGAGTCTATCATGTATACAGCACCCTGGTGAAGGGGATACTTACAGTATTGTTTCTGTGTAGCTCCACTTAGGTTGTTACAATTTAGTGGGGGAAAAAATTATTTACAGTCATACAAGGTGTTTATTTTAGAAATAAATAGTTGGCATGTATGCAAATTGATTTTTAAGTGTACAGAGTAATATCTTATTCTTGGTCTATCTAACACCTTACTAGCAGATGCTGTCCTGCATCAATTATATCTCCACTGTCTGATTCACTGGGAAGATGTTACAGGCACTGAATCTTCACTGAAAGGAGCAGAGTTAAAATTTTCCATTAGATGACTTTTCCATTGCTTGTTTCTATTTCCTAAGTAGGAATCTTGCAGGCCAATTAACTGCTGGCTTATTGGGCAGACCAGAGGAGCTGTAATCACTATTCTTAAGGATTAAATTGGCCTGATGTTTACACATTGTTTGAGATCATTTAACCTGATGTGTTCTGACTTTGCTGGAGAACCTCCTGCTCTGCTGAGCCTTGCATATGCTGCTTCGAAGCCATTCAGTATTCTGGAACTGTTCTTTACATGGGGCACTCCCCTGCCATGTACTTCATTCAGGCTTTTCTTGTTGTTGAAAAGCTTCACTTGAGGTTGGTGGAAGCTGTAGTTAGAGACTTGCTCAGCATCACTGAAAACCAAATATAGAATAATGCTGTGGATTTTTGAGGTTGGGATCAGCCAAAATGGCTCAGCACGTTTGCAGAAAAAGGCAGTGCTGGTCTTCACCAGAAGGAAGGAGGCTTCCTCTGCCCCAGTGCCAAAACAGAGCAACTGTACTGCAGGCTGTAGCTCTACAGAACTGGGACCAGCAGTGCAATTTTCAGAATCGCTTCCTGTTGGCAGGGGTGAACTGTAAAGCTTTAACAAGGAGTTAGACCACACTCTTTGGCTCTTCCTAAGGGGAGAGTTATGGCTAGTGTGGGAGTGAGAGGAAATCCTCAAAGAACGTGGTTTCATGAGCTGCCAGAAGAGACCTGCTTGCCACCAGCAAGTACATTGACAGGGTTAAATACCAAATACAGATGTTTTCCTATTAGATCCCTAGAGTCAAACTGGGAAGAGCTCAGTGTTGGCAGAGTTCAGCCTTGCTAGATTAGCGTGCTCTTGTGCAAAAGAAAAGAAAACAACCACCACCAAAACCCCAAAATGTCCCCATTCTCCTTGCACTAACAAGTTTGTACAGAAGCACAACCTATTTATTATTCAGAAGATTGCATAAAAATATATTAAGGAAGGTATCTGCCGCTGATCAGTTTATAGCGCTGCAAAAATAACTAAACTACCTTTTTAATTGCCTTACATATTTTCCCCATCTATAATCAAGGATTTTTAAACACTTCTCAGTTATCTGGTAATAATGTTGGTATCTGTACTTGCTGCTGCAAGGAAGTTGTCCTTCTGGTAAGGGTGCAACTGTATCTTTGAGCTTCCTTTCAATGGAGACCTGTAGTCACTGTAATGTCAAAATCTTCTATCATAATCCATAGACTTAAACTTTTAGTATCAGTTTTGAACCTTGAGTATTCTTGGCCCCCCTTTCTGTAAACTGTAGAAGTAATCAAATAGGAATTGTATTTGAATTGTTAGAAGGTACTTGGAACGGTGTGCTATAAAGTATCAGTCTGATAGGCTGTTTTACAGCATTGTCTGTACTTACCTTCTCTCATTACGCAGTTACGTTTTAGGGAAAAATCAAGTTTTGTCTTTTTTATTATAAGGAACTTGCCTTCTGCTTAGTCTGTTATCATGGCAATAAGTTAAGTTTGAAATTCTCAGGTTGATTTCTATCTGTTTTTCTGGTATACACAGGCTGCTCCAAAAGTAGTGCCTCCTGTGTCATTGTGTTGGCCTACGAAGTCAGAGGGGGATGTTGGTGGGATGGCAGTTGAGGCTGAACCTTCCAACCAATATTCCATTCTATTTTGTTGCTGTGTGACTGATGGCACCAGATGGGATGACAGAATGATGTCTGACATGGAAGTGCGTGAGAAGCGAAGGTGTGGCACTGAATTCCTCCACATGGAGAAAATGGCACCCACTGCTTGCTGACCACTTCTGGAGACCAAGTAGTGGCTGTCAGCACAATGAGATGGCGGGTGTTGCGTTTCAGAAGTGCTGATAGTGACAGTGGATCACCTCCACTGTTGCAGGTTTTCAGAAGCAAGGTATACAGGCTCTTTGTCATTACTGTTAGTAATGCATTGCTAATGGTGGTCACTATGTTGAAAATAGTGTTTTTTAGCTGAGATTTTTCTATGTGAAATAGTGTCATTGTTTTACTTGTATCTGTTGTAGTTTCCATGGAATTTAATAGGAGGCATTACTTCCAGAACAGCCTATACAGATTCATATCCATCAATCACAAGAACTGTTCTGGTGGAAAACTTCTGCAGAATCATAAATCCACTTTTTTTTTTTTTAAACGCTTGTTTAACTTGTAGGCCACAATAAGACTAACCCTATATTTTCAAAGAGCTTAGACCTCCACTTCATTTTTTATTTACTTTTTTCTCCTCTTAGATATTTTTTCAGATAATATCTTTAATAATTGAAGCTGCTGCATCGATTTTTAACAGGCCATAATAACCAATTCTGCTTTAAACATCTGCATCTTTAGGATATTGTGATCTTTTCTTTGGAATGTAGGAATTGCTACAGCTGGTCATAATTGAGTTAAAGCCCGAGTGAATCAGCTGTCAGTTGTTCCATGTTCTCCCAAAGATTCGTACCAAAATGATCTTGGCAGATTCGAGAAACAGGATTGTGATCAATAAGGATTTCACTAAATGAAATGGAACTCAGTTCAGTGAGATCAAGTGTTATTTCTCGCACCTAAGCAGAAATACTTATTCAGCTAAGAAAGGTTATGGAATGAGTGTAGCCCTAGGCAGAAGTTCCTCAGAAAATAAACTGGGCTTTGTGGCTCGTTTGCTGCTTGTAATGCTGTGGGGAAACTGAAAGAGGAGCAGCTGTTGTGTGAGACTTCAATGAATGAGACTTAGTAGGGTCTCTAGGTTCTGTACTGTAGTAAACTAGACCGGCACACACAGTTTTTCAGCCAGAGATTATTAGGAAGCTGGAAAAAAAAGTATCAAAAGTAGCGAAGGAATGAATTTATAGTCTAGAGAATAGAAGCCTAAAGGTGGGAAGACAGATTTTAAAAAACATGCATAAAACACTACAGAAAAGTTAAAGATGATCTGCCTACAGGTAGGACAAGAAGTAACAGTCTGAATTTATAGGAATGGAGTTTTAGGGTGGAAGTTGAGTAATCGTAAAGCACTGGCAAAGTTGTTTAAGGAAATTATGGCTCCATCTGTGGCTGTTATGAGGAGTAAGCTAGATAAATATATTCCACAAGAAGTCTGTACTCTGAAGGGATGAATCTAAGACTCCTTACAGTCTTCCATGATTTCTAGTACAGCTGAGGCTTGCCAAATGCACGTACCAGAGCTGGAGCTGCCATCCCTAGCAAATGTCTGTAGTGTCTTTGGGTCTGAAATGGGAAAAGGACTGCTGATTCGAAGTCATTCCTGGGGTTTGAAAAGTGACCTGTTGTGTTCTAGATGTCTAGGGTTCTAAGTGGGTCAAAGTAAAGGATTGCATCTTGATTCATGCTGGTGTCCTCTAATTGCATCCTACTTTTGCTGATAAATAGAAAGGAATCCTAGACCAGTATCTTCAAAAGTGTTCTACTTGCAACCTACGTAAATGATCTGTGATCATCCATGCATCTTGTAGAGCAGTGTGTCCAGCTGGGCTGAAGCTCTGCTGCTCTAACAAAGGGTCTGTGTGTTGGTGATCTTTTACTATCTATTTATCCTCTTGTTCTTTATATATTAACCACTGTTAAACACCAAACGAATGAGCTCCAGCAGCAAGAGTGTTGCAGCCTCATGGAAATCGGCAGATAACCTAGCCCTCGTAGAATCTGGCTGTACAATGCAGAGTAAGAGTAAGTTTATGTTGTAAACCAGCAGCATTCCATTAAAACATTTGCACAGTTTTTTTTGTTCGTTTGTTTCCTTGCCAGTTTGTTTCTTCTCTCTTGCTAGGGAGTTGCTGGGAACAGTTTTCCTGTTGAGATAAATGCCTTAGATTTATGCAACTCCTGTTATCTGGCTACCCTTTTTGCTCACCATGGAGACTTCTCTGCAGACACCAAGAAGATAACTAGCTTAGGGTGTGCATATAGTGCATGTAATAACATTGAGGCTTGTGTACGCTTTTTTGAAAAATAATGCACTTAAATGTTGCTTCTACATTGTACAGTTGGTTATACATTCAGTGTACATTTCCTTAGAGGCTCCAGATTTATTTTGTTTCAGCACTGCTTTAATAAGAAGGCCGTGTTATGAGGAAGTCATGATAGTCCGTTTTGTTGTTCTGTGATGATGTAGCTGCTCTATAATGTGGTGATTTTGTGGTGGAGAAGATGGAGAAAAGTTGTTTTGGTTTGGTTTAATGAAACACTGAATACACATCTCAAACTGAACTAGAGGAATAAAAAGAAAATGGCTTGACAAAGAATATATTTTGTATGTTTGCATCTGTCATGGGTTTAAACTGTGATAATTCACCCTTCACCCCATGGAAATCTTGCACTTAAAAGATTGGAACTTTCTAGAAATGTGGCTATGTGCTTGATAATGACCTGTCTCATTAAGGAAGGACAAAGTACAAATCTGTTGGGCAATGGACCAAGATGCTAGATTCCAGAGACAGCTCATAAAACGCAGGGATTGCTGGAAAGCATACATCATAAGGTGCAGGGAAGATAATTTACGTTTGTCCAGAGGAAACTGTAACTGGAAAATTTTCATTTTGATTGAAAAGGAGAAAAGACAAAAAAAAAAAGTAATAAAGTAGGAAAGAGGGATACTTCTTTGCGTGCAGATCTCAGCTGTCAGGAATCATGAAGTTTGTCCTCACTTGAATAGCGTGCTCCTGCAATGGAAATTCATAGACAAAGGTTGATGGCACATTAGAAGTCCTAACAAAGCTCGAAGCTGTGGCCATCAGACATACAAAGCCATCATTTCGCTTCTCTCCACTGACACCTTTCCTGTCACCTTGTTTGCAGTCTGTAGGCTTCTCCACAGGGCTCGTCTTTGCTGTACAAGGACATTGTGAAGGTGTAATCCCTGTTAAGACTCACAGGGTTCACAGAAGGAGCAGTAATACAAAGTTATGGTTGCAACAGGGTCAAATTCTTTGAAATGGACCGCAGTGACACTCCAGCAGGAATGCAGGGGAAATAAAAATTGCTTATTCACAGGCTTTCCTGCCGCAGGTACCTTCCGTGATGCCTACAGATGTCTGAGGGGCTGCCTGGCAGATCGTGACTTGCCACTATCAGGTTTTTTTTCTCCTCAACTTAATGACGAGGAAAAGAATGTGTGATGTTGCATTTTAGCACTGCGTGGTGCTCACAAGGTTCCTGTCACTTGGCATTTTTCATCTGGTAACTTTGAGACTCTTCTGCAGAGGCCATGTGTTGTTTTATTTAAACATTGCTTTCACTTGTCTGTACAAAGAGAATGATAATCTAGTATTTCTATCGGCCTTTTTCCCCGGAGTTGTTCCGTTTTTCAAATGGCATGTTAGAAAAAATAAGGACTATTTGGAACATTATGATATTTACATAGCTTATGTGCAAAGAACTGCAAAATTAAAAGTGGAAATGATTTTATCTATCAGACTTACCTAGGTTAAAATATTATATTAGAGCATAATATCTGTTGGAAATCAAAATATAAAGATACTGGGAATTAGATCTTAGAAAATAAACAGAAGGGGTGTTCTTTCATCAGCCTTATTTGCCAAATGTGTTTTCTCCATATGGCTAATACTTACTTGCAACTATGTGTGTTGTACAGAAATGATTTCTTAGCTACCTGTAAAGAAATAACTATGATCACTAGTTGGCTGCAAAAATTATACTGTTACCTGAGAGTTGTTCAACAAATTGTGATGTCATGTTAGTTTTTAAAGGCTTTGTGGTGTAAAACCAATCAAATTTGAATAATCTAACTGAAGTAAGCCTGATACATCATATTGTGTACTGATGGAACATCTATGTGTATAATTGTTCTCACCCAAGTATGAAATGCATGAAGTCCATATTGAAGTGAAACGGTTTAAATAGCCTTATTTTTTTTATTTCAAAACTGAGTTAACAAATCCTGGTGATGCCTGCCTGCCAATTAGGGTTTAATGCTTACCTCACGAAAGCAAATGGAGCAATTTCAGTATTTATAGTAATGGAAACTATGCTAAAAAGATGGTATTGTCACATCATTTCCTGAGGCTTTCCTCTTCACTGCAAAAGGGAGGATATATTTTTTTTAATTGGGATAATTACAGGCAAAGAAATTATTTATTTTTCTCTTTTTTGCTTCTAAAAAGTTAATTTACCTAAATGAAAACTCTGTCTGCACTGCTGTAGACTACACTCACTTGAGCTGACTTGAGCTTTGAATAATAATTTTTAATGAGGCACCGATACTCTTTTCAGGTTGAAATATAGAAACTCTTCCATTGTAGGTCATTTTCTAAGGAAAAAAAGTCAGCTTTTTGCTGGCTGTTTCAGGGTTGTTTGCTTTTATTGCATTATCACACCCTTCTGAGCTTTCTCTTCCATATGCTATGTGGGTAAATCTTTATTGTTTAAATCTCTGCCTGCATCTATTGCACACAAATGTGCATTTCCAGAAGAGGAGCAGACATGGTATGAAAACAAATAACCTGGCAAGTAATGTGATTTGGACAAAAAGCATGGATGGTGTTGGGGCAGTTATCCATTAGTGTGTTCTATTAGAACATTTTATCTTGCTACTGTGCTTTCATTAATATGGTGCAGATCTTTCAGCCGTTGTTGGTTTTGTTTCCTGCAAAGAAAAGGAAAACTCCAAGCCCAACAAGTTTTCACATCTATCGCTTGCTGCTATTACTTTTTCGAGGAATTAATCCCTTTTTGGGTATGACAGAGACAGCCATACTTTGTGCACATCATTTTACTGCCATAGTTCCAATGGGACAGTCCTCACAGTTGTAAGTAGGCAGTGCTGTACTAATGCAGCTTCTTTGCACTCAGTATTTTCTGTCCTTTCCTGAGCAGCTTTGCCAACTGGGTCGCCGTGTGTCACTATTTTGTTTCTTGAAACCAAAGATGCGGAGATGCAGTGTTTCTCCATACAGCTGCTAGTCACAGACATTCCTGTTTGACCTTTTCTTATCTATTCTTCCATTCTCAAATACACCAGGACAAAGTTCGGCAGCAAGGACAAGCTCAAGACAAATACAAGTCTTCAAACAGGCAATTTTTCTTTCTTCCTGCTGAATTAATGTCTCCCTTTCTAATTCCCTTGTTTACTTACTGTGGTATCGTGTTTGCTTTCTTTAACAGACTGTTCAAAACATCGTATTATTTCTTACTGCAGTCTAGAATCGTCGTGTGCGTTATTGCCTGTAGCTTTGTTTCTTTTAAGTATTTACACGCTGCCCTTCTTTGATCCCTCACAATGTGTTTTATAATGCTAAATTCTGTAGGATATTTATTTATCCGTTTCCCTAATCTCTCTCCATCTTCATTTTGTTCTGTATTTTCACGTGTTCTCATTATTACCCCCTGTTTAATCCTTGGCAGAATTACCAAGGGGCTTTGACAGTCGCAGATGCTGAGTTGAACCAGAGTGCTGCATTATATAGAAGTTAAGGTGTGTATCCAATCCTAACTAAATCAGTGGATGCATAAAGATTTTCTTATTTATCTCATGCTTTTTTCTTTTCTTCTTGATCCCAGCATGGAGATGCCAACGGAGGCATAGAAGCTGAATTTTTGATGCAATATTAATACCTGACTGTTTATAGTTCACCAATTTAGAACACGCAGCTTCCTCTGTTCTTAGGAAAGCAAGCAAGCCTATACTACTGTATTTAGATATCAAAAGGAAAAAAAAAATATCTGCTAAAAAAAACAAAACAAAAAACAAATAGGAGTCATAAAAATGTTTCCTTAGCCCACCAACAGTTTGGCAGTCTGATAAATATATTACTAAAAAACTACAAGGTCTGTGCTGTCTGATGTGGGTTCATTCAATTAACTGAAGCTGCAGTGCAAAAGGAGGTACGTAGATTGATCCAACTGTAATTTCTCATTTATTTCCATGGAAACAACAACAAATACAAAGAACACAGTGGCACTATTTGATAGAGCAAATTCTCAGATGCAAAGCAATGGTTTTTAACAGTCACCACCATTAGCTGTGCATTCTCACTAGTGATGAGCAAGAACCTGCATTCCAGGCTCATAAAATTCTGCTCCAGCAGAGGTGACCACTGTCACTACTGCTGAAATGCATCACTCACCCCTCACTGTGCTTACATCCACTGTTTAATCTCTACAATTTTTCAACAAGCATCAATGAATGTTAATAGCTGTGATTTTTTTCTGCATGGGGGAAGTTGATGGCACCTCTTTTTTTTCATATGCACTTCCATCTCAGACGCTGTTCTATTAGAGTGCCCCTCTGCAGCCACCTGTCACACGGCAGCAACTTGTAATGGGATATTGGTGAGAAGGGTTAACCACTGCTGCCATCCCACCCACATCCACCTCAGCGTAATGACATAGGAAGCATTACTTTTGGAGCAGCCCTCAATTATCAATTGTGTTTCATTTCGGTACTTCCCCTTTAGGAGCTATGGATGTTCAAGACAGCTGCTGCTGCTGGTGACTGCAGCAGATGTTAAGGCTGAGGCACATGGTAAATTTAAGGATGCTGAACCCGATCACCCGCTGCACTGCTGACTTGAGTTCATCTTGCTCCCAATCAGTGTTTTAAAAATAACAAGAGCTGCGGTGCTGCTCATCACCATTTGTTGTGCATACTTCCGTTGGTATTTGGTTCCTTCATTTATAGTTGTGTTGTTGTTTTGAAAGGGAATGGGGGCTGTTTTACCTTTTTGTCACGAATTTGGCCCAAATAGCAGTTGTTTTTTGGAAGGCCTAATGCAGCATTTTCATCCTTATTTTGAAGACGACCAGCGACAGAAGAAATAATTTGTGGCAGTATTTTCTCTACCTTGTCTGAGAATGACTGATTTTTTGATAACTACTTAAGTGTAAGAAAGCAATCTGAGATAAATGCATTTCTGCACAGGTTGCAGCGCTCCTGTTTCTCCTACCGCCTGCCATAAATTCAGGTGCAGATGTCCTTGGGACTCCAGAGATAGTTAGCATGTTTCAGCTAGATAGGAAAGCTCACAGAGCCTTTCCAGAGTGGTGGTGGTGGTGATGCCCAGAGTTGATTCAAGGTGTGAAACCTGCCTGTTCACCCTTTATATTTGAGAACCCAGACCAAAAGAAGCTCTGTCGTAGCCGTGCCACCTGAGCTGTGTGTTAGTGTGATTTATCATCCTCCCTTTCCATTGCAGTGCAGCTGTACTTTAAGTAAATGAGACCATTTTTCTCCATTATCTCCTTGTTAAGAAAACCAGCCCTTGCATTTTTCCTGAGTGTAGGACTTCTTTGGATAAATATACAATGCATCACTTTACACAGTGACACTCTGCTGGATTCCTTGTACGGAGCCCTGCCAGAGGAGGGAGAGCTGAGGTGGTTTAGAAAAGAAATGCGTGCACCTTGCATGTCTTTATGAGGTATGAGTTTCTTATGAGTCTGGGGAGAATAATTGAATGCTACACAGGTGTTGGGGAGGTTTTATTTAAATGATAGGCTCTAAAAAAAGGCTGTGGAGTATAAAATAGAAAGCTAAATTCTCACTAGTACTTAAATAACAACCTGGACTTAACAAAGACATTTCCAGCCAAATAAAACATTGGATAGTTTAAGCAGATTTTGTTAGTTAAAGATAACTCCCTTGTCCTTATTCTGACTTGTGGACAGTACATATTTCAGCTGTGACATCCAAAGCAGGATAGCGAGCAGGCAGAAACACTCAGGAGCAGATGCAACATAAGACTCATTTGGGAAGAGCTTGAAAAGATAAGTTTGGAAGACCCAAGGCAAGCCTCAAATGGTGCGAATGCTTGTGGAGGGTCGATTGCAAGCAGATGCTCAGCTCTTCAGAGGTACAGTGGGGTGTGTGGCCTGTGCTGGGGAGGCTGGAGACTTCCTAGAAGCTAATTTGATGCATTGGCTGTGTGATGGTTCCATGTATTGTTATGGGTGCTAATGTGTAACTAAACTGTCCCTACGAAAGAGCTGCTGGGTGCTTCATGTTTTTCAACTTGGGATGTGCTGGGAGCAAGGCCCGTGAGGGAGTGAGTCAGTAGTAAGGTTGTCACCATGCTTGAGATGTTTCCACGTCTTGTCTTAGAGTGTGCTGGTCTGCAAGGAGGATGGATTTGGTTACAGAGAAATGGCTGCTGACCATGATTAAGTGCTTCTCCGATAATTAGTAAGCGCTAATGGTGCTATTAATATCCTAAGGACTTGCTGTTAGCAGAAGGAACTGCTTTGTATTGAAGAAAAAAAGATTTTAGTATGTGTCCAGGCCTTTTCCCACAACTGGTCATTGGAAACCTGTGCTTCTTTGAACTCTTCTTCTTTTTCTTTGGAAGGCCCAGGAAATCCTCATGTAAATCCTGTGGGCTCTGTGGGCATCAAGGAAAGCACTGTCCTGCACAGATAATATTGAGGGCCGGTGTGCTAAGTTTGTGTCAAGTGATAGTTAATTCTGAAATAAGAATGGGTTTTCATTGGTAAGATTTCTAACACGTGAAATCTGTAGGGAAAAGCTATGTGTGTAGTGAGCCAGTTTGCTATTATTTCCTAGCTTCTTCTAGCATGTTTCTAGTGTGTTAAGTTCCTTCAGAATTCGTTGTTCTGATATATTGCATAAATAAATCAAACTCTGTTAATGGTGAAGAGCAGGCTTGCAGTTATACACTAACCTCTTCTAAGATACTATCAGGAGAAGTAAAACCTTTCAAGGGCTCTTGAACACAATGGAAATGTTTGTTTTCTCAGGAACAAAAATGTGAAATTGCTTGACTGGCTTCCAAATAGACTGATGGTATGTGTGGTTTTTCCTAGTCGTCGTGGATGAAAATTTGGGCTATGCCACAGGGAATGAAATTGAACTCCCATGTTGTGCGTCTGGAGTAAATCTTTGAGTATGAATGTAAACTCTTTCAAGAAAATGTCTTCAGTTGGCATAATGACAGCAATCAATAATTAATTAATGAATCAAATCACAGATTGGAGAAGGAAAAGCTCTGTAAAGGTTCTGGTGCATCACGCATCACCAAGTTAATGTCAGAAAACAGCATCAGTGAAAATGATCAGAGCTGAGTCAGTGTTCCGTGGTAAAAAAGCATCAAAATCTGAAGTCTCTGCGAAAAGATTTCTGAGGTGTTTTTATACGTTTTTATTTTGAATGTGACAGGAGCCATCGTGTACTTGGGGTTTCACTGCAGAAGTGCTCAGCTGTTGCTGCGAGCCATTTAACTGTGCTTATTGAAGCTGAGGGTCCTCACTTCCAATCAGTTCAATGTAACGAAAATGATTAAAGGCTTAAAGAAAGTAATAATTTAAAAGACAAAAATGCTGGTATACTTTGAAATCTAATAAGCAGTTTTTGCCATAAGCGGCAATGATAGACAAAGCCACAGTAGTGAAGGACTTGCTAATAATTAGATGTGTACTGAGGGCAAATGCATGAATAACTCTGCCTTAGCTGGCGTGATACTCAGTCTGCGGAGAAGTTTTGGACTCAGATTCCAGAGCCATAAACTACAGCAGGTAATACAGAGCACACAGAGAGCCAAGACTGACTGTTTGCTTTATTTTGCTTGCCTTAGCTTTTAACTTTAAGGTTTTAATGTTTTTCATTACTGAAACAGCATATACATTTGGTTGACATGCCAGTGTGTGAGAGCTTTATGGAGGAAGCATGTTCTTGGTGTCCTGCCTAACTGAGTGAGTGCAAAAGCCTTGGCACACTGAGCTTGGGAGAGCAGTCCTGTAGTCAGGTCCAGCTTGGAAAAAGGCAAGCTAAAAGGGTCAGGAACTGATGTCTAGAGGGATCTCTGATTATTAGGGTCTGCTGGTGGACCAGGAGTGAAAGCTAAGGTGATAGAAATAAAATATTAGATTATCAGCTTAGCTAAATGATCTGATTGCAGAAGGTGGTTTGAATCGCAGTACCTTAGATAGCAAGTGTTGGATTTTTTTTTTCTTTTTTTTTCTTTTCTTTTCTTTTTTTTTTTTTAAATGCATTCAAGGATAGAACCCAAGCTTGGATAGCCTGGGAGAAGCCTTGGGAGGTGAGCTCGAGGTGGCAGCCACTATGAGAAGGGCTGGGATGAGCAGCTAGCTAGAAGAAAAATGAAGGATCTCTGAAAGGAAAGGGGAAGAAGTCAGCTATGCTTGATAAGGTGAAGATTCTCACGCTACTATTTGAAGAATTATTTTTTCCTTTGGAGAAGCAGGTAGGCTGGTGTGGACAGAAGTGGGCTGGGACAACAGGGGAGGAGGCTCCAGGCTTTGTAGCAGTGAGGTGCCTTTGGGGGCCCTGGCGGCTGTGTAGGGGGCCATGATTCACTTACACACCTCCCCAGGTAACGCGTGACTGTTGGGAAACAGCTACTGCTGAATCCTGATTACTCACTTTCCAGCTGTTACTGAACTGGTGCGGGCCAGAGGAGCATGCAAGTCTGCAGGGATGCATGTAAAAATAGTAGGGACTGTCAATGGAAATCATAACCTGACTCATTAATGCAGCCTTCATAGCAGTGGGAAGAAAACGGTATCTTTTCTCTGGTACAGCCAGCATCAGTAATTAGCCATGTTGTCACATTGTCAGTGCTGTACCGGTATTTTTACGGTAGCTACAGATGAGTTGTTCTTAGGCAGCTTATCGCTCCCTGCTAGAAACTTGCACTATGGTCCATGTGGAGATGTGAAATGAGGCAGCTAGGAGAAAATCCCAGAGTTCTCCAAAGAGATGTACAGGAGAAGCCTGAGCTGATAGGATGGCACGCACTGAGGGTCAACTAGTGCATGCTGGAAGACTATTCCTTGCAGCACAAACACTTCACCGAGTGCTGCCTATGCAGAGCCAGTGCTGCCCAAGTACTGGGCCCAGTCTGTGGGCTGGCACACTCATCTCACTCCTCAGCCTGCTCCTGGGGCTCACAAAGCACTCACTGCAGCTTTGTGGGGAAAATGTTTCCTGCTGCTTCGTTCCCTTGCTGCCCTTTTTCTTATAACCAACAGAAGGTTGAAGGAGAGATCACAGATGCATTAGAAGTGTTTTATTGTAAGAAGCTTTAATGTACCTCCTGTGCTTTCTCAACAGATGCAGATTACATGCTTTTGTTGTTGCCATTATGTAGATAGTGTTAAAAACTATGATAGTTTTGAGAAGTCTTAATGCTACCCATGTCAAGGTAATGTGAGCGCAGTAGCTTAGCCTAACGGATTTTTAATTAGGGTTGTTGATTTTCTTTTTACATTGTTACCCAGATAAACAGAACAAATGGAGAAAATCTAATTGATTTACCTTGCTCAATTTATCTGAATGTTTTTGATAACATTTGACATCATTTTATTCAACATGCTGGAGAAAGGAGAGCGATGGAATGTTTTGTTCTTTCTCTTGTGTTATTTTTGGTAAGTGTCTGGGGTGCATTTAGATAAACTACAGAGCTAAGTCTGAACAAGAAAGACCTAAATATCCAGTGAATTACTCCTATTTGCATTGAGAAATTAACTGTAATTAGCATTCAAGTTTTAATGATATTGTATTTGTGAAGCTGATAAGACCTCTGGGAGCGTGGTTGCAAGGAACTTCCATTGTTTACTATATGCAAATCTATCCACTTAGCTTTAATTAGAGGTTGAAACCTGGAGCAATTATCAGCAGTTGCTTTAGTATTAATGAGCTTGACGGAGCTGTCCATCATGTTGTTTTATGTGATTGAGAATTATAATATGGAATCCCAGTTGGTTTGCTGCTCAAAGAGCTTGCATCCTTCATTGAACACACAACTATTTCATTTTGTGTGCTATGCGTTTTGTTAGCTCCAGTCATCGGAGAGACTGAAATCCTTATAAATTTCTATAGCTGCTATTTTCGGCCTTGTGATGGGAGACTATATGGGAGAATTTCTTTTAAAGCTTACATTGCCAATGAAATTCGTAAAATAAATGTTCAAAGAGAGGCTATATGGTTGCAATATAAAATTTGGTTGCTTGACGTCTGAATAATATAGTTTACAATAAGCGCTGACTGATGAATTTCCTCACAAAATTAGCTGACGTCTCTTCCTATGTAACAGCACTGGAGTGTTTCCATTCATCTGCTGTTTTTAGCAAAGGACAACAAGAGGGATGTAAGGGAAGGAGAGAAAAAGCATATAATGCCTAGCCCTTAAGTGGTTTTATTTCACACTCAGGGTAATGGAAGCTCTAAGCCCTGGTTACTTCTGTTGCAGCTCTTTTATGTTCTTTGGAAGAAGCAGCTTTTGTGTGGAAGAAATAAAAAAATTTCCATGGAAGATCTATATAGAGGGGGGAAAAAAAGTTAGAAAATGTTGCTTGATGTTAGCACTCTGTGAACACTGCGTAAAGTTGTCTATTTTTGGACTGCTTCTTTGTGAAATTATTCTCCCTTTCACAGGCCTTTGAAGGATTAGAATAGATACAAAGATGTATAAACAAAATAGCTGCTTTATATTTGTGTGGGTTCATTGCAGTTTGATAGGCAACACAATATTATAGCCACATCTTGTGCTCTGGTAGGTAAAGCTGAAAGGAAAGGGCTGCTGGCATTGTTGGTGTATCTTGGCATTCCTTAGGACGTGAAAAACTTGATAGCACTGTGTGATAATATGGTGCCATTGACTCTAGAGGGCTCTGGGCTCAAAGGCTGCATCAGTCATGTGTGAGAGTACCCCGGGGTGTGATGCTCCAGCAGGGATGGGAGGCTGAGACTTTTCCCTGGGGGCAGTTAAGAACCATGGAGATGTGGCACTGAGAAACACTGTTCCTCAGTTCCATCCTAGTGGGGATGGGTTGGTGCTTGGATTTTGGCGATCTGAGAGATCTTATTCAACTTTAATGACTCTGAAGTCGAGCTTTGGGGGGGGTTGTGACAGCAGGAGAGCAAATGTCTTTCTTGGGGTCCTGTCCTGCCACTGGGACTGGAGCTTGGCTCCTGGAGTGGTGGGGCAGTGTCCTTGCAGCAAGCTGGGCCCACCTCCTGCTGAGGGCTGGGATGACCTCGTGTCCGTGTGCTGCACAGAGCTGCTGCCCTTGACCAGGAAGCGCCTGGTGAAGCGTGAGGAGCTGCAGGGATAACGTGGAAAAGTAAGCCTTGTTTCTCACTGGGAGGACAGCTATAGAAAGTTTTAGAAGGCTAAATAACAATGCATGTTCTAGATCAGTATCTTTGACAGCTAAATACTGCAGGGAGAATAACACACCGAGTCTCGCTGTTTGTAATTCAAACTAAGCCAGCTTTAGCTGGGTGGAGCAGAGCTATGAATCAGATATGCAGCACCAGCACCAATTTATTCCTTCAGGAAAGCCCAGCCTGTAAGCCATGCACTTGTTAGTGAAACCATGCTTTTTAATTTATTTTCTAGGTGAGCAGAGTGAGGTTAAGGGACTAACACTCTATCATGTGGGCAATCAATTGGTTTTGTTCTATTGGTTTGCTGCGCAATTGCGTGGTGTTGAAAGTGTATCATATGGTGATATTCACAGTTTTTTCATCTTCAGAGAAAGGCCAGATAGGCATCATCAGGTTAGTAATCAGGCTGGCTGATTAGAAGCTCTTAATTGCTGTCTCTCAGCACATCACCTCTCCCCTTGTGGCCTGTGCGTCATTGCCCCAGCTGCCTGTGGAGGGGCCAGCTTTGGCCTGATGGTGTGAAATGGTGATCTATGCTTCACGTAGTGCTGGTAATTTGATTTAAGCAACAGATCACACAGACTGCTAAAGGATAAACTACCTCAAATAAGTTGCCTTCATGTGTCTTGTTTGAGCTGTCCTGTGGCAGTTTATTATTAAACAGTGAAAATGGGATTCTGCTTTTCCCCCCTACTTACTGGCATAAGAAGAAATTCAAAAATTGTGGCATATGTAGCCGTATTCATGCTTTGCATTCTGTTAACTTTATTATAATGGCATATGTATTTTTCCTACCGAAGTGACACACAGAGATCATTCTTCAAAGGTTTTTTTCTCCTGTGCTTTTCAGCAAAGAAGCTGTGATTTAGTCTGGCCCTAATTCACTCAGAAGGTTATGTGTGGTGAGGAGGAGAGATTTCTCTGTCATATTTCTAGATACTGCAAAGCTTTTTAACTGTCTTTGCCATGCTGACCATTTAATGTTTATTATATATCAACTTTTGTGTAGCAGATCTTATAGTAATACATATTTAACACTTATTGTCTTTATGGCTCCTCTAAGTCATTATGTTTATACAGATAAAAAACCCATAAATTGCTAGTGAATCAAAACCAATGTTAAGCTATATTTACGCATCTAGTCAGGCAGTGTTTCTGTTGTTGTTTAGGGCTCTTGAGCTTGTTAATGTCCCATTACTCTTTTATATTTACAGCCATTCATCAGCAGCAGCTTTGTTACAATTTTGCAAATATGCAGCGCAGTTAACATTTCTTAAAGCCTTTCTCTGGCAGTGTATTTTGCTGGTGTGTTGGTTTGTTTTCGTGTCTGACCTGTTTGATTTGTGCTTGTGAAGTCTGGGTGGCAGGAACCTGGGAGGAGGGAGCTTTAAGCGTTTGGTATAACGTGTTTTATTTTATTTGGGAATTGTACATGAGCTTAACGTTAACATTTCCCTGAGGAAAGATTTTTGCCCTCTCCCTGGTGAGATGCAAACCTTACCAACCAATAACCATGCTGAACATACCAGATAAGGCTTGGAGGTAGGGGCTGTTATTTGCTAGGGCTCCACGAGAATTCTGGAAGGTGATGTTTGTCCTGGATTTAACTCTTCGGTTTATTACATCAAATCTCTTCTGTGCTTGCCTAAGTGGTAACATTGATAAGTTCCATAGCAAACAGTCCAAAGTCATTGTGACTTGTCCCTGTGTGTCACTTCCAGTGAGGACAATCTCATCAAAGCTCGTGTTTGTTATTTAGCAGAGAGCGAGAGGGAGATGGGACCTTGTGGCTGCTTTAGAGCAGCTTTGATCTTCTTTTCCACTCCCTAACAACAGTGCACAGTGGTAATTACCATTCATTTTAAAACATATTAGAGAGGTAGGGTAATAAGTGAAAAGGGAATTTTGAGTAATTTTCAGTGTCGATGAATGCATTATTAACTCCCAGTGATTTTGCAGATGCTATGTCTGCCAGAAGAGCCTGAATGAGCGGTGCTTGCCAATCAACTCTTTAAGGAACGCTGTTTCTGCACTCAAAAAGGAGTAGTTCCAGTCAGGTCTACTTGTAAATCCCAACCTGGGATACATCTGCTGAGGCTGGCAGGATGCTGTGTTATATTACCCTAGCTCTGCTGCCTTTGTCTATGGCAAGACCAAAAATCCTGCTGGAATAGAAAACACCCTGTTTGTTTGATTGGTGCAGCCTTGGCTGGCTGTCTGCATCATGGAAGGGCAGTCAGCTTTGCAGAGGTGTCCAGGTGTGCACAAACAGCAATGAGAGGAAGCTGTGGGCCTTCTCAAGATCTTACAGCCTGCCCTAGTGTGAGTGAGTGGAGTACTTGTTTCCTTTGTCTTGTGGTATACAAAACTTAAGTAAGGGGCTTGCACCTGACCGTGCCTTCCTTGACATCAAAGTATTATCACATGCCAGCCAGTGTAATAATGTAAAAAAGGGAAGATTTGAACTTGTTAAATAAAAACAAGTTTTAAAAATTAGCCCAACTCATAGGTCCACATCTTTTTTTTTTATTTTATTTTATTTTTATTTTTTATTTTTTATTATTATCTGAGTTTATTTTGACTTTTAGACGAATTCCATGCTTAGTAAAGGTTTTAATGGAGTTTCTGAGCTCATAAATAGTAACACAGCTAAGTGATCATCTTTAATAATCCACTGGCAGTATTGCTTAGCAAGAAAAGTGTACATCTCAAAATGACTTCAGCAGAAAACTAATCAAGCTTAGTCACACTCTATGAGTGACTAACTTCGGCCTAGCAATTCTGCTTGATTTCTCATATACTATAAGAAATGCAGTTCTGTGGTTTCATGGAAGATTATCAAAACTAATAGCTTTTCAGTAGCTCTGCTGTTAAAGAATGCGATAGGATTTCCATGATCTTTTTTTTATTTCATTTCTTTCCTGAACAATATTGCAGGACTAACTCTGTATTTCTCTCTTCTGTTCAGTTTTGATGGCTGCAGCTTCCTAATATGCTATACTTATCATTCTTGAGATGTCTGTTTGGATGTGGCAAAGGGAAAAATGACAGCCAGTCAAAACACCCATGTGATGTGGTGGAGTCTTTGTTCTGATTACATTACAGAGTGGAATCTCAAATTCTCAATTTGAAATTTGTGTGCCATAAAATTGAAAGCAAGAAAAACAATTCCTGAGCAAACAAATAATGTAGCAGCAACTGTAAAAAGATAACTGTAAACTGTTTCCCATGTTATCCTTAAAATGCTGGCTTTCTTTTCTTCAAAGAACCAACAAATCGTCTACTCCTAAGAGATGTTTTTAATCAGATCAGTTGCTTGTCTGAATGTTTCCAAGAGGACTTTGCTTGGTCCTAAGCATTTTCTTTTATATCTTGCTATAAAATATTTGGGGAACAAGTAAGCATAAGGAAAATGCACTTAGTATTAGAATTAAGCCCAAGAATTCCTCTGACATCTTCATCTTTTCACAGTCAAAATACTGCTAAGGATATAGCGTTGGTGTTTTCTGAAAGCTTAGCTATTTCTGATCAAATTTCTCTTTTGAAACATTGCTTCTGTTCAGGATTCACTTGCATATCAGTTCTCCCAGGAGAAGACAAAGTTATTTTCACAGTACTTAGAGTTGGACTTAACTCTTTTCTTAAGTGTGAAGGAAATTAATGTTGTTTAAACACTTCCTTCTCCATCTTTTAGTTTTCTTCTACTGGGCATTTACAACCATAATTTAGTATCTGACTCACTTGCCATGTTTTTATTTTACTTCCAGTTTAGTTCTTGAGTCTCACCTGCAGTGCCTCTGATACCTAGCATCCAACAGTGGACATCCATTGGTTTTACATTGTGGTGGCTTTAGAAAGGGGAAAAAAACAGTTTTACAGCTCCTGCAATTAGAGCTCAGTATATTTGTTGTGTAATTACCTTCTGTTTCAAGTTGGTAGTAGGCATGTTGCTTTTGTATATTCCTTATTTTGGTAAGAAATAATAAGGAGAGTGTAAAGATGCTGGGGCACCCTGAAACTCAGCACGTCATATTTTGCTTCTTTGAGACCTGAAACAATAATAAACCTTTCCAAATTTGTATCGTTTTTTTGTTAAGCCATCTGGCTCGTCCTGTAAATAAAATATGTAACAATCAGGAAAGCATTTATAGCTCATCTACTGTTGATGCTACTAAATTAAAATTCTTGTAGATTTAATAATGCTGTAGTTCTTAGCCCCTTTATCAAAATGCTCTGCTCTGATAGCAGGAGCACCAGAGAGACTGTAGTGTGTCAGACCAGACCTCAGTCTCTGCTCTCAGAGTGACTAATAGCAAAAGCCTGGGGAAAAGCAAGAGAAAAGGAGAAGCATGCAGCAATATGAATTTACTTAATCTTTGTTTGCTTTTTTAATCTCCATTAAGCACTGAGTTGATGGTTTTGTAGAGTTACACATAACTCCAAGCTCTTGTTTCTGAGTTCTAATAGCTAAATTACAGCTTATCGTTGTGTAAGTGAAGTTAGGAATGCTTTTCAATGTGTATTAATTTATGTTTGTCAACATAGCATTTCATCTGCCATTTCATCACCTGAGCAGTCAATTACTATGCCGTCTTTCTGCAGCTGTTTGCAGTGGGATTTGGTTGGTAGCTGTCTGGAGTAGCTTTTCCCAGCACTGGTCCCTGCAGAAGCACAGGTTTGTGACTGGATTATTGATGTCATCTTGGTGGCTGCTGGTGGGCTTTGCTGAGCCCAAAGGCAAAGGTGTTGGCTGTCCTGAGATGTCGGTCTTGAGGGCTGCAATGCTCCCATATATTTCAGTAAGGTTGCATTGCACCTACCATTGTTAGATGCGCTTTTGAGCTTTGGTCAAACTTCCTGCCTGCTGTCAATTCTTTCAATTAAAAGTATTGGAGTCCTCATGTGACATGCCTATCTGAATTGGCTTCTGGCTGAATCGTCTTTGGCTTTTATAAGAAACACATGTAGAATCAGAAACATTGCACCCATGCAGATGCTGCTGATGCTCTCTATGAGTTATGGCTTCTGCTCTCAGACTGTGCTTTTGACAGACCGTGTTCCTAGTCTGTCAGACTTCACAATTTAACACTTCTTTCAGGGAATGCATTCCCCACTGCACTGCTGTTAGAAAGATCAGCGTGCTTTCTCTGCTCTTGTTATTGCTTGTGCTGCTATTGCTGTCCGTACTTCTTTCATAAACATTTCCCTTCTCACTGGGTTGCAGAAAATGTTTCTCTACACAGCCTTATTCTGTGGCTGTTGCTGAAGCCAGCATGGTAAGATGCTACCAGTCAACATGCTATAAGTGTCATCAGTAGGGAGCTGAGCTGAACTGCTGTCAGCGTTCTTAGATGGATGCTGCTGCAGTGCATTGAGATGCTCTGCTCCCAGCAGGGAGTATAAGCCAACAAATGACTTCGATGGTGGGGAGACAATAAAGAGATTTGGGTTTAACATCTAATTATTTGTCTTTCATTAGTTCTCAAGAACTTCACTCTCAAATGTTTTGAGATTGATTAACATCTTCTGCCCAGATCTAGCTATATTGTGGCTGTTGGGTGCCTGGAGAAAAGTGGCACTTCTTTTTACATATGTTGTTCTGAAAGTAATGCTTCCTATAGTTTCTGTGGAAACAGATGGGAAGAACTCAATGACGCTACATCACTGAGCAAACTCTCAGCTTCAAAATGTTTTTCAACATCGCCACCACCGTTAGTTGTGCATCTTCACCTGTGATGAACAAGAGCCTGCATGCTATTCTCATAAAAATGTGTACCAGTGGAGGTGACCACTGTCACCATTGATGAAATGCACCTCCTGCCACCTCAGTGTGCTCACATCTACTCATTGGTCTCTGTAATTGTTCAGCAGGTGTCAATGAATGTCAATAGATGTAGTTTTTTTCCACATGGATTAGTTCAACAACCCATCTTTGTTTCATATGCACTTCCATGTCAGACTTCATTCTGTCAGGCTGCCCCTCTGCTGCCATCTGTAACATGGCAACAAAATGAAATGGGATATGATGGGGAGGTTCAGACTCTACTGCCATCCCACCAACATCTGCCTCTGACTTTGTGGGCCAGCATCATGAAATAGGAGGTTTTGCTTTCGGAGCAGCCCTTGTACTTCCTTAGAGAAAAGTCATTTAGTCCTGTGAGGCCTGTCAGAAATATATGTACTTATTATTTTATCTGCCTTGTCCTCTGATGTTCACTTGAAAGTTAACAACCCTGTTAATGATAGATTCATAGAGTTGTAATTTTGGTGTTTGTTCGTTGTTTCTCTTCAATGCACTCAAAGTTTCCTTACCTTCTTAGACAAAGAAGAGTTGAAGCAGGGCTGTGTAATCCCCTCTGCAGGTCCTTCGTATTGAATTTTAGGCTCTTTTTTCCTTCACTACACGCAGCAGAGAAAGGAAAATTGCGGTAATCTGTGTCTTTCATTGTAAAAGTACTTTGGGATATTCCTCCCATCTATTTTCTATTTGCAGCAAAGTTTACCAAAGTGGAAAATGCAGTAGAATACTTCATTTTTCTCTAGATGCCACCCACTGATTTTTCATGTTTTCCTTGGAAATATGTAACCCTCACAGAAAAAGTTTCTTGCTATGGCTCTCACAGATTCCACTTTCCCCTTTTTACTGCTGCCAGCTTACTATGGGCAGCAGCATTTTCCTCTTCTGTGTGCTGACATAAAGCAGACCAAGCTAGAAGGGCTTTTAGACACGTGTGTGCTCCCCGGCCTTTGCTGGAGGGGTAAGGAGCAGAAGAAAGAGGTGATCTGGGAGATGGAAAACCTTGGTGGCTGCAGAAAGAAGCCTGGGGCTGGTGGGGGGCTGCAGCACGGACAGGCGTATGTTGATAACAGCAAATGAGATTTAAGAGAAAACAAAAAAGTTGATTAGTGCGTTCTTGGGACAGATTCACAAGTTGAGTGGAAAACCCACTTCTGTTTGAAGTGCAGATGTGAAATATCTGTTATGAACTGGGTCTTGTAAAGGATGTGCATCTTCTGGGGTACTTTTTGAAAGCAAAGACTTCAGAAACGGTTCAGAAAGAAACTTTCTCCTAAAGGAGTATTGTACAGTAGAGTTTAGGCAAGTGTTTGAATGATGACAGGGCGTAGAACTCAGTAAGAAAGGATGTGACAGATGCGGGGCTGTGTCTAACTGATGATGGTGGTGTTTTGCTCTTAAACTACTGACTTTAAATAACATAATAATAAAAATCCCATCCTTCCAGACTAAACGATGCTTCAAGACGTTGTCAAGATGTCAGATGTGATTTTGTACATTCATAAGTTGTTTAGAAAAATGCAAAGAAAGGTTTAACAGAGGAAACTGTATTTGGAAGAACAAAAATTGAGTCCTTTCTACATTTAAGTGACTACTGTGGGACAGCTTATTTTTTCTAGTAATTACTGCGCTTCACGTTCTTCAACAATTAATCTTTTGCCAGAGAACACAATTTAAACGTCAAGTTTAAAGAATGGTTTTAATAATTTTCTTGTTTTTATTGGGAAGTTCTAGTAAAGACTTCAAAATGTTAACAGTTAGATTTCTTGACAGTTAAATGCAAACTTCATAATCTTATCACTTTTAATTTGTCCTGGAATGATGTGGAAAAAACTGGGAGGCTGCTGTAATGCTCATAGCCAAGGACATACTGTTTGAAATCTGCCTGTATCTCCGAAATCTTGCAAAACTGAGGATTGGGCAGCCTTTGAAGACGTACGTAAATCCTTGCTGATTGTTGAAAAGTGATAGACAGAAGGTTTTGAAGTAGAACCAAGTTGCGACAAAGCAGTTGACAGGAATATTGGATTTTGGAAGATTCATTAAAATCTCAAAATCTGATCTTGCAGGCGGGGAGAAACATTTCTTTACTTCTGAATGATTTTTGAAGGACCACAGAAAGATGCTGCAGTTTAACTGCCTTAGTAATCACACTTTCATTTTACCCATTGCAACTAGGACAGTTGGAGCCATCCTGACATTTTGCATTGCTGTTTGCTGGACTTGGGTGTTAATGGTTTGGTCTTGCAGAAAGATCTGAGAGTTGGAAGTACATCACAAGTAGAGAGTAAAGAAGCAAAAAAAAGGGAGGTGCTGCATAGTACCTTTTCATGAATGTGCACCATAGTAATCTTTTTTCTACTAATAATGAGCAGGCCCACTTGGATGTGTATCTGTCCCATTGAAATGTGAAGGGCAAGTAGTCAGCACTCAGTTCAGTTTCCATGTAGGAATGTCATAGATCTCTTGCTGTGTTGTGATGACTTCAGAGGTTTCTGATTCTTTAGCCTTCCAAAGAGAGCCCTGTTCTGTCTCATTCTCACAGCTCCCATCTAAACTTAAAATCCAGTGCACATGCTGTCTCCCTTTTTATATTAGGAACATTCAAACTTTATTGAAACCATTGGCAAGAAAGCTGTCACTGCCTTGTGAATTTATTTCTGACCTCTGCAGTGGCAGGGAGTCTCACAGTATAATTGTGTGGTTTTGGAAGGGGGGTTATGTAAAACAGTCCTACCATCTGAACAAATTTTATTTTATTTTTTTTTTAATATTAACCATCCTCTGTACTTCAGTCTTCATCCTTCCTATGCATCTTTCTGACAAAAGAATATTTAGGTTGCTTTACAGTGCACTGCCTGGGACACCAAAAGCAGAGCGGAAGTGTCCTGGGGGCATTTGCTCAGGCTGACTTGCTCTGCTTCATTGCACATAACCCCATGCAATGTAGATGTAGCCAAAGGTAAATGATTCCAGTCTTCCTGATCGTTTTCCGTGAGAGATTTTCTGGACAATTCAGGAGTCTCTGAAGCCTCTCTAGTTCTACCAGATGCTTTGATGGTACTTGCTGTGCTCATAACCTCTCAAATCATCTGCGCTGACACACGTCGCCTGCGTTCCACACTGTTTTTGGTGTCTTGAGCTTTCCTCATAGCAGTGATCCTAGTTAATATTTTTGTAATATCAAAATACATAGGAACTGTTATGAGATATTTGTTTTCTTTAACTCTGGGTTAAATCAATTTTATTAATGTCAGCCCATGAACTTTATTCGAATGCTTAATGTGGTCTAACTTCCTCAGTTTATTCCTCTACTTTCTCACCCATCTTTAAGGGCGAACGTTGCTCTCTTTTGTACTCTCCTGCATGTTTGAAAAAGGCTCTCCTATACATTGAGGTCAGAGTGTGTTCACATGTAATCAAAAGTCTGCTGTGTAGAACTGGAAACTAAGGGCAGATATTTATCAAGTTGGGTTTTCTTAAGATTTAGAGCAATGTGAAAAATAAAGGGTGCCGTTGTCACAGCTTCCTGTACATCCTAGGAGGAGATTCTAAATGAGCAATAGGTGAGTCTCTAAGTGAGAATTGTCAAAGCAGAACTCTTTCAAAAATGCCATCCTTGTTGTAGAGAGGTAGCAAACGTTGTTGAGCTCCAGTGAGCTTTAAAGATCATTCAACAAGTTGATCTTCTATTTATGTATGGATTTTAGTGAAATGATCACTTTTTTTTTTTTTAATGAACACAAGGAAAGAAACTGTGAGATTGATCAAGTAGATGGCCCCTCAACTTTTTTGCTTTGCACATGAGCATTACAGTATTTTGTCCATTGAAAGAAAATGCCGTGTTATTTTGGAGGTGTGGTTTTACAGTTATATTGTCAGAGAAAGTTTTCCACGGAAAGCTGGAGAACAGTCTCCAAGTTGTTTCAATATTCTCACTACTTTGGAAGTTGGAAAAATGATGTTATTTTATGTACAATAAAACATATCTTATGATCAAGAATATTTTATGGATCTTTCTATCCAGACCCTTTCAAAAACATAAGGGAAGAATGTAAAATGCTAATGTGTAGCTCAAAGGATTGTTTGTGTGAAGCTGCAGAATAGACAGGAAGTTTGCTCATATTACACTTTAATTATAATTCATGGCCACTTAGCAGTATGAGAAACATAAGAGTTACATTGGCGTAGTGTTATTGATGATACACGTTGGAAGGAATAGATCGTTCTCTTCATTAGTTGTACCAACAGCACACGGACGTAGATGATGGAGTATGACAGCATGACTGGTTGCTGGAACACGGGAGGACTCCTGAAGAAGCAGGGAAAATTGAGAGGAAATGCAGAGGTAATTCTTTCTTTCTCAGAGTAGGCCAAACCACAAAAGGTTCTGCATGTATTATGACTTTTTCCCTTCCTTCATCCAACTTTTCTTAGGTCTGTCTGCTCTGAGCAGCTGATGACCAAAGCTAGGTATGCCACATAGCCCCGCTGTCCTAAAGCTGTTTTTCAGAACGGCTGATGTATCTGGAAATGTAATGTGTAAATTCTTACCTGGCTAATGCACTCTCTCCTGTCATTGGGAGAGGGTGAAGAGAAAGAAAGGGAGCTCTTCCCTAATACAGTACATGTAAACTCAAGCAAAATAAAGAAAGTACAAAATCCATGTATAGATTCAAAAAGCTTACTGAAATCAGATATCTGGTGAACTCTTTTTTATTTACTTATCAGTGAAGGCCATTTTTCCAGAAATATGTCATCTTTCAATTCCCAGCTGTTTCAGTACTGAAGAAGTTAAACAAAAAGATTTTTTTTTTAATTTTGTATTTATGAAAAATGTTTTAACTGCTATGCAGAAATCCAAATCCGTGTCTTCAAAGTTTGTCTAGAAGAAATCAGTTTAGGATACAGTCTGATAAGTGGAAATTTTAGACTGTATTGAGAAACTGAAATGGTCTAAAAAGCAGCACTTCCATTTAAGACTATCTTAAAGCAATTGCCTGGCATGCTCCTCCCTCTCTTGTAAGCAAGCAATCTGAGAGAATTTGATATAATATTTATCTGTAAAGACCCATTTAGCAAGAGCGTAGATCTGTGAAGGGATTATGTTAAGCTAAATGACTTACTGAATGAGGGACTTGAACATTAATAAAACTCTTTTAATTTAAATGTATATAAATGGATAAGGGCAGTAGACGGTATAGGGTAAACTCTTAAGCTTATGCTTTTAATCCTTTTTGCCCTTTTCTGTTGGCTTGAAGGCTGCTACGGAAGTGCCAATTTCTCTTTGATCCCATATTTCTGTGGACCATACAGATTGTATTTGTATAGCTTGTCTAGTTTTTTACAGCTGTTTGTGTAGTTGATGGTTTCTTACTGTCAGTAATATAATTTATATACTGTGCAATGAGCAAGTTTGATGGTATAAATGGATCCTCCATCTCAAAAGCTGAAAGACTATTGATGTATATAGATTTTGCACCCTAAGTCTATTTGATCTTAGGAATAATCAAATAATCCTTTTTCCTCCAGATTTCTGGAGAGGTTTCCACTCCTGAAGTGTTTACCTTCAGGAGTCAACTTATACCCCTCATCCCCACTGTTACAGATATACCCACTCATCCCTCATATACTTCGCTGCCTGACGCTGTAATTTAAAGGAGCAGGAGTTGTGCTTTTAACCTGTTGCTGTGCATGATGTGGTTTGTATCTCCAAAAACATTTTCTTGGGGATTCTGCAGTCATAAACACGTCGCTTATAGATGGACTGTCTGCAACTACAAGAAGCTTATAGCTGAAAAAAAGCATGGCTGAGGATCTGATGCAGATGTGTATTTCTACAGCGAGAGCTGCAGGCTCCTGCATCGCTGCCTGGTAGGTTACCACACCATTGTGTGAATGAGTGCATGGCACTACCTACCTGGTTTCAGCACTGTGCCATTGCCCTGCTGTAAGATGCTACTGTCAGATCCACAAGAAATTAGCGGGCGCTTCCATAGTCAGCCTGCACGTTATTTGTATCTGTGGGCTTGACCTCACAAGGGCACATTTCCAGTGCCATTATCAAAAATGCTTTGCAGCTCTTCGGAACAGCGTTACTCCTCTGAAACTTCCCAAACCCAGGCTCAGCACAACTTGCAGATGCCTTGGGGTTGATGTGTAAGGCACTGTTCCAGCCCATTCCATTTACATCTTTTCTGTCATACTTTAACTGCTTCCTAATCTTATTTCACTCTTCAACAACCTTCAATACTTCAATGCCTGAAGGATTTTTTAGATTAATTTTTTATTACTACAGTACAAGCAGGCTGTCATAGCTGAGTTGTCCCTCTCCTGGCTTTGGTACTGTTAGGAGTTGCCTTCCCAGGATCAGATGTGATATCCTTCCATCCCTGACCCTACTACTGGCGTGTCTGAGTGCTTCTGAAAGGCATTTCTAGTGCTAAGCTACCAAAGAGGGAGCAAAGCATTTTCCTTATGATTTTGGAGATCAAGATGAGGATGTTGGTGCTTCCTCACTTTTTCTTTCTTAAATAGAGGAGTTGCTACATTTTCTTCTGCTCCTACTGATGAACCTCTTAACCATTTGTCTGAACCTCCTCGCCTGCAATTTCTAGCTCTAAAGTAGAGAAATTGCTCATTTTTTTTCTTGAATTTTGAAAGTCAGTTAATTAAAACACTTGGATAATGAAATCTTAATAATTGAACTGCTCAAAAGACCAGTTTTACAAAGGATTTATAGATGTTAGAATTTCCTTTTGTTTCAGTTTTGGAGTGAAACAATTCCCTTTCCGTACAAAGGAATCTTTTCCCACAGGCAAAGCATTACGTGACAGCTCTGTTGGAAGCTAAGCTGTGGTCCTACAGGTAGGAGATTCTCTCCTACCCTGAGAAGTGCGTGCTCCGCTGGCTCTGCAGCTTTCCTCTCAACATCTTCTGGCAGTCAGGCTCTACCCCTGCTTCTCTTGCTGTCGCTGTTTTAGATATTACAGATAATTAAAGACTCACTAGGATGAATATTTGATACGGAGAAGAAAGGCTGATGCTAAAAATTAGGGAATTTCATCATGTGGGAGAACATGGTGCGTTCTATGTCCAATGCTCTTTGCTAAGAAGGCAGAGCTTGTGACATCTGTACAGGTTGGAGCCGCTTCAGCAGAAGAAGCTCGTGGCAGCTCCTCAACCTGCTGCCTGGGCAAGCTGCTCCAAAACAGGTGGGGAAAGGAATTTAACTGCTTTCATCACCTTATACCATATGAGCTCTTTTACCACACTGAAGGAACATTTACAATGTGAATGTGCAGAAACCAGCTCATGGTTCTCATCGAGTTTTCTCAAGTGTGTCCTTCACCTCATTCAGTTTGGGCATCTAAAACTTGTAGTCAGTCATAGCAGAGAGCTTCATCTTTCGTGACAGAAAAGGAAGAATCACATGTGTTGGAAAGAGACGTCAAGCAGGCAAGCTCTGAAATCAGTCAGCTTCAATAAACTGCCGTATTGATCTGCTGCGTGCTGTCATTATGGCTACGTCTGAGTGGAAAAAACCTGTAAAACTTGCTGTTTTTTGGCAGGGCTGGCTATAATGTGATTGCTTGCTCCGTGACAGCTTCCCTTTCTTTAGTCTCCTGAGTTCAGTACAGTGTCTATCAAGTATGCATAAGGTTTTTGTCAGATGTTGTTTTTTAATCTGGGCTTAATTGAAGTCTATTGCATATTAATGGTACCCTTTTACTCCCTGGCTGGAAGTTAGCTTTAAGATGCTAAAATGGAGTATTCACTATCTCTGGAACTTGTTTAGAGTTTTCCTTTGGGGTGAAAAAAAACCAGCTTTGCAAGAAGAAAGCTTGTGTTTGACTGAATCAAATCAGTCTCTCAGGAATGTTAATGAGGCTAATTACTCAAAATTGTGATTCTTGATTGTTTTACTAATTTGGGAGGAGTTGGTGTTTTATCTTCACTGCGCTAAGCGGTTTTGATGACATTTAAGTAAACTTTTTCAGGGAAAGAACGAATCCAATTTTCGTTCATTCTTTCCTTTGCTTTTGGTTCTGGGCAAATATTTTCAGATTATAGTCAAACAATTAAGGTGGGATTATGTTTTGGCTATCATAGAGTATTAATTCCTTAACATATTACTGTACGCAAGTGAAGATTAGGTAAGTTTTGTAAAGGGCAGATGTCTGTTTGTAATGTCTGGCTTTTTTTTTTTAATGGTACACCCTAGAACCTTTGTTCTGATCTTTTCAAGTCATATGGAGAAAATATTGAATTGAGGTTAGAGACAGGCAAATAGTTATGACCTTCATTTGAAGCAATAAACCTTTATTTTGGAACAAAGATTTTGTTAGGCTGAAGTTCTATAGTTTGAATTTAGATCAAGGTAATGCTGAAGTTGAGGATAAAATAAGCAAGCATGTTTTTTCCCTCTGCTTTTGACTGAAAGTGAATCTAGCTTGGAAAACAAACACCCGAGATGACGATTTACCAACTTTTTGAGTTCAGAGTTTGAGGAAAAATACCACTGTTCCTTGCTATTGAATGTATTAAAGCTAAGACATGATAGTTTGGTAATGGGTTTGCTCGAGCAGCTGTAAGCTACTGGCAGTGCCTCGCTGACTGTGCCTGGGAGCTGCCGACCTGGCTCCTGAGGAGCTCTGGGACACTGGGAGGCCTTGCATGGCTTCCTTTGAAAATGAAGATCTGCCTCATATCGTGTGTGTTCAAGGGCTGCTTTGCCCTGTTCTGTAGTCTCTTCAGATCCTCCTTTTCAGAGGGTTTCTTTATTCCACTTTTTCCTTCTGAAATGCTTGCTGCAATTCAGAGATGGAATTAATGATTGTACTTTTTCTTCTCATTGTATTTTCTGCCTGAAGAAATACTGATTCCAATAGCTAAGAAATGTTTAACGATCGTATGCCTGCAGTTAGCCTTTGGCAAATAAGATGTAATTTTATTTTCCCCTCTCACTTGATTGTGCTTTGGCTTGCTGTTTCATATGATGTTTTTCTGCTTTCAGAGGCAACTTTGCTGATGTTTCTGCTCCTCTTTCTAAGGCCAAGCATCTTTGTCTTCACTTACTGTATATCTTAGCTCTCACCTTAATGCCATGAATCAAATGCATAGTTGTATCTCACTACTTAAATCACCACTGTCTGCTGCAATTGTTTTTTGTTTTGTTGATTTGGTTTTGTGTTGCTGTTGTTGCCATCACAAGGCCTTTTATTATTAGCCATTATCTAGTAAGACAAATCTTGACCAAGTAACCTGAAAAAGTGGTGGGCTAAAATTTGTGCACGGCATACCCAAAAATTTAACTGTGATAATACTGTGGGTAGATGTGGATTTTAAGCAGAACACTGTTGAAGCAAAATTGGTACAAAATCTTTCTCATCTGAGAATTTCTTTGCCAAGGTTGCTGGAAGTTGTATTCTGTTTCTTTTCACTTATGAAGCCCTACGTGAACCCGTAATTAGCAAGGGCTAGATTTTTTCTCTTCCTTTGGTCTTTTCAGGCTGAAAAGAGATCTGTGATATATGAATATGAAGAGTTAGATATAACTTGAATGAGATTTTGCCTGATGAACAAATGTATTTTTTTTAAAAAACTGTTGTACTAATGTGCCATGCTGACCAATGAAAGGTAACTATTGGAGTGTGAAAGGGAGCAATTACAGCAAAAAAAAAAGAATGATAGTTCTGTAACAGTGCCACACAAGGAAGTGCCTCCAGCATACACTTGGAGCAAGCTTCTTACCTATTCCAAGATTTTTGAATTTACCTCTCTCCCATGCATACTGACATCACTCGGAAGTGAACAGAAATGGAAAAGAACATTTGAAAGAAGCTTGATTTGTTTGATTGGCGTGGGCTCCTTTTCATAGAGAATTCAGAACAGAAAATATCTTCCGGCTTTGTGTACTTATTTACTTATACAGCATAACGTGAGCAGAATCCTTGTGCACTGATTTGATGTGGCTACAGCATGCGAGTGATAGCAATATCATTTATAGAATCATAGCATCATTAAGATTGGAGAAGACCATCCACTCACCACCGATATTGCCCATGAAACCATGTTCCTACTACAACTTATACCTGTTTTTTGAATG
This sequence comes from Tetrao urogallus, assembly GCF_951394365.1. Taxonomy (NCBI): domain Eukaryota; kingdom Metazoa; phylum Chordata; class Aves; order Galliformes; family Phasianidae; genus Tetrao; species Tetrao urogallus. Next base: position 5,254,695 of record NC_136814.1, read on the forward strand.
CCTCCAGGGACAGTGGCTTCACCACCTCCCTGGGCAGAGCCTATGGAGAAATTCTACCTAAAATCTAACCTGAACCTCCCCTGGCCATTCCCTCTCATTCTATCGGTAGTTACCAGAGGGAAGGGGCCATACTTGGCACTGACGAGTTAACATGGAATCTTCATGCTCAATTCAGCTGAATTAATTTTATATTTCTTCTATATGGATTGTCCATTGTCTTATCACTGCATACAATAGGAAAAAAGAAACATCCTTGTGATTCAAAGCTTCTTACTTAGTAACTGGTGTAGACACACATTCTGCTCTTCCTGTCATGGAGGTACCAGCACAGCACATAGATTCCCTAAGTTTGGGGGTAACTTTCTTGGTAAATATTTTCTTCTCAGACTCTCTGTAGTGTCAAAATCCCATTAAGGAATGGCAATGTAAGCAATGTCTGAACAATCTTGCCAGTGTGAAACTACCTTAGAGCTTTGCATGTGCTGTGCTATGTTTACAGTAGTATTTGGCTATTTTTTTTGCTGAAAGTAAGCAAAAAATATTTGGTATTTCTATGATATCTGTAGATACTCTACAAACATAGAGGCAAAATAGCATCCCCAAGGAGCTTAAGAACACAATAAGATGCATCTGGAATGGAGGAAGTTGCATGAATGACTTTGCATGATGCATCATTTATTTTACTGGTAGTTGATGTTAATTTGCCACAAACCAGTGTTTAAAAAAAAAAACCAAAACACCAATCTTAGTCAAGGTTCAGGTCTGAGCTTTTCAAATACATTGAGTTCACGAAAATGCATTGTAGTTCTAGTTTGACTTCCCAACATGCTTAGTGATCCAAAAATGCTGAAAATCTTTCTTGCAATGTTTTATGGCCAATGGGGAATTGGATCTATTTATTTATTTTTATTATTTATTTATTATTTATTTTCCAGTACAATCCCTAATGGCTGTGAAAGTAATGCATCCAGTTCTGCAGCATTTCTTGCGGGGCTCTGGCCCCCAGTGTTCTCTGTTGTGTACTCTGTGGAGATCTAAAGATGCCTGCCCTTTCCTCATCCTAACCTTGGCCTCTGGCTTAAGATGGGAAGACAGCAGGGTGCGTAACAGAGATAACTGGATTTACTGAAATCTCAAAATGGATTTTAGCAGATCAGAGTTTTAATCTGTTGGAGTACGAGAAGGAAATCTATACTTCATTTTTTGCTTGGTTTCTGGTTTGAGATGATTCACGTTCCGTAATCTAAACTAGTGCTGGTTTTACCCATTCCTCTTGGCAGGTCGCTTTCACGAACACGGTAAGTGAATTGCCCCACAGAGACATCAGTGTAAATGGGTTTGTGTGGCACTCTGTCTCTCAATTACAAATATGTGGTTTGCATTTTAATATGTATTACCATATTAAATGAGCTTGAAGTTCACAGCTTTGATCTCTGGATAAACTCTTTCAAATACTTGCACAGAATTGAGAGATTTCTGTGTTCATTAGAGATTTATGCTATGAGCTGTTATCGAAGTAGTGCTGCTTATCCACTTCATAGCAAATTCACTACAGATCATTATTGAGGTCAATGACCTCAAAGTTTGAAAAAGTAACTGCAGAGCTTTTGGAGCAATGTATAACTCTAAGGGACAGTTATTAATAAATATTAAAATAGCCCATTGATTTGAATATATTAAAAATGACAGTGGGGGATTATAATAGTGAATGCAGTGACGAAACACTGAGTTGGAAAAAAGAACATTTTTTCTTTAAATGGATAAAAGGCACAAGCAGTAATGAGTAAAAAACTTGCATTCCCTTGTTCCCTAATACATTATAACCAGAAGATTCATGGTCTCACCCAGAAGCAGTTCTGGCGTTTTTACTCAGTTGCTTAATACACCACTGTCTGTTGGTGTGCTCAGACATGTCCAAGAGTTGACTGAATATTCAGAATAAAATTGCTTTTCTCTGAGACAGTAGAAAATGGAGATGATTTTTCATGCTAGCACATTTGTGTGCTCCCTTGATAATGAGTAGATTGGGGGTTACATAAAAGCCTGATTCGTTAATGCTGTCTTGTCTTTTCTTTTTTGAAATATGAGTATTTGAGTTTTATTTTACAAAGAGGGGGAAAAATTGTCTCCTTTTTAATGCACAGGAGAACTGTGCTGACCTAGCACAGTAGCATGGTTCATTAGCAGAAACTCAAAGCACTTCCATTTTGATATCTGTTCTCTCTAATATACTGGAATCTGTAAAAGCAGATAAGGCTTATTATTTAATAATATGACCTTATCCTTTCTAGTGGCATATGAAAGATGTTTGAATAAGCCTTGTTCAGTGTTGACTTTTTTAGTACTTGCATACAAAGCAAACTGAAGTTTTAACCATGCAGAATCGCTTCTTGATATGAAGAATCTTTTCTTGGTAGTGGTGGGAGATGTCTATGGCCACAGGTTTTTTTTCTGTATGAAATCTGCCTGAATTTTGAACTAGTGAGTTATTAATGAGCCAAGTGCAGACTAAAATTAATGTGATCTTCTGTAGTCTACACTGTCTGATTTTCTGCTCTACAATAAATTTTTGTGTCAGAGAATCACAGCTGAGGTTGGACAGGACCTCTGGAAGTCATTTCTTCCCATCTGCCTGCTCAAAGCAGTGTAGCTCAGCATAGGAGGTCCAGGAACATGTCCTGTTGGGTTTTGAATGTCTCCAAGGATGGACATCCTCATTCTATCTATTCTATCCCCAACCACACTGGAAGACCTCTTTCCTGGGGTTTGACCACCTTACATTTAAGTGTTGTTGTTAGCAGGGAATCAGTAGCTTGTTATGTAAAGGTTAGATTCTTTGTGTTTTTCCATGGAAAGCGTTAATTTGAACATAAAATGTAAATATATATATATATATAGAGAGAGAGAGAGTTCAGAAATAAGTCTTCATAGCTGTATGATGTCACCCCTGTGGTTTTTCTAAGCTACCTCTCACTAAGACCTGTCAAAAACCTATTGGCAATTTTGGTGGGAACTTGGGCGATACCACAAGTCTTGAGCCCTTGGAGATAATTGTTATCTTTTGGGGAGCATCAATCAAGTTGTTTTTTTTCTGTAATTACTGCTGATTCATTTAATTGGTCAACGTTGCATTTGAAGAAGAAAGAAATCAAAAACAATTGTTAAAAAAAAAAATTAAAAAAAAAAATTCCAGCTGGATGAACATCTGATGCCTTGCTTTTCAAGCCTGTGTCAGTATGTTACTATTAATGTTTGGGGCACAGTGAGCAACAACAAGCTATTTTGTCATGGACCGAGTTAAATGATTTCTGATGTAATGCCCATGAAGGCCAAAAGCTACCAAGAATTGTTTCTGTTTATTAGAATGAATCCTTGAGGTCAGTCTCAGCGTATCAAAGCAAAGATCTTAATTAGGATAAGTTTCAGGACTTAAAGAAATTGATTGTGATAGCTTGGGGAATTGGAAAGGATCTGAAGAGCGTGCTGCTCTTTGTCTTGCCACTGCTGAATTTTTTGATTGAATTAGAAGAAGAGTTTTAATGGCTTTTTGTGTGCAGGAGACAATTTTGGTATGCATCGTTAAAGAAATAAAAACTGTAAAGGCTTAGTCTGTTGAAATCAGACAAAGAAGTGCACTTTGGTACGGTAACTCCCGCATTTGTCATTTGTACCAATCCAAGGCTTTCTAGTCATTGTGGATCCATACATTCATTTATCCATAGACATCCATACATAAATCCATGATGTATAGACAGAAGGTCATTCAGTGTAGAATTACAGAGAAATTTTTGTGCAGTATATGGAAGCAACCTACTTCAGGTTTCTGTTTTCTCTCTGCAATTATTGCATAGTGACTTGACTTAGCCTGATTTTCTTCCTCAAAGAGGGGAAGCTTTTCAGCTACCAAAATGATACGCATACAGCCAAGCTTTCCAGAAACTTTGGAGCAGTGTGTTAGTCTTTCACTGCAAGAAACCACATCGTCTAGTGATCTAATGAGAAAATTAATTCAGTAATGTCACTGTGGGCCCAAGCTGCTCGTTGTCAGCACTGTTGGACCACCGCTTAGTTTTACTCTCTTTGCTCACTTGACTTGAGAGCCATTGACAAGTGAAATATCAGGTATAGTTTAGATTGAGGTTTCCGTGTACAAGCAGAGCTCTACAAAGAGTTTTCCCACAGCCTCTGGCACTGTCTGGAGCTGTGCAGAAAGTGCCCTCACAGATCAGAGTGGGAGTCCATCCACTTCAGAACTTGTGGCTGACAGCTTCTTCAGAAGAGCCAGGAAAAAAGCCTCAAGCACACAGTTAAAGAAAACACTGTTGATACCTGCTGTTAATTCCTTATTAGCAGAGGCTAGCTCGAACTCTCATGCACGGAGCCATAGTATCTCTTCTAGAGTGCTTATAATGCCAGATATCTGATGTTCAAATGCAGCATTTGATATTTTGTATGTTGTTGATCTGTTATTTTCGATCTGGTGCTCTTGAAGTTACTTCTGTAATTAATTCTGAATGGTGTCAAACAAACAAAAAGCGCACACTGAAACAAACACTCGGCTGTTGTTATTGCATTTTCAGCTGTCCGTTTTTCAATTTCATTTGCTTCTGCTTTGATGCCCATGTGAGGGGCTAGAAAAATCTGGTACGTTTCTTGTGCAATTTATTCTTATATCTTGTGCTTTGTGTGCTTTCATTTTCATCTGTGCCCTTTGGGCTGTCCAGCAATACAGTCATCAGAAAGGGGTCAGAGCAGATCTGTGCAGTGAAAACAAGTCCTGTTCTGGCATGCTACTTACGTAAGCCATGCAAATCAGAAACAACAACAGGAGTCACTTGCAGGCACATCTCTAAGGCAAGAAAACCATTGTTCTTCAATCAATTAAAATAGAGCATTCTGTCTACCTCGTGCACCATATTTTGTTGTGTGCTGGTTTTGACATGCAAAGCATAGAAGCTGTTGCTGCACGGTACCCCTCAGCAAGGACAGGCATGCGACAGCAATGGCATCATATGAGCATTTTCAAGTTGTGGGAGAGAAGTGTGCCTGATCTACGGGTGTTTCTTTTAAGTGACATCTTGCTCATAAATAATGTATTTTGAGTGGTTACTATTGGCAAGAGGAAATAAAGAGAAAGTTGAGGAGTGTTGAGCACTTCTGTTGCTGTTAGGAAACTGCGCACAGTTGCCGTGAATTCATAACGTGAAGCACCTATATTGGTTTGCTTCTCTGTGTTTTCTTATAGCTAAGTTTGATTTATGATACGTACTGAACCCCTCTGGAATGCTGCTATATGTTAAGATAAACATAAATTCTTTTCCTTTCTGAACTAGGCGTTCCTGCTTACCCCAACTTGCCGCCATTAAATTCTGCAATATCCTTTGCAGGTATTTTCCAGGAGTCGAGCCCCTGCGGTAGCCAGATCCTTTTTGTTCTTACTTCAGGTGTTAAAACCATGAAAGAGGTTATTCTTGGAGCTCTGTAGTACTGTGTGTTTGTCAGTCAATGACTGCGTAATATTTCTCCGGGCACAAAATAAAAATGGAGGGGAAATTGCAGTCTACTGAACAATTTATTGACTTTTTTTGTTGTTGTTGTTTCTATTTTATATTTTTAATTTCATTTGTTTGCTTTCACAACAATTTGTTCTATGCAAGAAACCATGCAATAAAGATAAAAGGATAGCCTGGAAAACTGTACAGCTTTAAAAATAGTTGGAGAGGGAAAGTCTTTTGCATCTGGAACAGAGGAAAAGGACAGATTTCACAGATACGTTTCCAGTTTCCCAACTGGCACTAACAGTGTTCTGCTGCCAAACCAGCTTGGTTCTTTATTATTTATGGTTTACGACTTACTTTAAAAGATCTTCATTGTAATAGTCCCATTTAATTTCTGTCTTTCTATAACGACTTTTCCTCCACTGCTTCATTTTCAGCTCCAGCGTTTCAACTGTGCAGCACACAGAGAGCTGCTGTTAGATGCTGCTTTATGGTGGAATCCATTTATGCTCAGTAGCAAAAGTACATTGTGTGTAGATCCGAGGTGATATATTTCGTCTCACACATGAGTTTTGAATACGTTGGTTTTAAGAATGAGTGGAAAGCAAGTGAACTGAATGCGGCATTAGGAGGATGTGGCAGCCTGGCCAAATCTATCACTAACTTTACTAAGTGACAGAGGCAGCACCGAAGCAATCAGTGCAACTGTCTGCTGTGCCTGCCAAGTACCTACGAGTTATGTTGTGTGCCAAAAATACTTTCCACAGCTTGCCATGTATTTACTGCTATGACTTGAGTCAAATGCAGGTGCTGGAAGGAAATACCTGGGAGTGAGGATACTGGGCTGGTAGCTTGACATGAAGCTGTAGGTTAGGAAGGGATCGAATTATAGCGGTAGGCATTCTGTTGTTAGTGGCGGTTTTGAACCTTTGAAAATATTAGAGTGAATACTAATGGCTTTCTGTCTTGACCTTCAGCTCAAGTCTTAGCCCCAGGCTCTTCCCTTGCTGACCATTTGGCCTCTTGTTTACCATTTTAAGGAGTTTTATATTATTCTCCTTTCTTACATCACACTTCCCATGCTCCTTGCAATTTCTTCTGTTTAGTTAAGAATAATACAAGGAAGTACCCTTATGGTCCGATCACTGTCATTCTTTCCTAATGGAATGACTGAGGAAGCATTTTTCCTTTCTGTTCCTGGGTACCTTCCCTGAAGATTTATTACAGCCTGGTTGTAGTTCTGGCTGTAGTACAAAAACAGCTTTCTTCTGTGTTTTACGGTCTCCCTCACCTTTCTGCTTATGACAGTCCCCTGCTTCGTCACTCTTCTACTTGCCCTTTGAAAATACGGACTGCTACCTTTTCTAATGTCACTACCTCAGCAGTTTCTGGTCGTTTTGCTTGTTTGCTTCTGCCATCCTGGTGTTAGCTGAGAAACCAAAGCGGCGGTGTCCCACTAAATAACTCCTGGCGGTTAGAAACTTGTCCAATATGAGTGTTCCTGGAACTGGTACTTTACCAGTTTTTTTGCCAGAAGGTCTGAAGGCTTTCTGTTCTTGCACCTGCTGCCAGCAGCTCCCTGGGAAGACACACAACATGCGGAGTGGTGGCACCCCCTCTCCCTCCATAAGGCTGACAACTGCCGTGGGATTTGTCTTTGCATCTTTCCCTGCTCTTTGACATTCTTTTGTGTAGGATTTGCAAGTGAAGACAAAGTTGGTTTCGGTAAGAATGAAAGACTTGGTAGGTGACTCGAAATAAAACTGCTAAGCAGATGATGACACGGAGTGCTGCTTGCTCTCAGTGACAGGCAAGACCCTTGCAGACTATATTAGGCATTGTGCTCTTGGCTCCCAGCTCATCCCCGTTGCCACACCATGGGGCTTGTAGATGTCACAGTGCTCCAAGGGCCCCCTGGCTGCCATCTAGGCCTGCTGTTGGCACGGAACAGTCCTGGCCCAAATAGAGAATGTAATTTAAGAAGCAAGAGAAAACAAACAGATGATTAATATCACACCTTTGGTACCACATTAAGATTAAATTAGACAGTTATCTGGACTGAGCTGGAAGGAGGGCACTGACCTGCACCATGCTCCCTTTGTGTTGATGACTCATTCCCTGGGGTGCCATTGGAGCACAGAAGAGAGACACTGGTCAGCAGATTGAGAGAAAGGGGAGCTGTCAGGTGGGGTCAAGAGATCAAGAACTTGTTAGGAGAACCCACAATGCTGCAGAATCAAAACTGAACTCCTGTTTGTCTTTTGTGCATCGCACACTGTGCACAAAGGAGACTGGAATAATGTAAATTGTAACAGCAAAGAGTCTTGTAAGAATCTTATGCCTAAATATGAAAAACTGTATGTCGTTTACAGTGTCCCTATAGAGGGCCTTAAGAAACACTTCTGGATGCTGTAAATGACTGGTTATAATTCCATGCTCTACTCCATTTTCCTAGCGGAGGGTTGTGTGGAGCCAGACATGTGAGGTGCACAGCTGAGTAAGTTAATGAAATCCAGATGACAGGGTTATTTGGGCACATGGCTGGGCTTTGATCCAGGTATGCAAGAGTTCTTCTTCTACTGCTTTTGGGATAAAATCCCTATAATCTCCTGCTGCTGTTGTATGCCTTGTTGGAAATCTGTGAGATTTTGCTGGAACCTGCAGGATTCAGTTATTGGCTTGCATTTCATTTGAATGTTATTTTTACTTGCATGAATCTTCTAACTTTCTATTTTATTTATTGTTTAAATTTGTGGGATTTCATAAAATTGAAAGAATGCTGATTAATAGCTTGGTCTAGGCATCACAGTCACATCTGTGTCATAACGTCAGGTGCATTACATAACCAGGAATTGGTTTTTGCTCCATCCCAGGCATGTGCAGAGTGCACTCAATGCGATACCACTGCTTTTCTAAACAAAGCTTTGTGATTGAAACCAAGAAAAACGCACTTCCTTAATATACCTAGGGAATCGTGGAAGAAAATTACATATGAATCTACTGATGTAACTTGGACCCTGTTTGCTTTTGAGCTCACTGCTTATAACAAAAATACGCAAGTAATGAGTAAAATATGAATGCCACAAATTCAGCATAAACACAAGACCTTGTCAAAACTACTGAAAGGGAACGGCACGATATATGGAAATGAAGGAGTTAAGCCTCCAAAATAACAGCTGTACAGTTCTTATCTTTAACGTCTTCAGTTCTGTTCCAAAGAAAATGAAATCTCTGAGCAAGGAAACAAATCATTTCAATTAACTGTGCTCAGTTTTCTATGAATTTGAATGAAATACCTGAAAATTACTGATATTCTCCTCCAGATCTCATATAAGGATAAGAAATACAGTTTCTGCAGCAGGCAGACAGTGGTAAGTACAAGACAAGTTACCAAGGAAATATTCGCCAGCACTGCTCGGGGTCCCTTCTCCTGCTGAGCCGTGGGTGTTTGAAGCGTTTTAGCAGCCAGTTCCTCCATCTGTACTACAGCAGGCTGGCAGCCAGGGGCAGAGCTTGATCAACAGCCTCAAGGGAATGTGGCTTACCAGCCAATCAGTAATCTGTTTGGCCGTTTTGTGTTTTGTAGATTGATTGCTTTGTTTTTTAAAAAAAAAAAAAAAAAAAAAATTCTTTTTTTTAATCTAGAAATTGCCAAAGTAGCAGCCCACCTGCCAGCAGCCCAGGCTTTGCCAAACAATTTGTGCTGCCATCCAAATTATCTGGAAGGTCCGATTCAAAAACAGAGCCGCAGGCAGGAGGAGAGGAGCACTGAAGACTTTTTGAAACCGCTTCACCGACAGAAAAAGATTTTTCGAAAGAATACAATTCTGTTTGATTTCTGCCTCTAGAAACACATAGAGGTTTCCTGCACAGTGTATGGCCTGCAGCAGGGGGGTGCAAAGCAGCAATTTAAGCAATCTGAGCCAAAGGAGGCCACGATAGAAGTCCTCCAAGGAAATATCTGTGTACTGCAGGCATGGGAAGAAGGGGCTGGGTGGTTTGGTGAGTGGTCCTCCTTCCTCTGGAATCTATACCCTGGTTGTATGGGCAGCAGGTTTCCACAGCATGCTGAGTTTACTGAGCTCATGGAGCTTACAGTTTTCTTAATTAACAAGAGAGCAGATTAAATGCTAGATGAATAGAGTCGAAGAGCAACTGAGCACTTTAGTGTGGTTAAACTAGATAGATGAGCTGAGAAATGGGGCAGTGAAGGTGTGGATGTAGAGGAATAAGAAAGAAAAGACAAGGAAAACGGCGACTGTGGCATCATCCAGGCAGCAAGTGCCCACGAAGGCTGGATTGTTCTAAAGACCTGGACATCCTGGGATGTTGAGAGCTGGAAGGGTTTGGCTTTATACACGTTTGTAAGATGTCCCAAGAAATTTCAGACTTTAGTGCAAAAGGAGTTCAGCCCAACGTTACTGTTGTGTAAGGAATTTTGTTACAGTGGTGACATGAGTCCAGAAAGTTTTTAAAGAAGGTGTCTTCTATCAAATTCTAGCTAGCCAATGCCTTCCAATAAGCAATATTGTTCATGCCTTGCATTTTGTTGATTGTCCTGTTACACTGGGGCCAGCACTGTTAAATGTCCTTATTGATGATCTGGATGATGGGATTGAGCACACCTTCAGTAAGTTTGCAGGTGACACAGTGGAGCTGTGGGGGGTCTGGAGCACAAGTGTGGTGGGGAGCAGCTGAGGGAACGGGGGCTGTTCGGTCTGGAGAAGAGGAGGCTCAGGGGAGACCTTGTGGCTCTTTGTGAACTGAGAGGAGGTTGAGGTAAGGTTTGGGTCAGCTTTTCAGGTAACAGTGATGAGAGGCAATGTCCTAAAGTCATGCCTGGGGAGGTTCAGGTTGGGTATTAGAATAAATTTCTTCTCAGAGCAGCAAGGCAGTGGCACAGGCTGCTCAGGGAGGTGGTGGAGTCGCCGTCTCTGGAAGTGTTCAAGAAAAGTGGAGATGTGGCACTGAGTGACACGGTCTAGAGCAGTCACAGGCATGGGATGACAGCTGGACTAGATGATCTCATTGGTCTTTCTGACTTGTATGATTCTTTGACCAGAGAGTAACGCAATGGTCATTTCCCACCTATTAGAGAAAAAGAAAGATGGCATCCCTGAAAAGTGAATTTGAATGAAGATCTCTTGGTGCTCATGCTTTCAGATGAAGTGTCTCTTTTTAAGATGCTCTTGTAGCCATGTGATTGATACTAGTAGTCTGTAGGCTCCTGAATTTCTCAAATATCTTCAATTCCTGTTTACTTCAAACAGAGCCAAAGGCACTCTGCAGCTAGCAAGATTTAAACTTTAGTAAATTCAGTTTTCTAAGTAAATATCTGAGACCCAAGTTATAGCCAACTTTCCTTGGCACGTGAACCAAGTTTCGTACGCCAGCTTGTGCTAGCTTGGCAGTGTACAATCATGTGCAGTCATGCTTAGCAGGGCATTGTATTAGGACTCAAAGGTATTTGAGTATGTGCTTAATTTGATTGAGATTTAGCAAATCACATAAGAACCTTAACGCTTTATTCAGCAGTGGGCCATAGCGCAGGAATTCAAGTCATTTTCACAATCAGAACTCATGTTGCTTCTTATGAAAAGAAAAAAAAAAAAAACAGTAGAAACATGCATTAATTCTGTTGTTACGGTAAATATAGCCATTTCTGAAGACTTACTGCAGGAATACTACAGCTCATAAAAGGCATCTTAAATTTTAAATGTAGAGAACAAGTAAGTCCCCCTAAAGGGATGCTTACTTCTGCAAGAACAGTGGGTTGAGGTTACTGTGATTAGTGTAGTTTTCCTCATTGTGTATCTAATGCAGTTATTTGTTATAGCAAAGGAGAACTTGTCTCAAAGAAGATATGTTATCTTATGCTGGTTTTGGTGAGCAAAGCCATTTGTAATGATTTCTTTTGTACGCATGTATTTATGGAGTGCACTTCACCGATATTTCCAATTCCATTCTATATCAGGTAGCTTGCTTTCAGTGCCTTTCATTTGTATGCCAGCATTGCATGCAAATAGTATCTCTTGTGCCTTACTATTTGTTATAGGATTGCTTTTAAGATTTGGTATTTTCATTACTTTCTTGTGTATTCTTTTTTTTCTCCATTTGGCATAATCATGTGTTCATGATTATTACTTGCATAAGTCAGCTAAGGATTTCTTTGCTTGAATGTTAATCTTTCTCAATTCTTCACCCGCTAAGTGTGAAGTTAATAGTATTACTAACTGGTTTCTGTGAGGCTGCATGCTGAAAAACATTTCCCATTAACAGGGTAATTGAAACTAGCTGATGTATTGGTCAGAGTTGGTAAGTTTTCAAAAGGCTTCTTGCAGTGATTGTGCAAGAGGTCCTGTGGCCATTATTTTAACAAATAATGCATACAGTGAACTACTCAGAGTGGTAATTCAGTGCTTTGCATGCCACCTGCGGGTCACGATTCCATCACTCTGCATCTTTGGGGCACTGGAATAGGACTCTTGGAGTAAAAGTCACCATAATTATGTTTTGTCCTGTTATAAATAATTCTTACAGTTGACTACACAGATGATGCTTGGATGCCATGAATGCGCCTTTTTGTATATTTTTGCAATTTGGGGTATATTTTTAAAAGTCTGTTAACTGTGAAAGTTTCCAAGACAGTAGATTGCATTGGGAACCCTTAGATTTAAACTAATTACTTCCACCTGTTTTAAAATTTATGGGTTATGATTGCTGCTGCCTTACTACGTGAAATGAGCTTTCTATGTAACATCCATTTTATCTTTCTTGTGTGTGCTGCCTCTGTAAGCCAGTTATCTAAATTTTTGCTTGACTCTGAGATTTTCCCCTTTAGGAAATTAGAAAAAAAATAGAAGAAGAGGTCCAATCTGTCCCTCTTAAAGTTAGTGGCAAAATCTTCATCACTGTAATAGCGCAATGTAATTCTAATCTCCTTTGATGCTTTTAGAAGATGGGTTGAATTGTCTGATGTAGAGATTACAAGTTGTTCTGATTGATTTTACAGGCTAAACCCTCACTCATTGCACAAGCCTGAGGTACTGATGGCAGGAAGCTTGGGAAAGAAAGTTGGATGTTGTCCTCAGTTTTCCTTTCAGAACAAACCTTAAACCACGGAATCCTATAGCAAGAAGTTGATATCAGTATCATTTGTCCAACATGGGCTTTTATGCCAGATCTCTGCCATTTGAACAACTAGCATATGTGGAAGCTGCTGGTGGGTGGGTAGGGAGAGGATGGGAGAGGAGCCTTGAATGTGGAGGTAGGGAAACAGGGAGAAACAGCATAAAAGCAACTTGGATGCTTCCTTGTCGAATTTGGTTTTTGCTTTGTTTTAAATTAAGTTTGGGGTTTCTCTGAGAGCTGGTCAGTGAAATTTTTAATGCAAATTGCAATATCTTTCCAGAAATACCTTCTGGCAAGCTACAATTACTGAGTACATAATAGATACTGTTTGACAGGCTACTATAGCTGTGTTCTAGTATGGTCAGAATACCTTATTATAGTGGTTATTTCTGGATTTGGATTGCTGCAAACTTTATAGAAGTAATTTGCCTTCGGGACATGAAAAAATGAAAAAAATTCCAATGTATGGTTATTGTAGGAACTGTGGCTTTTCTCGTGAAAGTCCTTTTTTAAAAAAAATAGATTTATTTCTTAAAATAGTATTGAATGCTGTATGGATAACAAAGCATCTCAGTACTTTCCTTTGGAATCCTATGTGCATACTGAACCATGGAAGGACACAGCAGGCTTCTGGGGTGTTTTGCACAGAGGAACCTCAAGGGTTATATAGTTTCTGCTTCTTATTTTATCAGAAGAATGTACAGAATCACTACAGCATTTGTGGTACTAATCCAGCTCCTAAGCATGGTTGCATGTCTGGCTTAATTTCACAAAACAGAGAATAATAATGTCATGCACGTACAGATGTTCTTCAATCCCCTTAATTGTCAAAAAGAGCTCGTGCCTAACAGGGCTGCAGTTCTCCCTGGAAGCATATTGAATAGAACTTTGTCATAATCATGACAAATTTAGTCCTGATCTTGTTAACCTTCTCTGCAGTCGAGATTAATGGCTGGAAGACAAATAGTCATGTCATTGGACTGAATAGGAGATTTTGATCAAGACTTCATTTTGATGACAGTAATGACAGATTTCTTGATCTAGACTGCAGTTTATGATCAGACCTCCAAGAAGTAGCATTTGGAGTTCCCTCTCCAGTTTTCCAAAGACGTGCTTTGAAGATGTCCCTTCTAAGTTGGGAAGATGTGGGCAACAGTTAATTATTTACCGATGTTCCTGCTGGCGAATGAGACAGCAATTTCGGCGCTGCGTACACTATATCTTTTCTCTTAGCAAAGGGGAATTTGTTTCCATGCTGTGCTACGTTTAGCAAAGTTCTTTTGACATGTAATTTCCAAATTTCAGTCAGAAAACACCTCAGATCATGGAATGGGAGAAGTAAGATTTAGAGTTGTTCTTACATTTCTGGAGAAATACAGCCTTTCTGTTGATTGCAGTAGCTTGTCCTGTCAAGGTCAAGAAAGCTTACTGCTTCCTGGTTGTTAGCATATCAACTTGCAGCAGAGCTGAAAGGTAATCTTACAGCTCAATGGGGATTTTACAAGATATTTACAATTTTTTAAGGCACTTATCAGGAAGAAGTATACGTATAAATGTGAAAGGTGTTCAGGGACAAAAATTGGAAAAGTTAAAACTTAATATCTCTGTTCCTTAACTATTGAATTTTCTGTAATTAGTTGTCTTCATCAACTTCAGTACCAGTTTTCTGGAAGAAGGAATACTTAAGGACAACATAAATGATAAAGTGATATGAAATTTAAACCCTCAGAGTCCAGAATTTCCTTCCATCACTTCTCTGTTGTTTTCAGCTTCTGTTTTGTGTCAACTTTTCTTCAATATAACAGACATCTCTTTGAAGAGCGAATTCGGTTCCTAAATGTAGGAAAAAAGCAACTAGGATTGTATGTGCTGGGAGATCTTGCATTAATAAGGGCGGTTTCTGCTGCAGAACGTTACTGGTGCAGTCGCATAGCAGAGAACTTGAATCCAGCCACAACTGGGAAAAAAAGTAACTTGGAGCAATTATCCAACAAGAGCTTTGCACGTTGTGCACCTGTACTTATTTCTGCAGTTAATAAGTACAGTAACCAAATAACAGATTCTGAATCCATTGTGGTTATTAATGAATATGTTGTCTAAGATGAATTAGAATGGCAGACTATAAAGATCCCAGCAGAATACTGGAACTTAAAGTCAATGCAAAAAGAACAGATATTTATGGTACGCCTTTGTGTCTTTCTCCTCTAACATCCCAGCTTGAGAAAACTTTTATTTTAACCGTTTGTAGTACATTTATATATATTTGTATTAACCAAAACGTTGCTAATATTTAAAGAAAACCCAAAAGCTCACTGTATGCTTACTCGACCAGTCCTGTTGAATACATAAATAAGATGAAAAATATGCTAGACAAGAAGCATTGTTTACATGTATATGAACATTTCAGAAGAAAACAGAACTTTATCTTTCACAGTATAAAAAAAATAAGAGGCAAATGTTTGATATTTATGCTGAATTAATTTGAAAGCAGGTAGTTACAGGTGAAGTTTTGCTATCACTAATAATCTCTTTAATTACTTGGTCTTTTCTCTGTGTTATCTGTTGTGTTTGTTAAATGTCTTTCTGACTTCAGCTTGAAAACTATTCTCTTAGCAATTTGAGGAAAATCTCTTACCTTCTGCTTCTTCACCCACTTGTTTGGAGGCATATAGAGAATATGGACTCAGAGTCTCCGTTACACACATTATATTGCATCTCCCTCTTATACACAGGTCACTCCAGAAGTATTGCTTCCTATTTATCTCTGTGGAAACAGCAACAGAGACAGGGAGCACAATAACACTGATAGAGCACATTGTCAGCTACAAAACATTATTTTTCAACATATGCACCACCACGAGCTGTGCTTTTTCACTCACCTGCATGTCATGCTGATAAAAACCTGCTCTACTGGAAGTGACTGCTCTCTCTGTTACCACTGCTGGAGTGCACCATCCTCCCCTCTCTGTATTCACATCCACTGTTTGGTGGCCATTAACATTCAGGAAGCGTTGATGAATGTCAACGGGTGCCATTTTTTTCCACATGTAGGAGTTCAGTCCCACCCGTTTGCTTCATACTCACTTCCATGTCAGGCGCCATTTTGTCAGTCTGCCCCTCTGCTGCCGTGTGTCACACAGTAACAAGATGTAATGGGATATTGGTGGGAGCGTTGAACCCCTACTGCCAACCCACCTCTGATGTTGTGGGCCAACAGAATGAAATAGGAGGAATTACTTTCAGAGCAGCCCTTGTATTTAAGGGACTTCAGCTGACTTTGTCAAAGTAAAGTCTTCTGCCCACAAACCCCAACCTCAGTCCAAAAAGTCGTCTTTCTCACTAAAAGAAAGTGGGGGTATTTTGATAAAGGACTTCAGAAGCCTTAGTCATCATCTCTTAGCCATTGGAGGTGTGAGGCATTATTGGGCATGTTTTCAATAAGCAGAGACTGAGAACTGTAAAAATTTGACGTGCTAGTAAACGAGTCAAAGGTGCAGTAAGAATGCAGAACAAAACAGGCTTGTTTTTCCCAGTTAGAATCTCATATGGGATGCTTCCATCAAAGGGAAAGGCTAGTCCAACAGAATCTGTTACAGCTACAAGTGGTGTCTTGACAGCCAAAATCACAATTGTCGAGAATGTTGCCCTGCTAATTATCGATTCCTTCACAGAGTTGCCCAGTCTTTCATGGATGAGCTGGAGGAATAGGATTTGTTTTTGCAGGTTCTCTCTTTAATCAGTTACGGCAAATCACAGGCTCTCAACTGTATTTTTATGCCTTTGAGCCTCTGCTGGGCTCCTATCCTAGTAGTTATTTTGGTGCCTTTTTGTTTGTTCGTTAGCCTTACATTTAGTGTAAATTACAGCAAACAAACCACAGTAACGACTCACTTGTTAGTCATGTCCACGCTGTACCCTTTGCAGGCAGAAGGAATAAACACGTCACTTCCCCATTTTGTTTAATAAGGTTTTTCTGTCAGCTTATTCAACACCAGACATCCCTCTGGCCAGGACAGCTGCAATCTGCACGGGCTGGCATGCAAGGGCTTTGTCATAAGAACTCTGCTATGTAGCCCTTGCTTCCAGGAAAATGATGTATAGGGCCTTTTTTTTCCCCCTGTAATTAAATCAGCCCATGATGATGATTGCATTATTGGCTTGAGTAAAGAAAATACATCTTCCAGCAGGTTGGTAAGGTAGCAGGAGTTATTTCTGTTGTCCTAGGTATGGACCAGAAAAAAATTTTCTCATTAGTCTTGGGCAGTGGTATGCTGGCAAATTAAATCAAAGCGAGTTTTGGTGTAACCGTTTGCTTGCTAACATCCAAATAGCTGTGATAGGGTTGGTAAAAGAAAGGTATCTCATGACCGTCTTTACAGGAGGGACAACTTAGATTAAACTACCTAAAAATAGCTACAAGAAGTAACCTATGAAAATAGGTTAATTAAGTAGTGAATGGGCATTGGGAGAACAGACAGGGACTAATGTGATCATTAAGTTGACTCTATGCTAAATTTATTCAGAACCAGAATTCATTTTTTTCCAAGGTTAAAAAATGATAATTCAGGAGTGCAGAAAGCTGTAGGTCAGCTGACGTGGATCCTCCTTCCCCCTCCGTTCCCCAAAGCACAGACTCTTTTGGGATGATAACTGGATTTTCTTCTTTCCTTTTTTCTTACGACAGCACATTGCACAGTGATAATTGTAGATCAGATGTCTGATCACAATTGGAATTTTAACAGTGGATGTATCTGTTATTATATCTCATACAATGGTCAGATTACAGAGGTGGCTCTGCTGAAGCCTGCTGTGTCTGTAGCTCAAAGCAATGAGAAAATACTTTGGGAGGCATGTCAGCAGCTTGGAGCTATTCCAGTTTTATCCTGTTCTTTGTCGGTTTTTTTTTCTGAACTGTTTTGCTTTCTGTGGTTGAAGCTGAAGAATATGAATAGATGGGTACGAAGCCTCCAAACCTCAGCTGCATGTATGAGGATGGTGATTTTTGTCTGTTGTTATATTTTAACCCACGAACATCAGACAAGAGAAATGCAGTTCCATCAAGCCTAGGCAGCTCAACGCTGGCAGAGCTCGAAAGAAAGAGAATAGCGGAGAGCAAATAATCTTTTTTTTCTTTTGCCAGTCTTTTTCTCAGCTCGTTCTTATTGTGATCTTCTGGATTTTATTGTGATCCAACCAATGGCGCTTCAGCTTTACTGGGTCAACTAGTTGTGGTGCACCTACCCAGCAAGAGAAATTACTGACAGAGAGGAAAATCTCCACGTTTTCACAGGATTATGGAAGAGTTCACGTGGTTAGATCAGGGTAAAATAAACTCATGGGTGTGGACATGAGTTGAAACCTACCATTGTGCCATTGGAATAACCTGTTAGCCTCTGCTTCCTGAGCAGTTTTAGGGGCTGGAATACAAACAAGTCAGAATTTCAAAGCTAAAATACCTCACAGCCTTACAGGAGGAGAGATGTGAGTTGCAGGCACAACCAGTAGGCAATGGGATGCTCTGGCCATAGCGTTTACTATAGTGTCATCAGGGCTGCGCAGAGCAAATCTAATGGAGTCACCTGGCTGCTGGAGGCCATCAAGCTCCTTCGCCGTCACCTCTTTGTTGCCTAAGATGTGTGGCTCTTGGCTGTTTCTTCAGGATGGGACACCTGTTGCAATGGGGTGTGAACCAGTCCTGACTCAGCCTGGCAGAGTATGCTGGCTCTCTGCAGACATGGGGCCTGCTGAGCTGAGAAGTTGCAGCTGTTTGTTTCCCCCTGTGTTAGGAAAACAGGATTTTAATGTGTGGGTGTGTTTGGTGTTTTTTTTTTGAGGGCTAACAAGGTTATGTTGATGATGTACCTGATTCCTGTTGCTGATTTATTAGCCAGCAAGAGTGACTCTGCAAAGCTACAACCTTGGGCTGCTGTGTCAGGGGGTTGGCAATGCTGAGAAGCAGGGCACTCTGGAAAAGCTGCTCAGATGAATGTTTGTGAA
Source organism: Tetrao urogallus (assembly GCF_951394365.1). NCBI lineage: Eukaryota > Metazoa > Chordata > Aves > Galliformes > Phasianidae > Tetrao > Tetrao urogallus. The sequence continues at coordinate 5,273,321 of NC_136814.1, forward strand.
AGACACAACCTGCAGCTCTTCCACTGGTGGAACACGTAAGATTATTTCTGCATACCTTGTGTAGTAACATGGGGGAAATGCAAGTGAGGAGCTGAGCTTCTCATTAAGCTGATAGAAGAAAACCTGCATCCATTTCAGGACAAGGTTCAGGAGGATCGTGACTTGTTTCTTATGCCTTTCTTCCTACTCAGATTCATGCTACCAGAGTTAGACAAGTCTTTTTTTTCTCCTCCTGTGAAAACTTTACACTAGCAAATCAACAGTGTTTCAACAGTGGTGTGCTGATAGAATGAGTCAGTCTCAGGGCTATCGCAGTGCAGCTCCCATGGCCATGCAGTAAAAAACATTGTTTTGGAATAAAATCAGTGCACTGGCTCAATTTTGAAAACCTTATCATATTAGGTATTACCTCTTTGCACCTCACTAATTTTATGCTGTATTAGAGGCTGTCTGTTGTAGTATACCCAGCTCAAAGCCAGCATAAGCTTTATTTCTGGCCTTCTGGCTGCTACAATGGAAATGCAGTCCTGGGCTCATCTGAATCCAAGTCCAGCATGTACCATGGAGTGTCATGGAAGTCCAGAAATTGAGGCACGCCCTTCAGAAGGTGTCTGAAACATTCTAGTGTGTGCTGCTGGGTTTGCATTGTGCTTTTACAACCTGAATGAGGTAGGGTAGGGCTCAGCAGAAAGAAATGCAGTAATGGTTAAATTGTTTTTAGGAAGCAAAACAGAAGCACAAGGGAGTTGAAATGAATGAGCAACTGCATCTAGCATCTTAATTCCAGAGGTATTTTTGTTGTTGCTTTCTTTCAGTGTCTTCATTGGCAGCCTTGAAATTTTTTAAACCTATCATTATACATGAAGCTTTATTTTGCTGCTTCCCAAGCCCTGAAGGATCTCACTGGTAGCTCAGCTTTTCCTCTTAAAATTGTGCATGAGATAGAGAAGGCTAATAAAAATTGCTTGGTGTGCCAAAGGAAATATTTTGGCAGCTTCAAATGCTTTTGCGTTTGGAAACTGTCTCTGCAGTGCCTGCTTTCCCCTTTATCCTAAATGTCGTGGCATGGCCTACAACAAAGTCTGTATGTAAACAGTTACTTGATGTAGTAATCGGCTTAGTCAATAATACACAGCAGCTTTCCTTGCGTGTTTTACAGGGGCGCTGAGATCTCTTACCATGATGTGCTGCAGATCGGTTCATTTGAGTGGCATATCTGTAATATTTAAATCCTAGGAAATGTCAACTTTCCCCCTTCAATAAGGGTCTACCTGAGACAGCAGCTCCCTGGGAAGTCACTCCTAGATGAGAGTAAGCCTGCAATTGTGGTGCTGGTAGCATCCAGGCTACGCGTGCCTTAATTCTTATGTGGAACACAGTGACCTGTCCAAGAACTGCTGCTTGGGTCGGGTTCAGGCTTTGTGTGTCCGACTCAAAGATAAGCAATGTCTGCACACGGGCATCGCTCCTGGAAGTACTTCAGGATACGATTGCGCAGTGCTTTTTTGCACTGTTTCCATACGTACAGCTTTTGATGACGTATTTATCCTGTTGTGTTTGAGCAAAATGTTAGCTGGCAGTCCTTAAAATGTGTTTGAATGTAGTGCAGTGCCCCTGTGAAGCTGGTTTTCATATAGTACGCATAATCCAGGTTTTTTCCTTTATTCCTTCCACTGTTATTCTCTGTCTGGAGAGAAGTAAATGGACTGGTGAAATGGGAAATTGTGTTTTCTGTGGCTACGCTACCTCAGTGCACTCAAATATGTGAAATGACTTCGATATCAACACAAAGGCATAAAATGTTTAAATGCTATCAGAAACTGCATGCAGCGCATAGCTGCAGCCATCGATGTCCCATGTGTGACATGGCAGTCTTCCTCCCCTCAACAGGAATAATTTTGGGGAAGAATGCAGGCTCCTTTTCTATTATTTCTGTTTGAGCAGATCACTATTTCTGCTCAAAAAAAAAAAAAAAAAAAAAAAAAAAAAAAAAAAAAAAAAAAAAGGGTTGTAAATGTAGATACTTAAAAGCTTCCTGTACTCGATGTTGGGGCAGTGAGTGCAGGAAGCCCAACTCTTGTGCCTCCCCCTCCCATGTTTGCAGTGCTGATTCTGCAGGCTCTTCTGTTTGGCAGCAGGCCTAGGCTCCCTCTCCGTGTGCTTGTGTTGCTTTCCAGCCTTACGCTCTGAGCACAGTCTGTGTAAAACGCGCTGGCAATAGCAGGCATCTATCACATGTGGATCTTTTCATTTCCTGGCTACTGCTGAATTAAGGTTTTGGGTTTGTGTTTTTTGGGGGAAGGAGAAGGGTTCTTTTTGATTTTTTTGTTTTGTATTTTTCTTGGCAAAATTTTGCATTGTTTTAGTTAATGACTGCAAAGCTTTCTTGGTTTATGCTGTGTTTCTGGTCTTGGTACTTAGTCCATTACGCATGGCTTTCACGGTGAAGAGTAGCACCTGGGTTGTGGTGAATAGTGTTGTCTATCACCTTTTTTTTTTTGTAGAGTAAAATTTATGACTTACTAGTTTCCTTTTGCATGTAAGTAATTAGAAACAGAGTAGGTCAGTGCTGTCGTCTTTAGGCAGGAAATAGAAATGAACAGAGCTTCCTGCCCTTCATAAAGTGAGGCAAATTATTTGCAAAAGGAAAGCATTGAAGTTATGCTGTAACTTGAATTAATGACAGCAAAGTTTCTTCCATTGCCAAAGTGGAGTTAAAAAGTAGAGATACTGCAAACCTTAAACATGTCAGTTGTGTATGCACAACAATTAAGTCTACAACAGTATGCTGAGTCTGTGTGAACCTAGGTTGTCTGTGCAGAGAGTAAGGAAAAATAATGAAACTGTTGGTGTGGGTCATTGCTCTTTGGGTTTTATTTGCTTTTTAAGAATTAAGTTAATTGGGAGAAGCTGTTACTTTAGTAAGAGCTTGTGTTATCATGGAGACCAGTATTACAGCGAGTGCTCCTGCCTTCAGAGGTGGTTTGTTGCTGCACAGAAGTTGTGATGCTGGGTGAACTTGAACAACCATGCTTGTAAGACGTGAGCAGCTTCAGTTGTGTGATACAATCATTCTGGTGAGTTAATCCTTAAAATCATTAAATGCACATCACCTGGATATGGTCAAAACATAACTTAGCAAGCGGATATCTACGTTACTAGAAAGAATAGTCTGACTTGCAAACGTTATTAAAGTATAAAATGTTGTGGTTTGCAGATTTTCCAGTTATTAATCGTGTTGTAGGAGTATGAACATTTACAATAGATAAAAGGGAGATGTGATGCAGCTCACGCAGCAGTTTGATTGCACATTTGAAGCAAGTCAGATTTTTCCCTGCACATTCTTGTAATGCAGGAACTTATGTTGCTTTCTGAGAATTTCCTACAAAACTTTGAGGTGGAGGTGGAACCTTTTCCCCTCTCTCCTCTCATTTGTCCATGTCGCTGCATACTGAGAGACATTATGTTGAATTACGTTTGTTACATTTTTGTTCTTGGGGTCCAGGCATTAAGACAAAACACTGGATAGATTTATGGTTTAGGGCGTATGTACTTCAGCCAAATTCTCTTTGAGTCTCTTTGATCTGACAAGTGTTCGTAGAAAAAAAACTAGTATCCTCATGGGCTTTCCCCTCCTACCCTCCATCACCACAATTTTCCTTTATTGGCCACAGTACTGCTGCTCCCAGACGAAGCAGTTCTGCAAATGGCCCCCACGTGTCCTGCACCCAGTCCTGTCTGCTGAAGGACGGTGCTGGGTCCTTGTGCAGAGCTGTTGTGGTGACAGAGATAGCTGTTGAGAGGTCGCAGCCATTTACTGTATCACATACCCTTTTTTCTCTGCATTATGGAGCTGGTCATTCTCTCTTCCATACCATAATGCTAGACTTATGGCTATACTTCTAATACCATAAAATATTAGTGTTGCTGATAATTAAGAGTGAAGTGGTAGCCAAAATCCTTAACTGCTTTAAATTGTGTTTCGCTTAATTTGTGTATTTATTTTTAATATTCTGCTTTTTAGTACATCAGCAATTTATGAGTCGTCCTTACAGACCACATTGACAGCAGACACCAAATCACTCCCAGCTGATGTTTTCTTCCTTGGTGTGTTTAAGAGCCCACAGAGGAGGTGATGTTAGCTGTCATGATTTCCAGAGGGCTCTCAACACAACCTTGAGTTACATTTTGTCAAGATTTTTAATGCTGATAGAAAGCAAAGAGGTTTTAAGGAATCGTTTAAGTACGAGAAATGAGGCTGCTTTGTGCCTCATTTGTGATGCTTGATTGTTAGCCAAATTGCCCCAAATATACTCCATTATGTCATAGCATTAGTCGGTGTGCAACTGCTATTCTGAATGGTACTCACTGCCATTAAATGTATAAAACAAAATCTTTTAAGAAGAAAAGCTGAGCACCTCAAGCAGTGCTGTGTCCCGTGGCCATGGAACAAGCAAGCTGCAGCCAGCAGTGAGCTCAGGGTGGCCCAGTGCCGGGGAAAGCAGTGACTGAAGCTGCTTGTGGTGTATGGACTGGTAAAGGGCAGGGACCACCGCTCAGTAACGTCTAGCATACAAGCCATTTTTTCTTGTTTATTGTTAGCACAGTCAAAACTTGTATCCATTGGCCTCTCTCTTTTCTGTTTGCTTCCACTTGCACTTAGTACTGTTGGTTTTGCACAGACCCACCCATCTGCCCCAGGCAGGGTGGGATCCTGCACTGAGATAAGGGTGACAGTGTCAGGTGTCTCATCTGGGAGCCTTGAGATGGTCTCTCATGCTTCCTTTCTGGCACCACCTCGACTCAGAAGGCTTGCGTGGCAGTGCGAGCCTCCCTTCACTGCTGGATATTGCTGAGAAAATAAGCAATGTTGTTTATTGAGAGAAGACCATGAAAGCTGTCACAGGACAAAACCTGATAGCCTTTGGAAGCTGAGGACTAAAAATCAATTAGCAGAAGAGAAATGAATGCAAAGAATAAAAAATCAATTCTATTGACGAAAGAGGTTAACAGTAGTATTAGAGTAGTATAGAGGTAGCAGCATCACCAGTTTTGCTCAATACATTTAACAGTGTTTTCGTCGGTGAAGTTGAAAGGGCTGTAGTTTGCTGATGACTTGGAATGACTGACTTTATATGTAAACTTCAGAGGCTTTAGATAAGAATTACAGAATCCACAATGGAATCGTGTAAATGACTAAAACACAAATGGGTTGGATGGGTTCTTAATTAGCTGTAACTCCTTGGGGAAACATTTTCTGAAAGTGATTTTGGATGACTTCTTGAAAACGGTCCTGGCTAGGGAAGGCAAATAAAAAGCTCAGCTCTTAAGATGTGGCTGGAGATTACAGGGCTTTTTTGGGGGGTGTATAAATTGGATGTTGCTGTCAGGTGGAATGCTGAGTCATTAAAAAATGATACGGCAAAAGTAATTCAGACCTGTCAGGTATATAAAATATTATGGCAGTTTAATATATTCCATGAAAGGAAGATCTAAAACTTTTGTATTCCTCATGTGTATTCTGTTACAAAGCAGAAAGACAATGGTAATGTTAGACAAAGTATTTCAGTTCAGCAATTTGGAGAGCCATTCTCTGTTAAGGGAGGAAGATCTTGATAAAGCCTACGTACAGCAGCATGTTGGAAAGACATTAATGAAGGCCGAAAAGAAAGTCTTCCCAGGAGAAGGCAGAAGGATTCCTTGTGGCTGCAAGTAAATCAAGGAAGGATATGGAGAATCTGCGATCCATTCTGTAGTTAGCACTGACCCATATAACACTTTTTCCTTGTTCATGCCTCAGGGAAGGAAGAACACATGGCAGAGCTTCTCCCCTGCCCTGTCTCTAGATGGGGGTTGCACTGGAGGACATCCATGGCAGAAAAGGGAAGACTGGCTGTCCAAAAGCTGTAGGTTGGGTAGGACAGAGGAAGCTGCCAGGCTGCTTCTGCACCATGAAGACATTCTTTCAAATCTACAGAAAGCTCCATGAGCAGTTCCTGTGGCTGACTCCACATTTTCTAAATGGATGTCTGGCTCTGGTTCCAACCTTTGCTGATTTGATGAAGCCTTGGTGAAAGGACAGGGGGACATTCTCCAGTGGGAAGAGGCACACGCTGCTGGAGCAGTGGGTGCAGCAGGATGAGCCCAGGCTGGGTGTGAGCCCTGTCCCTGCAGCAGTGTGTCTGAGCTCCCTGAGCCACGTGCCCTGAGCCAGCTGTGGGCAAAGTGATCCCTCCTTCCTCTTCTGGTGGCTCCCCTCCTGGCAGTTCTGTTGCTCTGATATCACTTGTTGTTTTCACACATCTTGGCTTGCAAAAAACCTTTCTCCTTTTGTCAGCTTGTCCATGCATTTTCTTCATAGTTATGCAGAAACATTCTTGAAGATGAACAAGTATTTAACTCTCTGTCCTGCCTTCACCATGGCTGAGGGCTGCTGATGATTGGTGAGGAGGTTGAGGATGGGGCAGGCACCTAGTGGCAGCAGTCGGACTGCTTCCTTAGCCCCAAGGACTCAAGGACTTCACGATCTTTTTTTTATGTCAAATCAGAGTCATGCTAATCTGTCAAGTTTAATGTAGTGTAAGTTAGTGCTATATTGCAAGTGATTTAGCATTTTAATTTAAGACCACAACACAATTGTTGTCCATATTCATTTCTTCTCTCACAATTGAAGTCTTGACTATGATATTGGTTTGGAGATATTACTTCGTTCTTGAACTGATGGTTAATAATGACAGCTTTTAGGGAAATGAGCACTTTATGGATGTGTCTCCATCTACTGGAAAAATACTCAAAAAGACCTATGTGTTTTGCCTATGTATAGTCTCCTCTTGGCTAGCTAGGGTTAGCCGACATGAGAGGTAGGTCTGGCAGACGTGCGTGGGAATGAATGTGTCCTAGGTGGTGGGGAGGGTGGGCTTGCAGGGAGAGAGGCAGAAGGGACAGAGGGGAGAGAAGCTCTTTGCAAAGGAAGTCTGCGAAAGGTCAGAGAAAGTGTCCTAATGCCTCCACGAGCAACAGTGAGATCCCATAGGTAGTTAAAGGAACACTTACAGGACTGGCAAAACAGATGGTGCGTAAGTTAAAACTGTACAGGAGCAACTTACCTTCTGCAGCGATTTCAGCAAGACAGTTATTTCTGTGGTTGTTACTCTATCATTCAATCACAACATGCAATTACTATAGCAAACCTTCTGTCATACTGCACACGTTTTCACACTTGTCAGAAGAAAAGTCGTAGATTAAACAATATGGTTTGAAGTACTGTTTAGTTACCAATTTCGTAACTATTTTAATGCAAGACAGAAGTGTTCTCCAGAAGCAGATCTCCAAAGAACAAGAACCAGGGGAATATTCTCAGGAAGAAAAACAAGTACTGTTGGCCATACAGATCCCATTAGCACAAATGGAAAATTCTCAGTGCTAATGCCTTTGCATCGGTCTGAAAACACAAGCAATTAGAGGCCTGTTTTGGAGTCATTGCATGTACAGAACTCTCGCTAAATCAATGGGAGCTTGGAGGAAAGACAGAAAGAAGAACTAGGGCCTTAATACTAACATTTCCCTTTTTCTTTTGTACAGCCTTTACCATACCATGTGGTACAACCTTTAGTTATTTCTTAATTCTCTGCAGAGTATTAGAAAACAAACAAGGAGAAAGAAAGAAAGAGTAAAACCGCTTTCTTAAACCCTTTTGTTCTCGTATGAAACGATGCCATCAACTGATGCAAGTTCTTCATTTCATTCATTTTCTTCATTGCCTCCTTTGTGGGTTTTTAGTTTTTGTTTCTCTGTGCCATTTGTTTTCCAGAAATGCCATCTATTTGACATACATAGCTGTTTAGATGTATATATGCTGCTTTTGTCTCTCGTGCTAAATGATTTGCATGAATGATAACATATTAGTAATGCAAGTGGTTGTTCCTTATAACATTCCTTGAATAATAATGCATTTCTGGTTTAGACCTTTTTGTGTCTGTCTTTCCTTTAAGGAACAAAGCCCAAAACCAGCAAAACCAATTCTAAGCAGCAGCACAAGGATCTTAATATGCTTTTGCTGAAAAAAGAAAGGGGCATTTGGGGGCAACCTAGCAGAAGAGACAGGGAAATCAAACCAACAGCTGTGTTTTTCACTTCCAGCTTGATTAATTTGTGCAATTTTCTCCATTTGGGAAATATGTATTAAAAAAAAAAAAAAAAAAGGTAGATCTTGCTGCCTTTCTCTGTCAGTTATGATTCTTTTACTATTTAAAAAATGTGCCTACCAGCCATTTCCATGCAATGGGTATATGAAGAATTTAACAAGGCTTTAAGTGTAAACTGAATCCAATACAAGTCTGTCTACATCATTATATCACAGGAAATAGAAAACTGAAGTCACACTTGCATTTTTAAATGGTTAACTTGGTATTTTTGCAGCAGCACCTATCGAGAGACAGCATAAATGTGTGGAAGAGAATGAAAACTGAAAGAACTTAGAGAAAATACGTTGTTTTTTTTTTTTTTTCTCTCTCCCTCTTTTTTGACTTTTCCAGTATGTGTGATGGCCATCCTTGCAATGACATTGAATTTTTATTGAGAGAGATTCTGACACATTTTCTGATGCAGAGTGAAGCATTATTCAGATTCATTGGAACTGGTGGAAATGCAGTCAGAGAGTTACAATGACAAAATGTGTGAGAACTTGCAAACCTGGCCTGGCTTTTCTTCAGAACCCAGTGTTATCTCAGTGCCCAATTGCCACTGATTTTTCCAGAACCATCTTTCCTACAGAATGGTATTTTGCATTTTTCAAACCAACACAACATACCAGAAAGAAGGCATCTGGAGTTGTTGGCCTGTTTTTGGCAATATGGGCACAGCTTGTTTATTCACATCATTCAACAGCAGCCTGAGAACAGTAGAGCTGGTAGAAATAGGATTTGGACTCCAGCTGAAGTTTAGGATTTCTTGCTGCCTGCAGTGGCTCTGAATCAAGCCACAGATGGTAGCAAGGCGCCTGTAGCTGCTGCTCTTCTTGCACAGACACTTCGGTAGCATGGAAAGCAAGGAAGGGCCTTAGGAAAAAGCTGTAAAGTGGATCTGAAAGCAGATGTGCCACAGCTGTAAGGATAATGGATGCAGTGAATTCAGGATGGGGCGAATGGTAGCAATCCGTCATTTATGGGAGGTGGAAGGAGGGAGCGGAAAAAGCTGGAGTGGCCATGCATCAGGGAATAAATGGGGAGGGAAACATACTGCCTGGAGGAAACTTGTAGTAGCCATAGAAACACGCGAGAGACTGTGTCCCAGAACAGGAGAAATTGGGTTTAAAAATACAAATAACCTCCTTGGTCTTTAAAAAGAACCTCGGTTCTTCATCATGATTTATGCTACCGGGTCTCCTCAGCAGAATTACAGTCACCAAATCCACAACTGCTGTTATTTATTCTGGATAAAGAAGGCAATTTTGACTGTGATCTCCCTTGACATTTCCCAAGGTCTACTCCTGTCTCCTACCTTTCATCATCATGTACTACTTCAAGGCAATCAGCGTCTCTCTTACTTCTCTCAAAGAGAAACACACGTTTCAGTCGCTCACCCTGGACTGGAGTGACACAGACATTATGGGTTAGGGGAGATCAATTGCATAACCCTGCTCCTCTTCACCTGGGAGGATCACTGATGTGTGAACAAGGCTGGAATCCAAATAAGACATTAACCTACTGTTTTGCAGTGGCTAGAGTGGCAGGAGAAAAAGAAAATAGTGTCTTACCCAAGGAGGTAGCTCCTCTTTTTCATTTTATCATCTGTGTCAATGGCAATTGGAACCATTAGACCCGCATTAAAATTACATGTTACTCATATAAATGGAGGCTATAAATATCACAAATAGTAAAACTAAAATTGCACCAAGGTTCAAGAGACAGTATGTCTAAAACCTACAAAATTAAGGACAGTTAGAGGAAAGCCTCAGCCTCCATTTCCTTTTAATTTACCTCATTATTTTAAGTCATCAGAGAACGATCTCAGTACTACATTAATGTCATCTAATGGCCTTTCCTTGCAAGGTTACTCAGTTCTGAATCAGACCACAATAAAAGGTGCAACTGTCTTTCCTGGTGTTGTTAGTTTAGGTGGAGCAGTAAAGATGATGGAAGCTAACGTTACAAATGGAGCAGTTATTGAAATGAGTAAAAAAACCTTGTGCAGCTGCATAGCTGAATATCTCCTTGACATATATTACTACAGTTCTTGTGGGCTCCTACTTGTTTGTTTGTTTGTTTTCCTATGAAAGATTATAAATGCAAAGCTGGTGCTGTTCTGTGGGTGTGGTACGGTGTTACATTAGTTATGTCCTCTGCTGTCATCCTGTGTGCGCTTAGGCTGAGCTCTCAGTGTCTGTATTCCTCTGAAAACCAGTGGATGTCCCAGCTTTTGTGTCCCCTAGGGTGAGAGTCACTCTGGACTACCAGAAGCCCTGCACTGCGGCCAGCAAATCTGATTTTCCCACTGTGAAATGAGACCAGTAACCAAGACTGAGGATGCTGTGTAGTCTTTAATTCTCCTTTTTTGGGAAGCAGTGTATTAGCTGGCCTGAAGGTGCCTGCTCATTGCTGGCATGTGTGTTTGACAGACAGACCTTTTCCTGGACTGTTTGAGGCTCTACTTTGCCACGACACCCATGAGGCTGACTACCATACGTAATGATATCATGGAGCTGGAGAAGTCTGGGCCATCGTTTTTCATTAGGAGTAATTTTGTATTGAATCACTGGAAAGAATGTTTCTGTGGTTAGGGCTCCAGAGTTCCTGAATATGCTTTCTGGCAAACATGTATGATTTCCTGTGCTTAGGGAGAGATTTGTTTCACCTAAATTTAGCCTTGGTATCTAGCTTCAGTCTGTACTCAGTGGTTCCCCATGAGAGCTGTTCATTTGACCCGAAACAGCTGAATTACCCTCTTTATTAACTGTGGAGAGAATCAGAGACCAGCAATCCAGCCTTGACGTGGCTTACTGAGATGAGCATGGCTCCTAGCTTTCCTCTTTACTGCCTACATGGGCAGAAAAGGTGGTTGACAGACCTCACAGGATCTTGTGAGCAGAGATATGCGGTGGGGATGAGATGCCCAAGTGCTATTTTAAAGGAGGCCTTCAAGGGTGAAGAAATAGGATTCGTTAATACATTAGTTTTTTGGAAGTGAATATGGTTACGCAGTATTTTTGGTCTTCTGAAAATAGTTTCTATCATCATTCCTTTAAAAAAGTAATAAGGGCAGTATCTGAGTTGTTCTTATACAGGAAGTTGCACATTCAAGCTCTTCATAAAATAATTAGATACTGATAGTTTAAAGACTCCAAAGGAAAACCTAGCAACGGGTTCATGTTATGCAGTACTGAAAGGCTGATGAATGCTGATCCCAAAGGTGAGTATCCCTGTATCTTCCTGAAAAATGCAACGTTTTCAATTTATTTTTCTTCAGAGTTGAGGAAAATCCCAGTTCTCTACTGGGACTAAAAGCGCATCGTAGGTGATGTTCAAAATCAGTTAGCTGTCATTCATTTCAAGCCTGTTTTGGTGTAGGCTGGTGTAGAAAAAAGCTAAGTTGAAATCCTCTTCCAGGTTCTCATTCAGAATTCTTTTCTTTCCTCCTACTCGTCTGTGTTTTTACTGCTTTAATTGGTGAGGTTTTGTGTTTCAGCTGCAATGACTTCCGAACACCTTAGGCAGATGCTGTCCTATAAATCCACTTCCTGTGATCCTGTCTATATTTTATTGTTACATGTGAGGTGGATTGAAAGCTGGCTGACCTGCTGGGGGTTAAAGGGTAGCGGTCAGTGGCACAAAGTCCCGCTGGAGGCCACTCACTAGCAGTGTACCCCAGGGGTCAATAGAGGGGTCAATGCTATTAATGACTTAGATGATGAGCAAAATGCACCCCAGGGAGTTTTCAGACAGCGCAGAGCTGGGAGGAGGTAAGCCAGATGGCTGTGCTGCCATTCAGAGGCTTGTTGACAGGCTGGAGAGCTGGGACCTCACGAAGCTCAGCAAAGAGAAATGCGAAAGCCTGCCCTGGGGAGGAACTGCCCTGTGCATTAGTGCACACTGCAGGGTGGCCAGTCAGAAGAGAGCTCTGCAGGGAGGGATGTGGGGATTGCCAGTGGGGAGCAAGCTGACCATAAACCAGCAGTGCAGCAAAGAAGGCCAGCAGTCTCTGGGAGCTGCAGTGCTAAGGCTGTTGCTAGCACGTCAAGGGAGGTGATCCTACACCTCTGCTTAGCACTGGGCTTCCCAGTAAAAGACGACTGCAGAGGCTGGAGTGAAGGACCACAAAGGCGATTAAGGGATTGCATTGTATTTTCCACAGGTTGGTGCAGGCAAGAACTGGGACATTTTTTATTCTTGCTACAGATGTGCAAATAGCTTACAAAAAAAAAGAGGTAACTCAGTTATAGGGCTGAGCTGCCCTATAACTGAGTTTATACTTAAAAAACTCAAATCATTTGACAAATTAACAGTCTGGATCTTCACCCTGGCACTAAAATTTTATTTTTAGCCACTGAAAAATAATGAATTTCAAATTATGTAAATAAAAAATTGGTGAGATTCCTTAAGTGGTGCATATCCTTAAATAGATTCCATTCCCTTTCAGTAACTGTAATGCTGAACAGTTTTGCACAGTTCACTGCAGCAACTGCTTTCAGTGACTTCAAAAACCTATGTTAATAATATTTTCATACCAAGTTAGAATACACAGCTGCTAAAAGTAATTTGTAAATTTTCATAGTGGCTCCTCAATGTTTTTCCTCCACTGTAGCAGCATCTCATCAGCTCTCAGTGCCCTTCAAGGACGTTCCCTGTGTGAATGAGGGAACGAATGCGCAGTGCTTTGTGTGTGATCTGACATACTCAAAAGAACATTTCCATTTTTAAGGCAATGATTACTTTTGTGTTCTTTAAAGACAGATTAATAAACATGCTAATAGGGTGTATAATGAAAACTGAGTTTAAATGTTCTCTTATTCACTTCCTCCACTTAATTTTTTCTCTTCGTTCTCAGTATAGGAAATTGCATTACAGTTTTTGTTAATAGGTCTTCTCTGAATTATAGTGATTTGCAAAATATGTTGTTCGCTAAATTAGAGTTCAGAATTTATGACTGGAGATTAAGGCTGTGGGAAATAACACGAGTTTTTTATTTTTCTTCCAAGTAGTAACATAAGGATTTTTAAAAGGTGACAGGATGGTATTATAGATCATGGTTTATGAAATGGTTCAGTTTTCAAATTTAATCTTTCTAGTAAAACTGGTGGAAACCTGACTCTCAACGTTTGATGTTACTGCTGTCATAAATACGTGTGTGTTTACCCTGCGAATATTTTGTGCAGCTTAAGAGGTACAGCAGACTGAAGTTTCCAGGTTTAGGTGTTTTTTGGAGGTAGGTGTTTTTATAGAGTGTGGAATTTTGAAAAACATGTAAGGTACGCATTTTCATAGGAGCTTTGGGTGACCAGTGGGAGTAGCAGTGTAGCTGATGTTGGAGTTAGCTGATACTCCCTGGGTTCAGAGTGTTTGGACTAGGAGAAGTGAAGTGGGGAAAGAACTGTAAGTTCCTGGTTAGCCCACATTGCTTGATGCTAGCCCAGGGGTGCCTGGCTGGTGTGCTTACATCCCTTTTGCTCTCCCAGGGCCCTGTATGTCATCCTGTTGAACTGTGGGTGCAGAAGATGCTGTTTGTCATTGCATACCGCAAGTCAGCGTCTGCACAACACAGCTGTTGACGCTGAGGTATGGCCATTGCAAGTGGGGTTTCTTTGTCCTCTCCAGGGCCCTAAAGAAGTCCAGGTGTGGCAGGGATATATTCTAAGTCGCTGTGACAGCGAGACCAGCCTTATTTATTCATCAGTTTCTAACCAAGTCAACAAGGAGCTGTAAGCATTTTACCAGAAAGCCAAGGCAAGGATACAAGCCAGAGTCCATATCTCTGCTATTTAATGAAAAGGAGTTGTGGGAAGAGTGGTGTGTGTTAATGTGGAGCTGGAATGCTGTGAGAGAGGGCTGCAGCAGGTAGCTGGTGCCCGTCTGTGCCCAGTGGTATCTGTGCATACCAGCTGTCCAATGCATGCTGCCAGAGTGGGCATGGATGAGCCTGAAAAGTCTCCAGCTTTCGATCCCTCTGCTTGTACATTCAAAATAATGATTGTAATGGGTTTGGAGCACTGATGGTGGTTAAATGTCATTTGCTGCCACTGAAAGAATGGAAAGGTCTTCCCCGAGTTCATCCAGGACCATGCTTTTCTGCCATTTCATAGCCTAGCAATTCGTCCCGAAATGTCAGCAATACTTAAGGGGAATAAGAACTACAGAATGCACATTGACAGCCAAGGAAAGCGAAAGGAGGAGCAGCCTTGTGTCCAGCCACACAGATTTTTTCCCCATCTCTGTTTCTCGCGACTGAGGTCCTGCATGTCCCTGCCGTCATAGCACCCCAACTGCATGCTCTGAGTAATAGGTGTACAACGCTGTGTTCTTTCCTATGCCTTTGCACATCTACTAGATTTGAATCATAAAATCTTGTGAATATAAATGATTCATTACGCAAACAATTGATATTTAAATTAGTTTACTTTGTGGTTTAGTTGATACTTAGCTGTCACTGTGCCATAATCCACGTGCTCTGTAATGCCGTGATGCATGTACAACAGCTTTTTGGTGTTGCATGTTCAAGGATATTCATAGCATACTTTCTGTCCTTCTTTTTTGTGGCAGAAAGCGTAGGACTTAGGCAGTAAAACATGGTTTTTCAGGTGCACAGGAAGAGTCACAGAGGTAGGTAAGTGACAAGGAAACAAGAACATTATTAACCCATGCTGTTTTAAGAAGTTATTACAAATAATGTATTTACTTACAGTGAACTTTCTGAAAATACACATAGGAACTTAAGATGTGAAAAGGTCCCATATTACTAGTATAAATCTATCCAGAAGAGATTGTTGTAGCATAAGCAGCTTTGCCTTGCAATCCTTTGCTTTGCCTCTGCAGTTCCTTTGGCACTCACCCCAGTGAATCACGGCAGAGCAGTGTCATCAGGGCTCCTCTTAAACAAGCAATTTCCTCTCTGCCCACTCACCTGCCACTTCAGTTCTTGAGGCAATCACCAACTGCACAGCAAACTGTCTAGCAAAGGTTCTCACCATGCTTCTTTTAAGACAAAAATGTGCTCTGCACACAGGAGTTCATCTTACTGTAATATTTTGGTGTAAATTAAGCTGAAAAACAAAAACTTGGATCCAACTTGAAAAGAAAGTAGCCAACAGAGGCCTGTATAAAAGAGCACAAGTTGGCTGGGTTTGGGGTCAGGTGCCCTGAGTGACAGGAGAGGGACACTCTTCTGTTCTGAAGCTGTGATTTGGGTTTGTTTCAGACACAGCGAGTGCTTTGGCACTTTAGTTTTTGGAGCTTTGTGTCTCTTTAGTCTTGGATGTTTGTGGTTCTGCAATTTCTTAATGCTGCTAAGACTCTGTAGGGACAGTATTTCAAAGTGGAAGACAAGCTTAATTGTTTTTGGTCTATAAAGTGCAAGCAGAGTGCTGTGTATGATTTGCTTGGCCACCATGGAGAAGACAGTTGTACTGGTACAGTGCTCAAAGCCAAAGCCTAGGGCAACATCCTTCTTGCTAGCAAATAAGAGGAAGAGAGTTAGGCTCTGGCTAGGTGACTCCTGGCAGTGTCATGGAGATAAAGGCAGGCAGTTCAGAACACGAGGCTGTGCCAGGCTCTGGAGGAGGACGGGAGGGGAAGAGAGGTAACCCAGCATCAGTTAATGCATGAAGGCTTCAGCTGCATCAAAAAAAAGGCTTATTGCCACCTCGCATTATGGGAGAGAGCAGGAAGATGAAGGTACAGTTTGTGGAGATCGCTTAGGAGCAAGCTGCTTGCTGAGTACATTGCCTGGTGTTGGCTACCTGTACCTCCTGCAGGATGCTGTAGGCACAGGTCCCAGTGTGCTCGGGACGCAAACAGCAAGTCTGCTGCATGGACATTGCTCTTCTGCTGCTCCAGGGTGCTTCAAATTTGGGTGTAGAATTTTCTGTAGCAGTTGTAGGCTGTAGCTAGCATGGAGACTGGCCAAGAAAAGAAGTCAAACCAAATACAGAGTATAAGGCCAATTGGTTTACATGAGAGGGAATGTTTGTTGCCTTGAACCTGTTGGAAAAGCTAGCTTTGGTGTTGGTTACTTTGGTGTAACACGTTCAATCCAGAGCCGTTAGGAACTTTCACTGAACAATTATGTATTTATAGTTTCTACTTGCAATTTTGGTGAAAAACAAGGACCTTTGATAAAGGTCCTGAATTCTTTGTGAGCATCCAGTAGGGAATGCTGCATGAAGGAATGACTCTCAAACATTTTAGTCCACTTAATGAGGTGATGCACTGAAATCAGAGAAAGATTGGTTTGTATTTGATATTACTTTTGTCTGCTGTGTGCTGGAAGACAAGTATTTACCTTCTATGGGGCCCAGTCATGGCAGAAATGACACTGAGATGCCCAAGCAGAATGCTGAGCACTTAATTTAAAGAAAGCCCTTGCTCTGTGGAAGCAATTATTAGGGCTGCTGTAGGAGGCAGCTGCTCACGTAGACCTAGCGATTGTATGCATCTAATGTATAACAGTTAATGCATTGTGGCTCAGTGTGAGCTAGAACCCCCTATTGTAGACAAGCCTTTAAGTATTTAATACCCAGGTCCCCCCTTACTGAAATGTCTGAGTCCGACTTGGCCTCCACCTGGTAACTATTGTAAATTTCCGTCGTGAAACTGCATTATGTTTCAGCCTAATTAGCATCGCTAGCTGTAGCCTTAGTAAAGAAACATTAAATTAGAGAGTACCAGGGGCTGAGCACCCACATCCTCTCCTGCAGGAATTAAATCAATTTCAGTCTTGCAGTATTCACACAGCAGATTTAATTTAGTCTGTTTCTCTAGATGATGGCAGCAGTGGAGTAGGAAGCCCTTGCCGTTATTACTCGTGTTTTACTCCAGAGTTGTATCCGGTCTGAGTGCTACCAGGGTAGCACTGCTTATTAGCCCCCAAGTAAGGCAAACACACTCTTTCAGTAGCAACAAAATTAAAGGTTAGTCAATAAATAGCAGTTACTGGCAACAAATTAAGATGAGAAACATTTTATTGTGGTAATAGGAATGAACGTTTCCTACTGTGAAATTGGATTTTTTATTGAAATCAAATATATAATTAAGATATTATGCACAGAAAAGGTTAGGAACCTTAACATCTTTCGTCCATAAGCCAAATATTGTAGTATGTTGATATGCATGCTGTGAGTTCCCCATTACTGCTCTGCCAGTAATTTCAACCTGGCATCTAGACTAAATTGTCTCCCTAGGAGCCAAGAGGAAGCACAGTTGATATGCGATCTCAGGCATGGGCCTTTCTTGAGTGAATAAAAGCGCTGTCATGTTTTACGAAATTACACCTGCTGGTTGTATGCGGTGATCATCTCTGAACGAGGGAGAGGGCAGAGTTCACCTAAGTTATGGCAGAGACTGGTATTGGAAGGAGCTTAATGGGATTTTACACAATCTTGCAGCTTCACTCAAATATGTTCCGGGTAGGCGATAGGAACTGAAAGCAAGGTAATGATTATGATGTGTCTACGCAGTAATTTTAGAATAGATATTAAGAAGCGCACAGCTCAAATTGCTAGCTGAAGCTTGCTAAGCAGCCTCTGAGCAGTATATTCTGTGAATGGAGACAGAGAAATGTGATAAATGTCAGTCATACAATGCCTGAAATGCAGCTGTGTAATCTCTTCTTTGAGCAAAGCTGAAAAGGAAGCCCAGTCACCGGCATGCTGCAGGATTCCCTTTAGGCGTTTGGCTCCGGGGCCCCGATAATCACAACAGCTAGGCAGGGGTTGGACCTGATGGCCTCCAAAGTCACCATCCACCCTCAGCCGTTCTGGCATTCTGTGAAATCCAGGCAGCCGTGCTGAGCCCAATGGCCGGTCTTGCACATTCCCTCAAGATGGTCATCAGGGCTTCAAGCCATTTCACTTGAATGCCATACCAGCCACCTGGCTTTTGCTTTTCACAGGCCCTAAATCTTCAGTGACACAGCGGGAGATGGTGCGAGATGCTCTTACTGGCGCTGGGGGCTGCAGAGTCCTTCCTCAGCGTGGTGATATTGCATTGGTGGTGCTGCAACCCATGGGTGCCCGCTGCAATGCAGCCTGAGAAGCTGCAGGTTGGTGGGGCTTCAGAGGTGCTGGAGGATCGTTTCCCTCTGTGCAGTTAGTTATAGGGCCAGCAGGAGCGGAAACCTGAATCCTCCCTTTTTCATTCCCTATGGCTGGCAGGGGTATCTAAGGCAGGTGCATTACTTAGTTGTGGAAAAATAATGAGAGCAAAACCCTTGTTTGTAGCAGTTGTCTCTTAACATTTGAACCGTCAGTGTGGTGAGTTTTAAAATTTGTTGCTAAACTGGACAAAATCAGCCTTTATGCCTGTACTTTATTGCTGGAGTGTCTGTTGTCATCTCAGCCTGAGTACTGTAGCCATATGCATTTTTTCCCCTCCATTCCTCATTTCCTTAAAGAGCTGATTCGTTGTGATTTATAGGGTACAAACTACAAAGCTAAGTATTTTTCAGGATGTAAGTTGTAGTGGTTGTGAGAAGGAATGAGACTATAATTCTTCCCCGCTTTATTTTACTTAAGTATTTTCAGAGGGGAGGGCAGGCTGTATTCTTTCCATTAGACCTCTCCTTTCTTAATCACCATTCCCTAATTAATTCCCTAGTTAAATATAAAGAAAGCATTAGGTTTGAATAATGTTTTCCTGAGTCATTAAGTAAAGAAGAATTCCTTTCTTTTGTAAAATGACTCATCGCTGGGGGATCTGGAGTTGGCCCCCGGGTGGATATTTGAGCCTCCTGTCCCAGGTGCTCTCCTACCTACACAGGCAGTCCAAGGTGGGAGGCAAAGGTGATATCACATGTCGCCGACACACAAAGGATATCATCCCTGCCTTGAAACCGTGCCCCCAGTATGATGTTGGTTTCTTCTGATGGAAAGCTGAGTCCAACTTGCAAGAGTGAAAATCTCCAGACAAAGCTCACACTTCATAAATGTAAATGGCTGTTCTTGCTAGTACAATGTGCTGCTTGATGCATTTTCTTCCGTGTCCAATCAGACTCCCAAATGTACCCTATCTTTTCTCCTGTCACCTTCTCCCTCCTCTCCCGGCACCAGTTTGCACACCTGACTCTTACCAGTGCAGCTGTGTGTTGGGTCGCATCCTAAACCTCATCATCCTGAACCTCATGGCTGAAAAATAAACAAACAAGGTTAAAAAGGAAAGGCTCTGAAAAGCAAAAGATGTAATGGTGAATCCAGTCATGGGCCAAGAGGCAGAGAAGGTCAGGGTTTAAGCTGGTCAAGCTGATTTTACCACTGAAGAAACATTGTCTAACCATATCCAAAGATTACGACCTTCTTCAACTGTAGCTCGTGGCATTAATTTTCAGCTCGTACTGATAATTTTTAGCTCAAAAAGGGCTTTTAATAATGTTTCTTGGTCCAAATGTTGCTGATCGCTTGAGATGAGAAAAAGAATGTGCCTTTATTAACATGGCAGCAAGGAAAACATATGGAATATGTTTTGTGTAAAAATGCCTGTGGAGTGAATGCCGTAACAGTGAAAGCTCCAGTACGTAATCGCTGGGCACTGCAAAACAAGCACTTAAAAATACCCTTGGTTTTGATAAAAATGTTCAGAACGCAGCAATCCCACTGATGTTCGTTCTTTCGTTTGTTTTACAGGCATTCCCCTGCATTTCGACGGGAATTTATGGTAAGTAAGACCTTAGGTGTCACTTATTGCTTACTCATATTTTTTTTTTGCCGTTCTGAGTATTTTAAGCAGGGATGTTTCGTATCGGACGTCTCCTCAGCCAGTTGGACTTGAAAATCTTTTTGTACTGTGTTAAATTACAGAGAGCCAAAGCCTTTGACTGTGGCTGAGTGCTAGCGTGCTGATAAATGGATGCTATCATGCAGCCCTCAGCAGCCTGCCAGCCGGGACCCATGGCTGTGATTACACTCCTGTGGCTCTGGTGGCTCTTAAACACACTGCTTGTGGCTTCCGCAGGGAAAACTAGGGTTTTGACACAGTTTTCCATCCAGAAGACAAATAAGCAAGGCTCCCCTATGTCCAACGCTGGGAAAAAGTACGTTTTCCTCGAGCAAACTTGTTAGGATATTGTGAAATTGTCTTTGCTCCCTTGAGTTGTGCTTCCACATGTTTAGCTTAATAATTTGCATCCAAATTAATACTGCCTGAAGATACGGAGGGGAAGGGTTGTTTAAAAAGTTAATCACTTGCTTGGTTGTAATTTTAAGGCAATCCACCACTTGTGTTCAGCTGCTTTTGATTGGCATTTTGGAAGAAATGGGCATGATATTTGAAGGAGGAAAAAAAACGCCGTTCCATATTTGGAGAAAAATCCGGAGAAATCTGTGAGAGGATGTGCAAATTTACCAGGGGACAAAAGTATTTTGCCATGTAAAAATAATGCAGGCTGATTTTTCTTTCATTTAGCTTCAGTAAGTGCATGCAAATGATAATACGTTGAATTACTTGTAATAATTTTAGAGGGGAAGATAAAAACACTATGCAGTGATTGAAAAAGAAAAAAAAGGCATTCATCATATACCACCATAGTAAGATAGAGCTGGAATGTGAAAATAACATCTAATTCAAACTTTTAGCTGGATTAATTTCAGTTTTGACTAATCAGATATTGGAGACGTAGGGAAGTTACTTCTAAAAAATGACAGCCATGTTTAGGGTTGTTTTCTGAAGAGCAATCTAGAAAAGCTGTTATTTAAAATTGGTGACTGTAAATCTGAATGAAGCTTCAGGGGGCACAACCTGAATTACTTGGGGTGCTGTGTCTTTTTCCACTGAACTGCACTTTCTCTGCTGCAGAAGAACGTACAGATGCCTTCCCTGCAAACACCAAAGGTCACTGGATGTGACTTTCTAAACAGCTCTGCCTTTCTCTGTGTTTCTGAACCCACCTCCTGAACTGTCAGGGCACAGTCTACGTTTTGGCTGTTGGCTTTGATGTTGAGCTTTGATCTTTCAGTCGCCGCACAGAAGCATTTTTGTGATTTCACAAAAACAAGCAGGATGAGGCATAAGTATATGGCATATAAATGGAAATGACGACGAGATAGCGCTCTAAATAGTTTATTTTATTTTATAATTGGTTTATTTAAGAGAATAAATTCAGCAGGTGAGGATTAGAGTTGTCTGAAGTTGGCAAGGAGTGTTGGAAAGGATCTCTGGTGGGAATCTTGATCTTACTTTCTGGAAGAGATGGGCACTTCTCTTGGTTGGCATTGACTTTAACTGGTGCACTGCAACAGCACTGGAACATTGCACAGTGTGGTAGATGCTCTTTCAGTCATTGCTGTTTTCACCTTTGCTGAAGAACTGAGAAATATTTCTTCTAAGAATATTCAGGATTTCTGTCATTTATTCTATGTTTAGATGGGTTTTTAACTTGTTTAAAATACCTCTACTTTGATTTTGCTGTATTTCAGTAAATATTACAAAAAAAAATTGCTGTATTTCAGTAAATATTCAGTAAATATTTACTGAAAAAATTACTTAGCTGGGCAGGGAGGAGGAAGAACTTTCTTTGCACGTTCCCAGATACGCTGGGTGCCAGTATAGCAATGGAACAGGCGACCCTGTGTCAGGCTTCAGGTGTCAGTATTTTCAAGAATGTTTGACTACAGCTGCAGTGCTGAAACTATGCTGCATGTTATGCTTGAGGTGTAAGGTACACCCAAGCCCCTCGAAGGAATGCTTTCATCTTTCTGGTTTTGTTGATATTTTTCCCTCTGTACACATGCATTCCTTCACATAATTTCAGCAATTAGGCAAGCAAGTGGATCAGCTTCATTCCTGGTGGTCTGGCCGATCAGCAATGCCTCATGTATTGTCCCCTTAATGCCAGGCTATCCCAGTAAAATGCTAGTGAAGGAGCACAGCCCTTATTTCTCACCTCAGATCTATAGCAACAGTTGCTACCCATTCAGAAACCCTTGGTTGATAACTTTCACCTCCAAGTGGAAGGGGGCAAGAGATCAACTAGATGGATCCAGTTTAAGAATCTGGATTGCGTTTTCCTCCAAACTCTTGTAAATGCCGAGATTGCTTGTCTTCTCTGTTATTATTAGAAGAAAGTAGTCACACTTCTCTGGAGAGCAGTCCTTTCCTGTTTGCATCACTGTAGAGTGCTCCTTTTTTCCCATAAAAAGGAAACTGAGGAAAAGAAAGCAAGCCTCATTGAGAGGTTTTGGCAGAGGGCAGACAGCTTTCTGTAAGGGTGTTGGGTGGAGGAGAGGGCTGCCTTTCCTCCCCAAACACTTCTCAACTGCTCCATCTCCACCCGTAGCACCCTGGATGTTGCAGATGGAATGAGTTAGAGCCCTGGGAAGGCCATTTGCCACAGGGCATCGTGCCAGGAGTCAAAACTTTGTTTTCAGTGCGCTCCTAAAGAGTTCTGGCAAAAGTTTCACTCGTGAAAGATTGTTGTTTTAAAAATCTGATGGTTTCAAATGGGGGATTAAATCTTTAAAAAATGTTTGTAAGGACAGCAGAAGAGGTACAGGTCTACCCAAAGACACTTTGGAGAAAATAAAAAAAAGTGTTGTCTTTTCCTAAGAGACCCCTGTCAGCTCTAATATGCTTCTAAACTGATAATCAGTCAAAGAAAGCAAGGGTTATGAAGACTCACTTCCCTGTGGATCCCGGGGTTACTCTGTTCTGTAGCAATAAATGTTTTCCTTTACAACAAGAGCATAAAGGTTCATAAATAAAGCTGCTCCAGGAGCACAGAGGACGTGCTGCCCCGGTACCTGGCAGTCCCTGGCAATCCAGCAACTGGCAGATCCACTCAGTAACCCTCAAGGTTGTTATTATTATTGAGTGTTCAATAACACTCAGACCTGAGAGAGAGCAATATTAGCATTATCTCAGCTTTCTGAAGGCCAACTTCATTTTTAGGAATACTCTTATGTTTTGCCTCTTCCCTATTTCAAAGAAATTGTGCTGTCTGTACGTATGTTAAAAAAAAATAAGGTGATAAAAATAAATCCACAGACAAATTTATAGGGTAAAAGGAATCTGAAGGGTAAAAGAGTTATTTTAACTCCGTCTGATTTTCATCATGTGCAGTGATAACTATTAACACATCCACTTTCCCCATCTTTACCACCTTAATATGTCTGAGGTATTGCCAGAAAGGGGGGGGGGGAAGTGACTTGTGTAGTTTTTATGGAAGAGCACCTCATTATCATGTCTTTAAGAAGTTATCTGCAAGTTATGGTATTTGCAGCCTGCAAAGTGAACAGGGATGTCTGCTACGGTGCTACAAATCTTGTGAGCTGCAAAATTAAAAGAAGGCTCTGCAGATGGTTATGAGAATACAGGAATTTTTGTGCTTTGTCATGTGCTCTGTTGAGAGATCATTGTGGGTTGGACTACATATGGAAGGACTTGGGGATGTTATGGTCTATGCACATCTATTTGTTACCTTCTTTCTTTTATTTTACAGTAATGCAGGGCTTGGCTTCTGTTCCTAGTTACTTGGAACATACGCAGGCAACATAAGCAAGTATTTAAATGTTATTTTAAACTTAAGGGAGGAAAAAATGGGAAGGGGGAAAAAACAGTATGAAGAAATCTGTAGCTGTATCTCTTTTTGTTTCTGCAGTTGTATATTTTGTCTTGACTTTCATGAAAATATCATCAATCTTTTTTGAGAAACAAGATAATGGCAGCTTCTAGGTTTTGTTGCGAATGCTTATTTGCTTTACTTTTTCTTTAATTATTATTATTCATAAAGAGGGAAAGAAGAAAAAAGCCCAAAGCCATGGAAGCGCAGTCTGGGTCTGCAGTGATTACGACAGTGGAAATGCTCAGGTTCACCGCATTTTAAACACATTTATTACATTGGAGTAAGACTTATTTCTTTTAGAATCGGGGCACTTATGCTTACTTGTAGCTTTTGGCCTGACCATGGCAAAACATTGCAAGGATTAATTTATTATGTGTTGCTACAGGAGAGCCTGAAAAGCAGGCTTAGAAAGCAAAGAAGAAAAAAAAGAAGCAGGGGAGAGTGAAATAATGTGTGCAGTGTGCGTCTGGAATAGGTGTATATAATAGAGTCTCTAGGAGGGATGTAGGGAGGTATTACACATCCTCTGCTCTGCCTTGTCTTCATGCAAGGAGACAGGCCCCTGGTGTAGTGCCAGCTCGTCACACGGCTGTCCTGACCTTGGTACTTCCTCCTCTGTACCCAGATCAGGATTCATCCTGCCCATCCACGCAGGACTGGGAGCACGTCCATCAGCTCTTCTCCCTGTGAGCTGATCCAAGATAGAGCATTACCAGCAAGTGTGCTACAGAAGGATTACAAAGGCCCTCTGAAAATCTGAGTCGGGAGACTAAACCAAACATTTTCAAAGGCAGAACAAATTCCTTGCACAGGGCTAAAGGTTGAGGCAATCTATTTCCATCTTTCCCATCTGTTTCTCCTCATTTTCTGCTGGCATTCTGTTCCTAAGATATGTATTTCTTTAATGAGCAGTTCTAATAAGGATTGCATTGTCATCTTTCCACAGAAATTTTTCAGACCTCCTAGGCATGAGTGTATAAAAGATAACCATAAAGTGACCTTATGTTTATCTCTAGTCTGGCACTTTCAGTCCTCGTAACCAATGGCATCGTGCTGTATGTGGTCACTGCCATGTGAATGTCATGATGTCAAGGCGATGACAGAAGGAATTGGATATTGTAGAAGCTCTCTGTTGGGGGAAAAAGTCTGGTAGGCTGTATAAGAAAGCTTCCCATTAAGAAGATTCTCTCCTATTATTAAGCCATTTTTCAAACCTAATCAGCAGCTCCTCATCCCTCAACCTGGACTGCATCAACTGTTTGACACTACTGTGTGGCTTTAACAGTCATCTCCTGTAACTCATTGGGAAGTTAATTGCATTTTGTTATTTACTCCATAATTTGTGTAATGTAATATTTTAGTGAAAATGAAGATGTATGATAACTCATTTCGTGTTGCTTCTTTTGGGACTGATCGCCAGTTAAATGAGACTATTATTAAAATTAATAATAGTAGCAGCAATGAAATGACTATTATAATATTCAAGTAATCCTAGAAATCTAATTACTGCTTGTATAAAAATTTGTTGCATGCATTATTTAACAATGTCCTTATTTCAGACAGCGTAGTGTCCGTGATACTAATCGGCCTTTTCCCATATTTTAAGTACTAAAATATGATTACTGGAAAGTGTAAATCAATGAGCTCTCAACGGTCTAAAATTAACATTCATATGACGTATTTAGCAAGGAGAAACTCAAACTTGATTTCAAAAGAGAGACTTAATAAGCTCTTTTTCTGTGGAAATTGGCATTTTATGGATGTAGTTAGATTATCAAGAAATGTATCTATGCTGAAGTTCTTGCTGACTGCCCGACTTGAAGCCTTTCCCCAGAATCGTAGAGAACGAATCCCAGATTTCATTAAAATACTGTTCAGTGCCTGTTCTTAGGGAAAAAAAAAAATCCTTCAAAAAGCTGACACTGAACACTGAATATTTTGCTCAATTGCCACCTACCTGGTGTTGTTCTTTCTCTTTTCCCCTTTCTTTTCTGGAAGAGATAGGTAGAGCTTCTATATAGTTTCTTCTTTCTTTTAAAAACAATAGGGGCATAAGGAACTGTAGGCTTTGTAAGCCTGGAAGGCCTAGCTTCTTTATTAGGCTCACTGCTATGAATTTATATTTGCATTTATCACTTGGCCCCTTTGATCTCTCAGCTTCACAGTTAGAATTGTTTCTGTACCCTTTTCCTCTTATTTCATGGAGGTTTACATCTCAAAGCTCTAAAGCATGGCTCTTACTCATCGGTAGTTGGGTTTGCAATGACCTGTATGGATAAAAGCCAGTAACGTGTCCAAAGCCATCGAAACCAGATTGCATTTCAGGGTGTTTTCTTCATACCAGGAAAAAGTAGAGCTTCTTTGAAGCTAATTTGTTAAGAAATTGAGAGGAAAAAAAAGAGAATATATGGACCTTGTTCTGAAGAGCTGAAATTAGCATGGTGCATTCAGTATAAATACCTTTTGGTAAAAGGCTCACTATGAACAGTTTTCTTTGTAATCCTGCTCCTTCTCCCCAGAAAAGAGCATTTCTCTAAGAGATATGCTTGGAGGTCAGTTCATTGCTGAATGCCCTTGTCTTCATGGGCTTTAGTGAACAGGGAACATACCACAGCATCACAGAAGCAGCCAACAGCAGAAGGACGCTTGTGTTCAAAATGATGAAGTTTCACACAAAGCTGTGTGAAATGCTTAAAAGGAAATGAAGTGGCTTAACGTAACATCAAATTCATTGCCTCAAAGAGTTTTCAGACTACTAGCAACTGCTGTAATTATTTAGATACATATTCAGATAATTAAATCAACCAGCTAAATGTGTAAATTGCTATCATGACCACTGCAGATGTTCTTTGTCTTGAGAAGCAAAGACAGAGATGTGCTCTCATTGGGTTCCCTAAGGTCCTGAGTAACCTCAGTTAACTGTGCATTTTTTCCTGCTTTGGACAGAAGGTTGAACCACATGACCCACAGAGGTGCTCTCGTGATTCCAACCTGTGTGTTTCTGTGTTATTGAGAGCTCCTGATGTGTTTTCGTCATTGACAAGCGAGATTCCTACCAAGGAATTGCACTGCTACTGCACATTCCTTGGTGAGATCTCATTAGGTGCTACAGCAAAGCTTATTTTTTATATTTTGAAAGAGAATGTCATGTTGTTGTGGGTGTCTTTTAACGGCATCCATCATTAAAATATAGTGTGTCAAATTTGCAATTATAAGAGCATCTGTTTCTTGCCTTCCATGTTTTGCAGAGTTTGTTGTATGTGAAGTATCTGTTACCTTTAAGTTTTTAACTCAATGTAAAAAGGAGGTTAATGGTTTCAGACAAGTTTCGTGACACTGAGCTTCCTTGAAAGGAAGAACTTAGTATGAAATTAATCTAGTTAAAGAACAGGTATCGTCTTGACTGTAAAACTACTTCTGGATTTGGAAACTTGCGCTGAAGCTGATGTGTGTCATAGCAGCAGTGATTTTGTATGCCTATGCATTGCAGCATAACCGTTCTTGTATGTAAGCTTAGTTATACATCACAAATTCTATAGGCTTCAGGAAAAGAAAAAAAAGTAAAAGTGCCTGGGGCAGGATAGTTAGTCCATCAACCACAATCGTTTCAATACCAAACAATTGTTTGACTTCATATTTAGAAAAGTGTTAGGCGTATTCTGCTAATATTGCATCTGACTTACGGCTTAAAACTTCTACAAGAACAGAACAGTCATGTTGGTCTGTGTTTGTGTGTCCTTAAATAGTATTTACAGCCCTGACACGCAAACGTTGACTAGGACTTTTGTTTGCGGTTTGACCCGTAACAATTAGCTTTACCACAAAGGTATTAACTGTATCTTTCTGAAATTCTCTGTTAGTGTTGGATAGTTATTATGCTAGGAAAGCAGCTACTTTCTCTTATTCTTTTATTTTTTCTAGCGCACAGTGAGACTCTGGTCTGGCCTAGGCACAGGCTATTGTGGAATTGCCCCTTATTTGCCCCATTTCTTGTTTTCAATAGGAAACCTTATCTCTTCTATGCATTTATATAATACCTTCTGTAATGGCCCTGGTCAGCGTCGGAGACCCTAAACATTACTGCAGTGTAAATACAGAAAGTCATCATTATAAACAATTACTGTAAGCTACAAAGAGCATCTCTCATTCAGATGCTTGATGTCTGAAAATTGTCTAAAGAAGTGAGCAAGAGGTATGTACAAGAGTAGTGGGGCTTTTGGGTCGCCTGTGAAAGAAACAAAATAATAAAATAAAAATGTAAAAAGTAGTAATTCTATTGCTATCAGGACAAGTGTTTTCTCACTTCCGTGTAACAAAGTGGGAGATCATCAAAATTGACCTGCCATTCTGCAGCTCATCCAGGTACCTGAAAGGCAGTTTGAAAGTGTCTCTTCCTCCAAGGGCTGCTCACTGCATTGTCCTCTTTTCTGTATCTCTGCAAGATAGGAACGCTGCCATACATCACTGGAAAGGACAACTGCTGCTGAGGCAGAAGACCCTAAGAGTCAGATGACTCAGCATAATGAATGATTAACCCCATTCATAAGCTTGGATCCTACTTATAGAACATATTCTGCATTTCTGTGTTGCTGTCCATGTGGTGATCTTAATGAAAGACCAGCCTGGGCCCGGGTCAGGATTCTGGCTCTTTGTCTTCAGAACAGGGTGAAAGCCACTGTGTGCCACAGACTGCTGGAGACTCTTCCGCCTTTCTTCTGTCTGAAGATGTGATGCCAAAGACGACAGTGTATGATACAACAAATTACAACAGTGGGAGGAATCATGTATTGTAATGGCCTGATTTTTCTAGAGAGAAAAGGGATTATTTTAAACTGATTTTCTGTGGTAGTGGGAAGTTAGACATGTATATTTGCTTTAAATTTGTGCAGCTTGAGTAATCTGCTGAAGGTTGTATCAGTGCATAGAGTAAGTTGCAGGCATGCATAGTCAGGATTGAGGCATTATTTCTCAAATTCCGTGTTAATTATTAAGAATAAATCAGGTCATTCAGAAATTGTTTTCTATTTCATAGTCTATCCGAATCCTATTATTCAATTTAAGCCACTTGTCTATAATAATGAAATATTAAACAACTTGTGAAAGCAGATGTGGCGTACTGTAGAGGAAACATAGCATGTCAAAAATTACCTTTCTGTGAACACTATTTAGGAAGAAGTTAGGATGCTTGCAAGAATGTCTGCACAGAGTCAAATTGTTGTTGTTTACTTCATGGTAATGGCATAGATGTTAAATTCCCCTTCAGGCTGACTCAGGGTGAGGCACTCACAACCAAACGTGCACCTTGTGAAAGAGCGTGAAGTCAGAAGTTCAGTACTTGTTAACAAGGTGACTACAGAAATAAATGTGGATAGCCTTTTTGTGTACCTGCCAGGCAGGAGGGCTGAAGTCAGCCATCTACTTGAGGAGCTGGTTAGAGAGGAGGATGGGAAAAGTCACCTTCTGCTGCTCTAAAATACACTTTGGCTCAGGTTTCTGCTCGATAGAGCTGAATTCAGTTTATTTCTGAGCTGTCACTACTGCAGAATAGCACCGGTTCGAGAGGTATTCTGCGCGAAGACTAACTGTAATTGGCAATCCATTTCTTCATTTCCATGCTATAGCCGGCTTGACAAATTAATCACAATCAAACACAGGCTGCGGGATGGGGGCGACCTCTGTAGCACAGAAGAAAAATGAGTCCTCACGCTGGCATGACAGAGTAATCTTTCAATTCACCCCGTTGGGCTGAGCAAGGGGACTCAATGGTGTGCCTGCTGCTGGTGCCGCCCATAAACAAATTGCTCAGTGCTGGGCTTTGGCTGGTGGGGTGGAAGCTACTGAGTACTGGCCTCATCACTTCTGTGGGAAAGGGACTGCCTGCATCTGGCCTGATGAGAAGCAGTGGCTCATGAGATGGGTAGGGAGACTTGACCCGAGTTGTGCTGTCCCCAGTACTGTAGGAACCATGCCTTGCTTTGGTTGTGTGTGTGGTGCTCCTGCACAAGCAGCCTGTCGCAGCAATGCTTATGGCTGGCAAAAAAGAAATGGTATCCAAAACAAGATGGGAAAGAATGGCAAACAACCAAAACAAACTAAGTGTTGAGATCTGCTGTTAGATACTTAGCTGTCTTCGTATGTACTTCAAATGGTGCAGCACACGCATGAATTCTAGGGTTATATTTGGGATATAATACTTTAATACAGCAGGCCTTTCCTTAATAATGTTTTTTTTATATTGTCTGCTGCTGGGATTTTAGCTTCCCATCTGGTAACTAAAACAGAAACAGAGCTGATTTCTTGCTGTAGTTAGTCAGTGTACCTTGGTTTCTGAGCTATAATAGTTTCCACTGGCTGTGAAATATTCCTCTGCATTTAAAGAAATAGATCTAGCTTTTTTTAATTGACCCTATTCACTTTGGCTATAACTGCATTGATTTTAGGAGAGGAAAGATCTAGTGATTTATATTGTACTTCTCTAACAGTTTTTTGTCAGATAAGACTTTGTTTTTCTTCTTGAAAGAGTGCCTAGCCCCTTGGAAGGGGTGGTTCTTTGAAGTCTGATGTGTAAACAGTTTGTGTATGCGTGTCTCTTTTTACTCCTTTCAATATTTTACTTATATACAAGAGCGGAAGACTTTTTTTCCTATGTATTACTAGATGATAAACAGTATTTGTCATTTTCCAATTTATTTTTGGACAGTGCAGTGTATCACTTTTTTGTTTTCCTTTCTCTTCTCCATGATGTTTGAAAGAACCCTTTAACAGAAATAATGTATAATGCTATTTATGGGGTAATAATTTACTGTATGTGATGTTGTGGCACCGAAAGGCTTCCTGTCCCCTTCTGTTCTCATTTCTCTCTGGAATAAGAACATTAAACTCACACTTTGCAGGAGTTGGTAATACTGCATATGAAAAACATAGTCTTTCATGACAAATTGTGACTGTTCTGTCAAAAGCCAAATTGTGGTTTGCTTAGTTGAACCGAGCAGCGCTTACAAGTCTCGGCCAGTCACTTCCTGAGGGAAGGTGCTGTTCCACGTGAGGGATGTTATGCTGATCCTGCATGGAGGGCTTGGTTCCGACATCCTTGAGCTACATAGAGGCGGTGTGGATGTCAGCACATCACTCTAGTTGGCAGCTGGGTTGCTTGTTTTCTCTGTAAATTTTCCTGTCTCTGTTGTTCTGGTCAAAAGAATATTTCTAAAGTAGAGAAGATGACAGCACAAACTGTTGGGCATTCAGATAAGAGAAATAGAGGATAGACAGATCTAGAACCTAATCGAAGAAGTGGTTTCATCTTTAGGATGAGAGTAAACCAACTGTTCCAGCACTGACCAGTGTGCAGTGCATAGCATCAGCCTCATGTACCAGTACATTACCCCGTGTTTTATGCAGAATACTTATCACTGTAAATTGCCCAGTGTAGGCTGTGAGCTGGAGACAGTGCAGTCATAATGGCTTTTCAACTGATGCAGTTTTATAGCTTCAGAACATTTATCAATTTCTTATGCCTTTAATTACCATAAGATAGTTACATCTGTGTCCATAATAGGTGCTGAACATTATGCCACTGTTAGATTTTTAACCATTCTCTTTGCTGTAGTTAGCAAGTATGATATAGCAGACGGTTATGGGTCCAGAATGTTGGTTTGATTTTTTAAACCAACTGCCATGAGGAACCGTACTGTGCAAGGCCAGCAATGTTTTGACCTGTATTTGCTATCTGATTGTAATCCTCCTTTTTTTTTTTTTCTGTTAGTGTTGCAAAACAGGCATTGCTTAATTAAAGGAAAATAATTTTCATTAGTTTTAGAAAAATAAAGCCTACCTCCCAGAATGTGAACAGAAGGAGAAATCGCTGCATTTTCCACAGAAATAAATATGTGGCAAAAAAACTGTAATGCTTCTCAGTTGTTTATCAATAGTTGTACATTACTAATCTCTTATTTTGTTGTGGACTTCTTAAGTTATGATTTAGTAGTTTCAAAATATTAATGATTTACTGATGTACAGTAAGCTCATCTTACACAGGAAGATGTTAGAGTTGAAGTTCGCTTCTAATCAAAGCTGTCAGCCATGATGTAGATAACGAGGGTGCGTATTGGCAATGCTTCTCATTCCTAATGAGGCTTTCGGTTTGTAGAACCTTATAGCAGTCTCCCAGTTGTGTGGCCTGATTAATGAGTTGTCACCATTTTATTGAATATAGGTAATCAGAAGCAGCAATTGAATTCATCATATTTGGCAGCCACGAAATGGAGAATGTACAACAACTGACAAATTGAATGTTCAAGAATCTCTAGCTGTTTAATTTATGTACAAAGCAGGTTTTATTAACTCCCTATGTATATTTTCAGTTCATGTTTTCCAAAGCTACACGAGAGTACAGGACACAAAAATACTTAACTGCCTCATTACTGAATTTCTGAAATAATTCCAGTCTGTTCTGAATTGTCTCATTAAGAGCAGTCAGAGATGTTCCAGTTGTGGAATTTCAATCATTTGATGTTAAAGAATTAACTTCCTCAGCCTTTTTAAACTTGTTTTGTGTTTTTAATGTTTCTTTTCCTAGCGGTTGACCTTTCTGATTTTCCCAGGCTGATTACATGGTATTTATGTTGACCTTAACCCTGCTCAACCCTTTCTAAAAAGGAATAGGTAGAAATGTTTTTATGCCAATAAAACGTAGACTTGTAGTTGATAAACATTATGCTTAAATTAGGTATGATTTTAAGAAATTATCTACTTTTTAAAAAAAATTGCTTTGGATTATGAATTAATTTCACCTAATAGACCAATTTTCACTGAGTTTTGTGGCATCCTCGTTAGGAGGAGGTCACCTTGATGTTTGCACTTAGAATATATTTTGGCTCTGGCTCCACGTGTTGTCATTCTTGGTGCCTTAAATGTTCTTACCTCCACAATTTTTTAATCTGCTTATTTTTATTACTTGTTTTTATGACTCTTACTGTCAACATATTTCATTAGTTTTCTACTTATTAAGCAAAATGGTTCTGCCTGATTTTTGCGTGTAGTCTTAATTTTGTAACTTTTAATGTATGATCCCTGCTATTTAGATTACTTGGTATTTATTGCTTGTTTCTGTCACCGCCTACTGAATATATTAATGTCTGTGAATCTCTAAATGGTGATGCTCTTCTCTTCCCCCAGAATCTTAAGTCTGATGATAAAACTGTCTTCCTCTTCCTTCACAACAAATCTAAATATCCACTTAATAAACACTAGGAGGTAATCTCGTGCTTCAATCCAATCCTGAATCCTGTCTATAATTTGCAGTGCTTAAGACAGTGCAATGCTTAAGACATTAATATGCATCACACTCAGAATGATTTAAAAGATGCTTTGCTTTACTAAGTGATGAAATAGGTACTCCAATCTAAGCGCTATCTGGTGCTGCTCCCAGTGAGTGGTGTGCATGGCATAAAACCCTTTGGGGGCTTTCAGATGCTGAGCTCATGCCCTCCATCCCACTGCTTCCCTTGTCCTGTCCAGTGCTGGGATGGTGGAGAATGTTCACTCTGACATCTCAGCCAGCAGACCCAAACATGGAGTAAGTTCTGGGGGAAAGGGGTGAGCTGCTTTCTTTGTTTCTGTCCTTCACCTTCTCTTCTCTCTTGCCTCTTTCCTTCCATTCATTCAATGAATTTTCAGAAGTACCTCAATCCTTCTCAATCATCAATTATTTTCAGCGTATACCTGGTGTTACTGTCTCAGTCCTTTACATATCTGCAATATGAGGAAGGCATAGGTGGAGTTTGATGGGAAGTGATAGACAATATCAAAATGTCAGCAGAGCCCCAGAAGCTCACATTTCCTCCTTTGACTGTAGCCGCATTCTTGCACAGTAGCTCCTCTGATAGTTTTCTAACCAATATTGAAACTGTTTGCATAAGCTACTCTGACTGCTGTCCATAGCACTTTTTTTTTTTTTTTCCTTCCTGCTCTTTCAATCTGTGTAGATAAATTTTACCCCAGTTTCTATAGGAGAGGAGGTTTCTGGATTTGTGCTCATGTTCCATTCTACGATTCCCTTCTTTGGGTGTCCACATGAGGTTGGGTATGCAGTAATTTCTCATTCCGTTCATTCAAATTCTTTTGCCTCTGAAGGAGGTCTGCTTTTGACCTGTTTCCTAAGGAATACAAATCCTGCTTCTTTGACCTTTCTGAATTTTGGAAAGCCTTCTTTCACTTTGATGTCCACCATTGATTTTTTTCTATTTCTAGAATACTTTTGAGTTCAATACCAAGTGCTGCGTAGAAGGTGTTTGATAAGTATGGTGCTGGTACTGTTGATTTTACTTTGTCCTTAACTAATTCAGAGAGGGACTGTACATTCGTTTGCTTTTTGAAATAACTTTTAGTCGTAACATTCAGACTTGCAGTGGCATAAACCTACAAACATTCCACATGTTGTTCTTTTCCTGTCTCTGGGACGTAACACCAGGTTATGCAAGGTTATTCTGCAAAGCTCATACACAAATATTGTAACTGGACTGAACACTGGTATTGAGCCCATTGGTCTCGTCTCTTCAGCACTGCTTGTTCTCTTGCTCTGTTTGTGGAGGTCCTTTGTTTAGCAATTGATTTGTAAAAATCAACACTGTTTCTTGTAGCATGACAGTCCTATTAGTTTTGTAAATCTGACTAGAATTGCTCCCTCTTCCAGTACCTTTGTGAACAATTTCTTACTCAGATCTCACATGTTTGTGCTCTAATGCTTTCACTTTTCCTTCTGTGCCTTTTTTACCGGTTTCTTTCTGCATTTTATGACAACGTTTTATAGTCCTTCAGGTGGCAGGCTTTCAAACTGAGTGCTTTGGCAAACAAGGAGCTGCTGGGCGCCGTTTTGTTCTTTCCAAAGCCCGCCTTGCCGGTGCATTGCAGAGGGGCTCAGAACTGGCGGGAAGCGGCCCGGTGCTCCCAGCTCCCCTCACAGGGCCCCCAGCCGCCCTGCTGCAGCACCTCGATGCCCACACAGCAGCCCAGCAGTCCTGCAGAGTTCCATTTTCCTTCAGGTACCGTCCTCAGCATCTCATCCATTATCACTGACTGCCAGTGAAGACTGGTAATAAACTGTTTCTCCGTATCTTTCTCCCTTCTCATTTATCAGAGGGGGGTATATGCTCACTTCTGACCAACGTACCTGTAGAACTCCTAGTTTTTTTTCTCATCCCTCACCGAGTTAAGCTCCATCTGCGCCTTGACTTTCCTGATCCTGATCTCTGCATGTCCAGAGAGCGTCCCTGCATTCTTCCCAGGCAACACATCCTTGATCCAATGCCTTTACATGTCCCTCTTTTCCCTCAGTCCTGGCCCAGCCGTGCCTATTGCACGCCCTTTCGGCTCCATTTCTGCACTGACGGTGCCATGGAGATCTTACTTAACTGCATAGAGCTGCAGAGGGGAGAGACCCTTTCCTCAGGTGAAAGGACCCGCCGTTTCCAGCTGACCCAGGGGACGCGTCCAGCCCTAATTGAGTCACTGATCACTGATGGTGTTAACAACCATGAAATTAAAAACTAAAATTTACTAGGGCTGGTTTTAGACCGTAGCTGAAAGCCCTGCTCTATCCATAGCCGTAGGAATGACTGTGCTATGGAGGGTGGTGACTGCAGATGGCATTCTCACATGGGTAGTTTGGTGGAATAATCTAGGCCCAACCTTAAATACTACAGTGATATTTTTGTGGTCTGGAGAAATGCAGCTGTTGTGTTAATACAATCTATCTAGAATGGAATTCTATAGAGAGAGAGGACCCATTGATCTGATCAAATATTAAAAAAAAAAACACAAATTCACACTACCTAAAGCAACTCAGTAAGCTTGAGTGTGATGCTTATGCTGTTTCAGTCATATTAGGTACCTTTTCCCCCTATTTAGTTTTATTGCTTAACAATCAACAACATTTCTCCACCCACTGAGTTTATGTGCTTTTCCATATACCTGCACTGACCTGTCTGGGATTTCATATTTCTGAGAGGATTAATTGTGTTTGTGATGCAAAGTGTGGATATCTGCCTCGAAAGCATCATTTTCGAAGGTGCACTGGGGCTCATCTCACGCTGAGTGTGTACACCAACTAAATTTAACAAAGTGCTGGAATAAACCACCATTCCTGCTGCCTCATGGCCGCGTTTACAGGGAAATGGAGGTGGGAGGGCAATTTTCACTGAGGGGCTCAGGTTAAGGCTGCCTGTTTTTTTAAGTGGAGGTCTTCTAGTCTCATTTGTCTGACAGGTGCTAAGAAATTTACATTTAAATTGTTCAGATCAGCATCTTATTTGTGCTGGGTTGTCAGACAAAAGAAATCTTAGTCTTCCATATCTATCCCTGCTCGATCTAACCAACCATAGCATAGGCTCCTTCTTTTCTAATGTGAGTATTGTTTCTGACTAAAGTAATTCATTTGCATCAGCCTTTCTCCTTCTCCTATATCAGTTTGAATATTGTTCAAAATGACACAGAAAATGTTCTATTTTTCTTGAAGAATGACCTCTTGCAAAATGAGATCATTTTACTCTGAAATCAAGCACGCCAGTGCTGGTCTAGCCAGAAGCAATGGCAGTTGCTAAACCCTTCTAAGCATTAGGAATTTCCATTGCCTTCCAAAGCAACACAGATTTGCTTGTATAATGTTAAAAAAAAAAAAAAAAAAAAAAAAGAAATCGTCACACTGACAACTTGTCAGAATACATGCTGATAATACTATTTAAAACAAGTGTTAATAATACGTAAAGTTCAGATCAACCCTAAATTGGATTTGAATCCATGCGATTGGCAGTGCTGTTAACTAGTTATTTAATTTCCTTTTTGATTGAAGTATGCAAGACTCAGAAAATGCGTAATTGTGAGTGAAATGCAAATGAGAAATATTAGCAAAAAAAAAAAAATTAAAAAAAAAAAACAACACAAAACTTGTTTCACAGTTAAGTCTGTGATTTTTTTAAATTATGAAATTAATGAGATCCAGGATATCTTGTTGGTCAACTTGTGTTATTGGGTTTAAAAGGCAGCTGATGATAGAGGCTGACTGGCAGCCAAGAGAAGTGTTGAAGTACGGGGTGCTAACTTAGGTATATGTAATTGAATTAGTATGTGAGAGAATGAGACCTTAAAAACAGACAGGAGGTCAAAGAGTCAGTGTTTTCCAAGATAAGATGATATTTTTATGTTTTTCCCTTTAGCTGTTGGTTCCATGCTCTTTAGCACATGAGCACTTGTTTGTCAGTTTTCCCATGAATCTAATTTCCAAAACTCACTAATTAATTGTTTTTCTCTTTTTGTGCATCTTTTTGTGATTTGAGGAAACAAAACAAGAGGAAAACATTTTCACTGAAGCATCTGGGGAAGTGTAAAGTAGTTGCTGGCCATTCCCACGTACTTTTTATTCACTTTACCAAAGGTACAGCATGAAATGAAGGTGTGTCTGGATTGTATTGGCTAGTTGCTAATACATAACAGCAGCATAAAGTAGTTTGTGCTTTAACCCTTTCTGCACGTTAAGATATATTTTTTCACATGGAGCTCATCTCTAACCGACCAAATAGCCTCTACAGAAATGATACAGCATCTATGCAAGGAGGAAAAAAGGCTTTCTCTAAAAAAACACGTTATTGTAATGACTCTCAAGTCAGACATCCTGCACAAATACTTGTTATAGCAGCGTGTATGTAGAGGATGTTGTATTAGTTATGAAGTGCCTTAATGCTCACTGAGAAAGAGTAACTATTAAGCATCAAATAAAAAACGCAGCCATCTCTGCTCCTCTAAAATGTACTGACATCTTTGAACTCCATATTATCTGGAAATATTTCAGTTTTGAGCTGCTGTGGATTTCCTGAGTACAATAGCTGCTGGTCTGTGTGACCCTATAGTATGATTTATCACTGCCTGAGGCGAGAGTGGGGAAAAATCCACACTGTGAATAATATGCACAAACTAAGAATCAATAATATGTTTGTTAAAAACGAGTAAACTAAGTAGATAAAATATGCCTCACACAGTGACTTTCTTTTTCACCCAACCTGCTCTGTAAATTTTTTTCATGTAAGTCTTTCGGGGAAAAAGATAAAAGAACATCTTTGTTTCCTTTTGCTCCAAAAGGAGCTGAGTATATGTAGTTTCAGCTGATTTTCTTTATGTGCTCTTAGGAAATCTTTGATTTCCCTTGGAGAGGAGATAAGAACTGTGCTTCAGTTGAAATAATGTCAGATTGTTTTGTTTGTTCTTGTACGTGTATGGCTCTCACTAAGTACTCTGTTGGTTTTAGATAATCCAGCCAGGTCTTTGGGTTGCGTCTGTCAGAGCAATTGAATGTGGTGGAAGTGATTCAAAGGATAGAGATGGACTGACAGTGCTGGCTGTTTTCTTTGTGGGAGTGCATATTCTTGTCCATTGCCTATGTATGCCCTACTCCTCTGAAAAAGTTTCTCAGGCTTTTGATATCGTCATCTCTTTTCTTTGTACTGTAGTAGCTTGTCTTCTCTTATATGCACATATATATATGTGTGTGTGTGTGTCCAAATCCTTGTACTTCAACTCCTGTCATATTGTGCTGCTTATTTTCAGTCAAAATACTCAGAGCTCCAGCAGAGCTGACAGCCCTGAAATTCTCTCCCAAACCCAATCCTCCTTTCAAAAACTGAACCCCATCTTGCAACCAGAGCTGCTGCGCTCTCTTTCTCTTCTTTCACTCCATCTTGCTGCACCTGAGTGCACTTCCCTCATTGCTATCAATTCCCACTGCCTGCACAAAGATCCTCTCACAGCAATTTCTCTCTCTTCTCCCCAGGCCTAGCCAACAGGCAGGCAGCAGCATTAGTAGACATCAGGGACCTCCAGCACTGTGAAGCACGTCGAGGATATCTCATCTGCAGATGAGCCTTCAGTAAGAGTTTGCAATCAATTGCAAGATGCATTCCCAACAGGGAACACGGCTCTGTGAGGTCCAGGCTGCATCTCATTCCTACTGCTGACCAGCAGATCTCTGGAAGCAAAGGCTTCCCTTCACGCTTTGGGAAATTCATGTCAAGGAAGGGGTAGTGTCAGCAAAGCATCACTGCATTGGACCACATGCACCCCATTTTTCA
Organism: Tetrao urogallus; assembly: GCF_951394365.1. Classification (NCBI taxonomy): domain Eukaryota; kingdom Metazoa; phylum Chordata; class Aves; order Galliformes; family Phasianidae; genus Tetrao; species Tetrao urogallus. Next base: position 5,312,188 of record NC_136814.1, read on the forward strand.
GAAAAGCAAGAAGCTGCAAATGAGAGGTGGTGCTGACTTTCTAAAATCTTTCAAGGCAGTTCAGGAAGGTAGCATTGGTTCTTCAAACTTTGCTTCAGGCATTTTTGTTCTGATCAGTAGGTAGAAAAAAAGTGTTTGACCATGCTGGAATTGAAACTACAATAAAGCCAATATCCCATTGCTGTTCAATTCAGTGTGTGATGGCAGATTTCACAGTTGACTAGCACGTTGCACTTTGTTTCAAATTACTTTTGCTGGATTATGTTACCACACACAAAAAAACCCAACTTGCTTCATATGAATAAGTAGAAGATGAAATACTCTGCATTAAGGAGTTCGTGTGCACTTAGAAACCTCTTTCAATTAACATTTCTCTGTGCAACACTCGTTTCTGGAATAGTAATTCTAGATTTAGTGTAGGGAGTGTGTTAAGAGGAAGGATGTACTTGAACTCATGAACAGCTGTATACATATGCCTAAATGGCCATGCAGTTTGCACAAACGTTGTATATACACCCTCGTAGGTGAGATTCTATAATTGCATAAGTACCTCTGCAAGTACATCTTGCACTTGCTTTTGCATTATATATGCTTTCTAATACCATGTTAGGATGCTTATTGCCGGAGTGGAGCGATCTTTTCCCTTTCAGCACCGTGCCACCTTTCTACAGTTCCCTTATTACATTCAGCTCAAAGCCTTAATGTTCCACAGGAGCATTTTAAAATATTCTGACAGACAGAACAGCTCCATCACATAACACAGTAAACAGCACAGCTCTGAAGCAGTTCGCTTCCCAGAATGTCTCTGAGTATTGCTTGCTACATTTTTTCAGAAGACGCTTAGAGAACCCGTCTATCCGCGATGTTGTCGCCCTGCGAGCACTCTTCCTATATAAGCTGGAAAAAGAATGAAACCAAAATCTTGACTTTTAATAAAAATATACTGACTGATGCAGAAAAGCACAGTTCTTGCAAATCCACAGCTCTCCTGCAGGATCCAGATATAATGTCCTTGCAGACACGTAGCTCTCACTACTCATAGAGAAGCTCCTCCTTTTTTTCTTCCCACCAATGCTGACAAACGACAGACAGCTGAGTAAACTTAAAATCTAGCTTTTTCTTTACTGGAATCCTAGGATTTGTTAATGAAAGCCTCTATCTGTTCAATTGACCTACATAATTATAGCTTACTTCTATATTCAGCCGATACTTTTATCACCGTTATATGACAAATGTTTTCCTGATGATATCAATGTAGTAGAGTGTGAAATGAAGCATGGTGTGGTAGCGTGTGTTTCAGAGAACTGGCAGATGGCCTGCTTTTTTTCTTGCACCAGTTTCCTGTAAGGGACCGCTTCATTGGCAGCCTTACGCCAAGTCCAGGTTTGCGTTTGTACAGAAGAGCAGCTGAACTGCAGATGTGGAAGGTGGATTGCCATGCCCACAGGATGAGACCACTGTTGGTCAGCACAGTGATGAGCCTGCACAGGTCTGTCATTGCTGACAAGCTGAGGCAGAGCCAGCCCAGCTGAAGCCCATGCATCTCAGCCTGCAGCTTGCCTTGGTTTTGTTGACTTGCATGGTGTTTGTCCCCTTCTGCCAGCCCTCACCTGAGCCGGGGCTTGGTTTAGATGACCTGCAAAGCTCCCTACCAACCCCTGTGCTTCTGTGAACCAGGGATCACTGAGTTACCCTGTGCCGTTCCGTGGCTCTCTGTCATTTCAGTACTCTACCTACTTCGTGTCACTGCAGCGTAGCAGAGGCATTCTGTTTCTTCTATTTGTTGCTATATGCATATTTTGGGTTCCTTTACTAACCTTCCTCTACCAGCTGCCTTGTTATCAAGTCAGTGGTTGAATGCAATTGGCAGTGATTCTTCAGAAACTGTATTTATTTTCCTGTTGCTGCGGAATTTATTCAGTTGAGGGAAATGAGAAAGCATGCTCCTTGCTCAAGAGGAACTGAGAGACATTTCTTCAGAAAAATGCTTTATTTATGCATTTTGAAAATGTCTCATTTTCCTTTTTAATTTTATTTACATGCCAGTTACTTACTGTAGCATAGTTTAAAATGGATACAGCAAGTCCGTGCGGCTGTGTTTCTTGGAGTAACTGGGGTAAACAAAAGTTACTGTATTTTCACAATACTTAGTTTCACTGTCTTTCTGAGACTTAATTTTTGAGTAGGCAGCAAATAATAAGGTTGTCTTTGGCTGAATGAGTTCAGTAAGGCATAGTAGGTTATTTAGAAGATTCACAGCTCTCCTCTTTAGCCTTCAGCGCCGCCGATTGAAATTAGGGCTGCAGCTGATCCATTTCCTTTTCAGGTTGCGAGTGACCACAAAAATGATAAAGCTAGCAACTTGTCAGCTTGTTTTTCCAGTCATCACATGACTGTGGTTGGTGAAGAAAAAAAAGAAGAAAAAAAGAAGAAAAAAAGAAGAAAAGCCCAATAGCAGCAGCAAAGTTCTTGGTAGGATACTACCGTCTGTGCTTCCGGAAGGGCCAGATTTACCATGGTAATGGGAATCAGCTCAGCATGAGTGAATTCATTTTGACTACTATAATACGTCTTTGACAAGATGATTATATGGGTTTGGTTGTAAGATTATACTCCTGCTAGTTTCACAACTGAAGGACAAGTGAACGTATTGAGTAACCCTACCTCAGGCGTGCTGGGCTATGCATCTCATTTGTTCCCTTTTATTGTCATACATTCATGAGGTTGAAGTGTTATGATTACTGTGTTGTCAATAGCAAGTCTTAACCCACATGACCATAATGAAGCTCATTTGCTCACATGTCTGCTCTGATTCAGAAAGCATTTTTAGCCCTGATAGCAATATTGGATTTCAGACCATGTATTGGATGAATGCTCGGTGCTTTTTTTAACAAACCTGGTAAGAGTTTATTTTCCACGCCATCTAGTGCACACAGTTCAGCAAATACTAGCTGTGTGGTGCACAACAAGGTGGGGGGGTCTTCTATACATTTCCACAGTGTCAAAATGTGGCTGTTGAGCTCCTATGAGAAGAACATTATTAAACATCATTGGCAAATACATAAACTGAATAATGCTAGTTATTCCATTTTGACAGTTGTGTTGACTGAACAATGGGAGTGGGGTTTGATTTCAGAGCAGTCTTGTAAAGCGGTATGTCCCTGATATGTGCACAAACATCCCAGTGTAGATATTTTCTGAGAAAGTAGGGGAAACTCTGAAATGAGCATTTGTGCTGAAATGTGTTTGTTTTTTCATGACTTGCTTCAAAATGAAACCATTAAAACTGGCAAATAAGTGTATTAAGATTGTGATGAGCTGTTCTCAAACCGCAGAGAAAGGAGCAGACGGAAATGAATAAAAACCTTTGTAGCATTTAGACTGTGCCAACAAAAAAGGACCTTTTTGCCTTTCTTTTTTAATTTAGGATGATCTGATGTACCGAAAACATCTCAGTTAAACTGACAGGCTCTAACACTGACCCCTGCGGCTACTGAAGTGTTTTTCTGGATTGACGTTTGCTTGTTAGCATTATAACCTAACAGCTATAATCCGTTATCATCATCTTCAGCTATATCATATTAGGGGTTCGTTATTTAGTACTTAGGTTTTCTTAATGGACTTTTCATGGGGAGGCAGCATTACCTGTCTCTGAGCCGGACATTTTTAATAACATGTAGCAGTGAATTGAGGACAGTAAAAGAGACAGATAAAGCTCCCAGCACCTCCGTACAGTCTGAGTCCCTTAAATAGACTTCTATTAATTTTATCTCACAGAATTCTTGTTACGCCGCTTTTCATTGAAGAACGTGTAGTATACATTTTCCAAATACTGCACAGACAGATTAGGCATACAGCAATAGACATTCACAATGGTGTGAATGTTTTTCTGCTAAATCCCCTCAGCACAAAAGGCCGGGCGTTTGTCCTGCGTGTGGAACAGCAGGGAATTCATTGCATATTTTTTGAATGTTAATAAAACAGGGGGACTTGAATATTCTCAGCAGTTGTTTTTAAGGGAATAAATGGAAATATAAGGGGAACTTCGGCATGCATCTCCACGCTTACTGTCTTCTTCAGCCCCTATCCACACTTTGTTTCTCTAAAAGAGCACAATTATTTAATATCTAATGTGTTGAAACAGTTCTGTAAAATTTTATCACCCTTTCTCTGGGAAGTTATGACCACAAGAGCCTGCATAACATCCCGTTTGTTTCACCGCTATTTCTCAGATCAGCGTGATAATTTTCAGGACTAAGGTGATAAAGGCCTGGAAGCAGATGCAGAAGCTCATAAGTCAGAAGATCTTTTAAAGCTTTCATAGACTGTCTCCGTGGGTAGTGTCTGCCCAAGGACACATGAGAAGCAACAGAGTTCATTTGGAACGGCGTTCAGTTTTTGTTGTTGCTTTGTTGTTTATTTGTTGGCAGTTTGGAGGTATAGCCATGAAACACAGAATGAAAGTAGGGGAATAGACATCTCTTAGCAACATGCAAAGAGGAGGAAAGGAAATTCCTAAGCTTGGCTGAAATTAGAGCGATGCCGGTAGCCAAGGTCAATGTTGGGAGCTAGCAGTCACTTTTCTATAAGTATGTACTAAGGTGGCTGTGCTGTCTGGGCTGACTTCGCAAGTCACACAGATGACTTCAGCTGTGAAGCAACTGGCAAAACCATGAGAGTTTTCCTCCAGGATTCCAAGTAATTTTTATAGATTTTGCGGTAGCAAGTCAGCATGAACAGTAATGAAGAAGGCTGTTCTTTCCTGAGCTGAGAGAGGCATAAGTGGCAGTGACTGCTTACTTCAGTGTTTGCCATGGTTGGAAGATTGAAAGTTGATCCTGGTAACAGACGACGAGCTGTGGTTAATGGGCACTGCAGCGGTGTTACCCCATTCTGAAAGAGCTTTTCAGGAGCAAAGACAGCCTGTCACGTTCTGGTGATATAGCAGGATCTGTTGCCAAAATGTAAGCTTTGCCACTGCAGAATGTAGGAAGCACAGCCTGTGTCGGAGACCTGTGCGTGCTGGTAAGTACATGCTTCACCTCACACCTATCATGGGCATACAACCTACCAACCCCCCTTTTTCTCTAACCAAACAAACCCAGTGAAGTCCTTCAGAGGCTCTGCTTGTCTGCACCTTACAGATAATGCTCCTTTGCCTTTTTGCGCCCCTGTCCTTTTCAGTATTCTAGAGGAGCGCTCACTGCAGTAACATGGGCCAGTGTCACTCTTATTACTTTACCTGTTTTATCTTTTGTGAAATTGAGCCTTTAGCCAGAATTGTCTGAGCTGCTGCTCCAGGAGTCGGTTAACTGTGAGGCTCCTTGAGCTTATTTCTCTCCAGTAATTTGATTCCCACGTGCTCACTGAGATTGCTTTTTTGCTGAAAGCGAAGTGGGGAGGGCTGTGTGTGTGTATGGGAGCGGGCCAGAAATGTTGTGGCAGACAAATGCAGCTCAGAAATAAATAAATAACAATGCAAAAACAGGCTTAAAAAGATCCCATCTCGTTTTATCTCCCTTTAGCCCGGTCCTATAAAACCAAATATTTTTCTGTTAGAGAATCAGAGAGACAGGGCTTTTTGTGCTGGTGCACGGTGTGGAACAGGAGGCCAAACTCCGTCTTGCTTCTGCATAAAGCCAAAAAGATAATCCTTTTATTTAAATTTACCAGAGATTGTTATGAAGCACTAAGTAGGTTGGTTTTTTTAGTAGTAGTTGTCATCATAAAAGGTTTCTGTAGATTTTAAGATCTTTTCTGAAATTGTACACAAGATTCAAAGCTTTTGTTTTGATTGCTGATCTATTTTATTTTGTTTATTTTACGTTTGTGGTTACTTAAGAGGAATTGAATACCAGTCAGGTGAGCTTCTATTTAAGATTGATTAGCATGGCAGCAGTTTTCTAAATAATGCACAACTTATTGAGAGAGCAATAATTCTGTAAAGTTGTTAGCGTGCTCTTACAGTTTTGGGCAAATACCATACTGAAGGTGAATAGAAAACCAAGCCAGAAAAGTGAATCTTGCTGGAGGGAGGATTGTTCTGAAAATGAACCATTCAGAGCATAAACAATGCTTTATTAGTTGTCTGAAATCTGCTTTTCTCTCTCTACGTGGTCTTCATTTTATGTCCAGGCAAGCCTACCAAACTCTTGGTGCAGAATTTCTGTATTATAAAGTCATGCTTTCTTAGATAAGATGTTACTAATTCAAATGGACTGTCTGCTTAGAGGTCTGTTACTTTACATGACCTAAATACGTTGTTCTGGTGGCCAACAGGCTGGCCATGAGCCAGCGGGGTGCCCTTGTGGCCAAGAAGGCCAATGTTACCCTGTGGTGCATTGCAAAGGGCGATGCCAGCAGATCAATGGAGCTGATCCTCCCCCGCTGCTCTGCCCTGGCGAGGCCACACCTGGAGCACTACCTCCAGTTCTGGGCTCCCCTGTCAAAACAGACAGGGATCTCCTAGAAGGAGTGCAGCAGAGGGCCACAAAGATATAAAGGGCCCGGAGCATCTCCCTTGTGAGGAAGGGCTGAGAGACCTGGGGCTGTGCAGCCTGGGGAAATGAAGACTTAGAGGAGATCTGATGAATGTTCAGCAATATCTAAAGGCAGATGGGAAGCAAATGGATGAGGCCAAGCTCTTCTCAGTGGTGTGTAGCAAATAGGACAAGGAGGAATGACTTAAAACTTGAACATAAGAAGTTCCATACAAGCATGCAGAACTTCTTTACGGTAAGGGTGGCAGAGCACTGGAGCAGGCTGCCCAGAGAGGTGGTGGAGTCTCCTTCTGTGGAGATACTCAAGGCCCATCTGGACGCCTGCCTGTGTGACCTGTTGTAGGGAACTGCCTTAGCAGGATGCCTGGACTCAGTGATCTCTTGAGGTCCCTTCCAACTCCTGCAATTCTGTGACTGCAATACTGTGAAATAAAACCACTGAAGCATTCATTAGTTTGTGTCTTTGGTCACATGCCTTGATGATAGCAGCATTGTTATTAAATGTCATGGGAGTATGTGTTCTCAGCAATGGTGGATGTATCCACAGCAGTAGTTGTAGGATCTTGGCTAATTTTTCATCTTGGACCTGGAAAAAAAGGAACACACCTATGTTTTATGAAGAAACATGCAGAAAGGAAGTGAACCCAAACAGTGACCATTCTACCCAGCTTGTTGGATAGCTGTCACTTGTCTCTTGAAAGTAACGCCAACAGAAAAAAGCACTTACAAATCCAGTTTGGTTATGGAGAGAAACGCTGGGGGCATGACTCAAGGAGGGCAGAGAGATTTTGTTTGTTTCTCAGTCTAGCACTGCATAAGTTCTGAAAAGAGTTAAAAAACATAGCTTTTGGTGGCTAACAATCCATGTCAAAAAGCTGGGTGCATCTACTGCTTTTTGCAGTGTCTGTACTTCAGGTTACGGCACGAGGGTGTGATGTATGATGTAAAAAATGCTGTATGCATGCATCTGTGTGCCAGATTTCATGCCTGTTTCTGTCGAGCCCCTTTGCTTGCTTGTACGCAGCGCCTGCAGCTCCACCTCTTCAAAGGCTGTTCTATTAATCTAACCTACTGAGGGCTATTCATACAGCTTATGGGTTTTTATATTTAAATCCTCACAGAAATGATTTGCTGCCCTCAAGTTAGGATTTTAAAGGAAAATTAAATTAAGGCTGCCTAAGTAATGAAAGCATCTTTAGATATGATAGATAGAGACCATCAAAGCAAAAAGTCTGCATCCCTGGAAAGATTTCTGATATTGTTTAGTGTTAGGGGGAGTTGCTATTGCTAGTATATCATGCAATATCAGGCCTTAAATTTCTATGCTTATGCTTCATGAATTCTTTAATTTCCAAAGTTGTTTGTTATGTTTTAGGTTATAAATTAAGAGATCTATATGTCAAGCATTTTTATCCTTATGAAACCCATGGCACTGGGATCATAGTGTTGTATAGCTTTGCTGACAGATGGATTAAAGAAAGAACTTGTGCCGTGAGATGTAAGCCTAGCATTTGTTACTGTGATGTATGTTATATTGTCGCCTGCCTAGTATGACACATGTATAACTCTCTGTTGTTCCTAGAGCTGCTGAGTTTTCCTAACCAGAGCTAAAAACAAACAGTCAAATCAAAAACACTAGTAGAAAATCACTGCCCCTGTTTTCAATTTGTTTACCTAGGAAAAGAATGAATATTGTCACCTAAAACCTTTAAAAACAATCTTTAAAATGGAGCGGTGACCAAAAGGAATCCCAGGCCTAGACCGAAGAAGGTGGGAACAGAATCCATTTTCTTATAGGTGGAGAAAAATGTCTACCTTCAATTTATCTCTCATTTCTTCTGTCTTCAGGTTTTCCAAATGAGCCTGCTGCTGTCATTGCCCTTAACACTACTAAGGAATGGTTAAGCAAGAATCACAATGAGGTATGGAATAAAATGTAAATTTCCCAATTTTTTTTTTAATTTTTTTTTTTTAAAGGTTATGGACTTTGATGCTGAAACTGTGGAAAGAGTAAACATCAGCTGAATGTTTAGTCTGAAACAAATGAAATCAGGCTGGGACAATATGGCAGGGCAGAGACTGTTATATTTAACATCTACGCTGGAGTTGAAGGGAAATACCTTTGTTTGAAACCACACTCTGCGTTTCCTGTGCATTGTATTCTTTCCTGGCAAAGTAAAAGTCTATTCTCTTTCTGAGCTGGTTCTGAGCGTCACAGTTTTCATCTAATAATGAGGAGAGTCTTGGAAAGGAAATGTATGTAATAGTTGTCAGTGGAAACAGTCCCCAAAGGTCACTGGTGCTCAGGGGCCACTTTACAGTAAAGAACCTATGATGGTATTTTCTATTTTTATTAGTTTTTTGGTTTGCTTATGGTTAACTGTTCATCTTCCCTAGAACTCTCAGTAAACATGTGATTCAACAGTGATTTTCTAACAGCACCAGCCTTCTTCCAATGACAACATGATGGTTATTATTTTTATAAGACAAAATGCTTTCAACAGCATGATCTCCAGATCTTCCTTTTCTCGTTTTTGTCTTTCTCTGGTTTTTGTTCTTAGCAGTCTGATAGTTCCTAATACTGAATTGGAGAAATGTGACAAAGAAGCAAAGAAATGACAGACCAAATGAAATAAACATGATGTCTTGAACTGAAGAAACGCCTGCCTCCTGTTAATGATAGCAAGCAGATCTCAGACAGCTCAAGTTGTTCAGTATTTTTGTCTGAAAATATTTAACAAAGGAGAAGAAATAGATACAGGGGTGTAATTAGTAGTATATTTCCCTTATCTGTGTATTTTGCAGAGTATTTTACTATTATACAGAGTATTGCTAAGAGATTCTGATGATTGACAGGAGGAATTTAATAGCTTTATGGTTTGGTGGTTTTTGGGTGTTTTTATTTATTTATTATCATTATTATATATACATTTTATATAACTGAAAGGAAATACTGTATTGAGATTTGAATGGTAAACTGAGATGTTTCAAACCTGAATGCCAAAAGGTACAACAAGGGATGCTCGGTCAGTGTATCTTTGTGCTTCCCACTGAACACTTGGCATTTTCCATGACTTAAATATTTGAGCAGTGGAGCAGATCTGGACTGAAACTATTCTCTTTATTCCAGAACTAAGTTCTTCTATTTCAAAAACTGAATATGTGTAATATAAACACATATTCCCTTAATTACTTTTTTCTTAATGTTATTAGAAGCAACTTGGCTTCGTTTGGTAGAGTGCCTATCACATGTATAGAAGCTTTCTTGATGAAAGCTCTTTTCTAGAGTATTCTGCCCTATCATTCAGCCATTGCTTCTCAGCTGTATGATGACTTTACCTTTTAGTGTAGACTTTGAGTCTTCCCTTTTTTTATTTCTGCCTTGACTCAGCCTGGAAACCCACATATGCACTACATGTTCCCCCTTTCTTTTCATCGGTGTGCTGCTTCCACAGTTTTCTGGTTCCCTTCATAGACTTCAGCTGAGCTCCTCCCTTGGTTTTCAGGCAGCTTCATCTCTGTCTTGGAAGCAGACTTAAGGCTCATAGCCCACAGCGACTGAAATGATGATGATTGTTGTATATATTTTTGACTCCGATTGAGCTGTAAGCACTTCTTGCAAGTAAAACATAAAATTCCATTGCATCTGTGGCCTGCACAGATTAATGTAAACCATGAGCTCTGAATAAGCACGATTTCTCCTTTCTCACTGTATTATGTTCCCTTCTGTTTCCTTAGTTTTCTTGGCTGTCTACCTTCAAACATCCTTGCTTACTCCCCACAAACTCAAATTTCATCTGAGTTCTTTTTAAAGAAATACCTAGAGCTTATGGTGTTGTACAGTGGAAAGAGCTGTTGTTTTACATTTCATAGGTCGATCAGCAGCAAAATTAAAATACTTAGCACAGGACAGTGGTATCTCATGCAATGAAGGCGATCTTTGGGGAGCACACAGTTGTTGGGTCACTGTTTGTTTGTAACAAGGCGGGTATACTTTGTCTGGACTAAATGAATTGACATAGCACAACGTTAAGTGTGAATCAGATCCATTGCTTTGGATTTGCTTTGGGGCACTGGGTATTATTCGTCACCCAAATGTTCCACCCAAGTAGCTCATTGTACATCACTGACAGGGACTACTTATGTCTCAACAACAGAGGCTACTCTTACTGCAGGTACCGTAGAGATCTCCCTATAAGTTTTTGTCACAGAGATAGAGCAGCTCCCTCTATTCCCTCTGGAGCTAGGAGCAAAACCTTTAACAATTTGCCATGAGGACATCTTTTCAGAAGGCTGCCCGTATTTCACTGCTGTAATCTCTGGCCAGAACTGCTCCCCTGGCAGTGGCTGTGCTGTCAGAACAGGTCAGTCTGTCCTGCTAACAGCCTCGCCTGAGCAAGAGTCCTTCTGCATTTGGCTGTGCTGGACTTCAGTGAGTCAGCTTCTTCCTTTCATTCCTTCCTGAGGAATCTTTAAGTGAAAAATCTTGTCCATGTTCTTCTCCTTCAGCCCCAAAGATGTTTGGCTGCCATTTTTTGTCTTGCTAACGTCTCGTACTGCTTGTCCTAACCAAAACCTCCACCTGTGCACGTAGAATGTAAATTGGATGGATTCGTGAAGTTATACTGCAAGGCAGAGACCAAAATGAGAGTGTACTCACTAGGAAATATGCCTATCCCACAACACGCCGGACAACATCACGTAGGTAAAGCAGATGGAAACCTGACAAAATGCTGCAGTCTTTTGTTGCACTGTATGGCTGCAGTGTCTTATCTGCCTTCCTGCATCCCAGGAAACCGTGGCAAATCTGTGAAATATGAGGCAATATTGTTGCTTTCTCCTCTTTACCTTCATGTAGGACTTTCTCTGCTTTGATGCTGTAATGAGGATTTCACCCAATCTGATATTAATTCAAAATATAAATAGATCAGTGGCTATGTTCCTCAGTCTGCCTGGGGCCCTGAAAATCTAACCTAAATGACTCCATTCTTGCGAGCTGTGTTAGAGTCCTAAAGTTCTCTGCCATAGTATTTACAAGAAAAGTGATTTGCATTTAATGAAAGGTTTTCTCTTCCAAGTCCATTGTTGTGCTTGACCCCTCAGGTGCTTGCATAAAAACTTATTAGCATGCTTAACTTCGAAGTGGCTCAGATGAATTCCTCATTACCATGCAAATGAAGTTAGCTCCTGTCTGAGGTTAATTGGTACAAAGCTAGGGAGAGAGGGATCCATTGTAATGGACTGAACGCCAACCAGCAGCCAGGCAGGGCAGCAGCCATGGCAGCCAGACGGCCTCAAGCTTAACTACACCAAGTCCGCTAGGGAAAACAACAGGATTGGAAGCAATGGTTGGTTCTTAGTTGCTTGTAACACGCAGCACTGCTCTGGTCTTGAAATGCAACTCTAAGTCAAACTAATTTCTGGCCGTGTTTTACACCAAGGTCTGCTGACTTGCAGCCAGAGGGCAAATCTAGTTTAGAAGCTGGTAAATGGTGTTGTACTGTAAGCATAGAAATCCCTTGGAGCAGGCTCAAAGAATGGCAACAGTCAGCAGTACTGGGTTAATTTACTGCGGACCACCTCGGCTATCTCCTTAGCAAACTGCATTTTCACATTTCACAAAGTGCTCTACAGGTTTAATAGAATTCTTCAGAGCACAAAATAGAATTGATTCCTATCCTTTAGGAAATTATACACTGGGATTCATTTAAAAAATGCACATTAAGCTCTTTGAGCAATTTTGTGCATTTCTTTTTGGGATGATTTAGCAAGGATGGAGGTAACTGCCACTTGACTTCCCCCAGTGCATCACAGAGGAAATGTGACACCTTTAAATACTTGACCCCTGCATTTTTTGGAGTGGTGGTGGGGTTGTGCTTGTGTTTTTCATGGCAGATATCTTTGAATATTTGCAACGTAAGGTACTGTTATTTTCCAGTGCTTTAGGATCACACTGTGTGTCTCAAAAGGGTGGAAAATAAAAAATGCTCAGAGTGTGCCTTACCTTGTGTCACTGACATGAAAAGCCTCAGGACCTTTTCAGCGCCCAAGAAAAGACTTTAATTTAACAGCACATTTAGCTCGAAGTATTGTTCTTTCTCTTGCACAATATCTCACAACATTTATTATGCGCCTCAGTAGAACAACAACCCGGAAAGTGTGATTGCAATATGTGTTCCATTGAAATAACTGATGCAGATTAAAAGCACATAGATGGAAAATAAATCAGCACGTTCCTGAATCCTTTTCATTACAGTCACTATTGAAAAGAGACTTTTTCTTACTTTGCCTAAAGTACATGAGATATGAGATTCAAGTCTATGTGTTTTAGCAAGTTGTTACAGGTTATTTTACTGTTCTTTCTACCCCCTCCTTCCCCAGAAGAAGGGAGGGAGAAATTGCACATTTCCAGCATAACACAGTGAGGTTAAAAAATAAAAATCAAAAAACAGCAGAACAGTTTTCAGTGACATAGGCAGGACCAGAAGTGCTGTGTATCTCAGGACCAACATTTTGAGGAGGAAACACCTGGTTTCTCAAGTTAGGCTCACCATAATATAGAGCCCTGCACCTGTGCTTTATTTTGTACTGTGCTTCATCCAAATCACAGCGGTATTTTCCACTGCTGAGACAGTCAAAGTGGAATTACCTTTCCTGTGCACTGATTCCCATATGTGGGAGCAGTTGGCTTTGCCTTGCGGGCAGGCACTGCAGTATGAGACCAGGGAGAGCTGGGGAAGCATTCCCTGCACTGGGACCCATAGGGTTCTCTGTGTCTTTACAGAGCTCTTCACTGTGATGCAGCAAGCATGGTTGGGCAGGGCTAGAGCAGAGCAGTGAGGGAGAAGCTTCCCCAGATGTGCGGTGCAGCCGGGTGGCCCCGTGGGCATTAATCCAGCTGTGCCATGTGTTGGCCACCCAGTGCAAGCCTGCTTTGAGGCATCTCTGCTCTAAGAGTTATTGTTGCGGAAATTAAAAAAAACATTGCTGTTAGGTGCCTGGGGGAGGCAGGGCAGCTGTGTGGGCTAGCAGATATGGGGCAGGACCTACAGGAGTGCTCCCAGCCTCCCAGGTGACATCTGTGTGCTAGGCAGGTTATCCTGAGTTCCTAAAATGGTGCTGGGTACCAATAGCATCCATTTGAGAGAGGTAGATGTTGCCTTGGTGAGCCTCTGCCTGGAGCAGAGGGAGTTGCTGTGCTCTGTATTGCCGAAGGCAGGATAGTGCAGGCGTGCCTGAGTGAGTTTTCAAAAGCACTACAGCTTTATTTAGGGGCATGCAAATAGGATCACAGCATCACATGCAGCGCTCTGCAGGTAAGCGTGGCAGCCCGGTTGGGTACCGTGTCACTGTGGCTGTGTGCTGTGCAGTGGTACGATCCGTGGGTGTACGTGTTGGAGGTGTGAGACAGCAGGGAAGGAGCATTTCTCGTCTCTCCCTTCAAAACTGGGTCAGGCAGCTAACACGAAATTGCTTTGCCTCCTGAGCCTATGAAAACATCAGGACAACCTAATTTCGGTATTTCTGTAATCTGCTTGACTGAAAGATAATTTTTTTTTTTTTTTTTTAACTTTCTCTTTCCCCCCTCCTTTTGGTGGTCCCAATGACCTAATTTTGTCTCCTTGTTATTCAGAGACAATTAAACAAAGTGCCATCTTGAGATGAGCTCTTGTCCTTATCTCTATAGAAGGATGCGGATGGAGACAGTGAGTCTTGGAAGATGTTGCCTGATGCAGTTTACTTTAATCTAACCTCAGTTACATTCCCCTAGGCACAGCTGCCAAATTTTTACCTTCATTCCAAGAAGTGGAGTAACTAATTGACAATATCTAATTAACAAAAGTTTGTTGGTTTTTTTGTTTCTTTGTTTGTTTTAATGACGTAATACAGGCAATTCCCCTTAAGACTGTTACTTTTGGTTTGGGGTGGCTAGTTTTCATGCTTAGTTTTACAGTTGTCAGATAAAAAGTGTGTGTGATTTTGAAGAAAAAAAATAGTAGGCATATATATTTATGCCTATGGTGATATCTTTTATGACAAGTTTGGGCCTGCAGTGACATGTATTTATTTTAAAATATATTCATTACTTAGAAATAAGGCTCTGAAAATATGGGCTTCTCTTGAAGCCACGGATGGATCCTCAAGGACGGTCAGGGTGCCAATAATTCAGGTGGCTATTTTGGTAGCTCTCAGATGCCCGTATCATTTGATTAACATAATCTTCCCCCCTCCCCAACACCGTTCTCTTGGGTAGGTTAAAAAATGATCTCCTTTCTATTTCTACATTCTAATTAGGTGGTAATCATATGCTGCTCTGATTGAAATGAAAATCAGCCATCATGCCACTGTCATCTAGCTGAAGTCGAGGAAAAAATGCTTTTCAACTTGTACAAAATTAAAATGATTTACTCGCTCTGTGTGGCTGCTCTCTCACCGGGCTCAAAGAGATTCAGTTCTGTCTCCAAAGCCCAAACCTAACTATCATCCCAACAGGCAAGTCATTTTCTGAAATGATAAGTAAGCTGCCACGGCAGTGATGCTTTCTTCTATGTTCTTCGGACTGCTATTCAGGTGGAAAGCTGATAAAGCAAAGCAGACAAAGCCCATATTCATTATACACGATACTTTATTAAGCTTAAAGAGCCTTTGTTATTTTTGATGCAGCAATTGAGGAAAGGCAGGAAGGCACCTCCTCTTGAAAAAGCATTATAGAGCTTGAGGTTGCTGTGATTTTTCCACTGTCTCTGTGCCACTCACTTGCGACCAGGAAGGGTCTAAGGGGAGAAACATAGATAGCTTCCTGTCACCCCTTCCCCACCCAAACTGTTGAGGAAATCCACTTCTATGCATACTAGAGATGTATTTGCAAAAATTTGTATACACTTATGCACTGTGTAATGACTTCTGAAACTCCATTACAGCTAATTAGTGCCACTAATACAAGACAGGTCTCTGCATGGTTTCTTTTGTGTTTACACTAGTTAACCATCTAATAAGTTAATTTTTTTTATCCTTACAATTGGCAGTTGTGATAAAAAGGAACTGAATAGCTAGAAATGTCTGTAACATAGGTAAACTAACAAAAATATCTGCAGATGGTTTTAGACTGTGACAAGGGAGGTTTAGGTTGGTATTAGGAGGAAGTTTTTCACCCAGACGGTGGTGAGGCACTGGAACAGGTTGCCCAAGGAGGCTGTGGATGCCCCATCCCTGGAGGCATTCAAGGCCAGGCTGGATGTGGCTCTGCGCAGCCTGGGCTGCTGGTTGGTGACCCTGCACACAGCAGGGGGTTGGAACTGGATGAGCACTGTGGTTCTTTTCAACCCAGGCCATTCTGTTACTCTGTGAGTCTATGATCTGAATACTGTTGTGAGGATATTTAAAAATAATTTGCAAACAAGCTACTTTTTCCTTTCCTGTTAATTCCTGTATGACAAATACATCATAATAAACTTTATTTTAGTACAGGCTTTCAGACAGAAATCCCAATAATTCTAACAGTCTTGTCAGTATAGAAGAGGTCCAGCATGCATTTTTGCCAAGATTTGGTCCTTGTTGCTGTCTTTTACCATAGAATCATAGAATACCCCAGTTGGAAAGATTCCACGAGGACCATGGAGCCCAACACACGGCCACCAAGCCTTGTGTGTGAGAGCGGTATCAGGG
This sequence comes from Tetrao urogallus, assembly GCF_951394365.1. Classification (NCBI taxonomy): domain Eukaryota; kingdom Metazoa; phylum Chordata; class Aves; order Galliformes; family Phasianidae; genus Tetrao; species Tetrao urogallus. The sequence continues at coordinate 5,328,354 of NC_136814.1, forward strand.
AAAGAGGAAGGGCTGGAGGGTCAGTTTGAATTCGGTTTTGGGGAACATTGCCAGAGGGCTCCCATGAGTCTCAGCAGAGGTCATCTCATGAAGACAGCAGCGGATGAAGCAATGTAGGGTCACTTTCCCCCTGACCTCAGAGCACGGATGTGTGGGGCTGGGAGCAGAGCACCCACATCCCACACCACAGCCTCCATTTGGGATTTCTTTTGTCTGCAAGGCTTTCAGCTCTGAACCAACTCTCGGGTGCAGATGGGAAGCGTCCGGCCGTGTGATCTGAGCCCCCCAGCATGCCCCAGAGGTGCTGCAGCTCCACAACCCAGCATGTGCTGAAGGCAGGCAGTTGGACCAGCTGCCACCCGCGCCCATGCAGCACAACATGGCACTGAGCAAAACCATTCTGCTGGCATGGGCAGTGCCTGGCTGCACCAGCCAAAGCACACGCTTTGTTCCACTGGCACTTTCCTGGCATCCTACGGAACATACGATGTCTGCTTCTCGGTGCTCCATTTCCAACAAGCTGATGTAGTTGGTTGGCTTCTGGAAAGCTGCCGCTTCAGTCCTGTTGCCTACAATTCTGCCAGAGCAGAATGTCCAGTATGGCATGCGAGGGTGAAATAAAATACAGAATCACATTAGGTGATTCTTAGGAATGCAACCATCAGGCCATGCTGCAAGGGAAGAACTGGAACAAGCTACCTAACTGTAAAGGGAATTCTTTTTAAGTTTTGTTCTGTTTTCTCATCTAAGGTTTAATCTGGCCAATGCCAGCATCATCTCTCAGCCTGGTGTTGCTTTCAGCAGTGGGTTACAATCAAACCTATGCAGAACTGAACCCACAAGGGTTCTTGTAGCCAGGGTGCTTTCCTTGTGAGAAAAAAAAAAGAGTTCCTTGCTGCCAGACTACAGCATCTTGACACAGCATTTGAGATATATGATTCTGACATTTAATAGGTTAGATGATGTTGGCCACATACTTCATAGGTTCCGTATCGCACTGTATTCCTGAGAAGGTGAAAAATGGGTCTGTCTGCTATCTATGAAATGACAGCACAAATGAGAAGAGCGCTGTGGATGTGGGGAGCATTGACAATGGGAACATGTTCAAATGCAGGACAGGTTTCCAAGATAAAATACCTGTTAGTTAACACAGAGCAATTTGTTTAAATCCGGAAGTGGGCACAGTTTAAGGATATGTACGGCCTTCCTACTTGGACTTCAGGACAGATTATTTGACTCTTCTATGCTGAGGAAGAAATGGAGAATAATCACTCTTAAGGTGAGCCTTTATATTCCTTCCTTCAGTAGCAGTGGGGATGTACACGGTGCTTCCAGAGGAAAGTTTTTGGACAAAGGCTGCAAAAAGACTCTCACTAAGTTCCTCACCTTGCTCCTAACCTGATCTCTCATGAGATAAGAGTGAAGATTCATTTGTATTGCTTTAGGCTGTTTACCAGCACTAAATCTTAATTAAGTTCATTTATTTTTTTTTCTTTTAAATAAAATAAAATAAAATAAAATAAAATAAAATAAAATAAAATAAAATAAAATAAAATAAAATAAAATAAAATGCTTTGGCATTTGTAAAATAACCAGAAAACTACTAGTGGTTAAGGTGACCAATACTAGTTAGAATTAAATCAGAATTAAGTAGGTTAAAGAGCTGCATAATTGCACAGTTGAATTGGAAATCACTGTGACAGAGCACAGAGGAGACTTGCAGCTGTGCCCTCTAAATAACAGTGCTGGATTTCCTCGTGCCCCTCTAATTTCCCCTTTCTCCATCATGAACCAGCAGCACTGAACTTTGTATATTTGCCTTGTCTTTGCTATTAAAAATACGGCATGCAAATACACTGCTGTACTCTTTAGTGCTTTAGTCTGAAATAAAATCTAAGAAAAGCAGCCACTTGTTCATCCTTCGGTCAGTTTATATGTGATAAATCCAGGGGGGAAAGGTGTCTTTCTGAAAGAGAAGACAGCCCCTTCAAGAAGGTGCAGTGTGTCATCAGCCCATCTTGGAGCATACCAGATTGGTCGAGGTGTGAGGAAGGGTTTTCAGGCTCTGCATTCTTTCCTGTCATCTTCCTTCCAGCTTTTCCACGCACTTACCAGGGGCTGGTGTTGGAGCCTCAGTCCAGCTACTTGTTCTTAGTTTGAGGGATGGGTTTTATGTGCAACTTTCAGCCTCTGCTGCTGGTAATCTCACCTTTCATGTGAAGTCCCTTTGGGTTTTGTATGTCAAAAGGTTAAAAAGCTTTAGCCATCTAATTGTATGTTCATGATCTTACTCTTCTGTTGAGGTGTTAATGTGTAGCTGTTGCTTTATTCCCAAAGTACAGCGTATTTGATTTATTTCATTAATTCTTTTTAATTTTCCCTTGTTTTGCAAGACTATATGTCAGATATCTTTTCTATGTGTGGAAGAAGTCTGTGAACTTGCATTGCTGCTTACTGTTTTGAAGTGAACACATGAAACGTTGCCCTAATGTATAAAACTTATCATATAACACTTTGAGTGCTCTGAACTCAGTCTTAGAACTTGATACCTGTTTGATGATAATCTCTTCTCTCTGGATATTTAAACAAACATCTTCCTTTGGGAATGCATACGCTTAATATACGGCCTGTCTGATGATAACCTCGTGATGGGGAAATATTTCAAAAGGCAGAATAGAAATTAAAAGCTTTAGTCCTGCTGACTTTCACTGTCACTCTGTTGCCTCAGTGCTCTGTGTCCCCCGTTAAAATTTCTCCCTGCAGACAAGATATTAAGTTCATTAAATACTTACAGAGCAAATATATTTCCCTTCAGACAGTCGAGGCACAACTGCCCTTGATATCTTTTTGAATTACATGTGCATTGATGTAGCTTAGAGATAGCATAAGTGCAAAATCTAATTAATATACATACTTAGATTTGTTGAATGCCTTAGGCATTTTTTTTCCGGAGTGATTTTTATGTGTAGCGTATGAGAATAAAATCTCATTATAACTACAGGTTGCTTATGTGAGAATGCTCTTAGGATGGGTCCAGGTCTACGTGGGAATATGGAAACCTCCTGTCACACCGTTGGTGACTGAAGCCCCCATTAGCAAGGTGGAGATGAGGATGTAAGAAACTGCAGTCCCCCAGAAGATCAAAGATGCTTGTAATTCAAAGCTCTGAGTGTAAAAGCAGAGGGTAAGCTTCTATAGACTAAGACGAGTCCTCAAAGCTCCCCTAAATTTTGGCAGAGAGAATTTTTGCAGCACAGTTGCTAATGAGGAAGGGCAGGCGTTCGTATCTTTAATGATGGCAGTGTTAGCATTTGTTAGAGGAGGCAGATGAAAAGAATGAATTGGCTCCCATGTTGAAAGTATGAATATTTACAGAAATAATAGTTATATGCTCACTGGCATTTGTGTTGTTGTAAGCATGATGTTTCAGATTCTTCAGGGCTCAGAGACAGAGATGTATCTGAGGGACAATCCCATCATATGCAATTTATAGCTGTGGTATTGCAGAAATAAATCTTGCTTGTGTGATGCCTCCAAACAGTAGAAGCTGAGAGAGAAATAAGTAACAAAGATTTTTGGAAACCATTAGAGAATAAGGAGTTCTCTAGCAGATAATAACGAGCACATATATTGTTTCAGTGCTTGATGGACAGTGAACTGGGATTTCCAAGTAAGTGGTTGGTAACTGATCATTCTTAGCAATTTCTGGTTGCTTTCTAGGCTTCGTATGTGGGAAAGAAAGGTCCTGCTGTGGTCTGAAGAGCTAGGTCTGGCAAGGGAGGGCAGATGCCTAGCAGCAGCCAGCCACGAGCAGTGAATCTGCATTTTCCCTTTGGTAAGGTTTGCAGGTAGGCAGGAGCAGGGTAGGCTGACGTGTTTTTTACCTGGAGTATTGCGGGAGCTTTAGCAGTGAAGTTCTGAGAAGCTATTTGATTGGGTTTCTTAGTTCCCGGATAGCCTAGTTGAAAAGGAAAGCTGAAACAGACCTTGAAAGTGCAGCGTGAGCTGCTGCGTTTTCTGAGGCTTGCTGGTGGAAGAAGTTGATTTTGGATGTCCTACATACCCAGAGCAGCTTTGTAGGCTAGAAGTGAACTCATCATGCAAGCATCTGGCAGGTTCAGTGCTTCTGGCTCTCCCCTTATTTGTGCTTTATTTCCCTTTGCAAGTTTTCCCTTTCAGGCATTCCCTGTTCTGCCCCATGTTTGAATGAAACTTGTCTCTTTATATTCTGCTCTCTTGGCTGGGCATTTAACTGAGTATTTTGGATGCGGAGATAGGAAACAAAGTGTACCTCTGCTCTGGGCCTATCTTGTGTTGCAGCTGTTGTTTTTAGGTGGAGATTTCAAGTCCAGCTGCTCCCTCCTGGCCCTGTGGGAAGTGGCAGGTTGAATCAATTATTTGACATGCACATTCTCCATTGGCAGGATTCTCAAGAGCCTTATAATGGCACAAATGATGTTACTTGCTAGTGAGAAAGAAAGTTCCAATTGGGTATAGCAATTAATATGCAATTAGGAAGGCATTCTTTTCTTTCCAAGTATTTTTTTTTCAGTTATTTTTAGATTTGGATCAACTGAATAGTTGAAGAGTTCCTTTTGGAAGGAGGGAAGGGGGTAATGTTTTTCCTGCGTTAGCTTTGGTTTTTTGTTCCTCCTGCAGGGACACCGAAAAGTGCAGACAGCTGTTCCTTAAGGCAAAATTGGACATGAAATGCTATCAAGTCACTTATTTTCTATGAACTGTAATGCAGCAGTGCTGTGTTTTAATGATACATTGTTATGCCTTACTGCTTGAACCTACATTTGTTTAGAAAAGTGATGGCATTTGAGCTTGATTACAGTATATCTCTAAAAGCAGTCAATGAGTGCCAGTTAAGGTGTGGTGGTGATTTACCATCGTTGCTGCCAGCAGTGGTGAGTCTGCCCAGCAGACTGTGAGGAGGGAGGGCATCGGGCTGTGGCTGTGTTGAGATGTCAGCATTATCAGAAATGACAACATCTGTGAGCAAAAGAACAGAGAGCAGTCGTGGCCCCCTCAGCCTTTGGCACTGGTGCTGAGGCTGCCATCGGAGGTGTGGCTTTGTGCCAGCTCCTGAGCACGTTCTGTGCTGGTGTTACTGGCTGTTTGTGGGCTGTGTGGGGATGGTCACTGACTTTCACGTAGGCTGTCTGTGTCACCTGGGCTGTGTTTGAGCTACTGATGCACGAGCATAAAAGGCTCTGTTTTTTATATTGGTCTCCTGAGTTGTTGCATCCCAGCTTCAGATTAGATCAGTCAGCACCCATGTGAGTAATTCTAGATGTAGTTATTTAGAGTTGTTGCTTCCAGATTACTTTCTCCTGATTGCTTTAGAAAGGTGGCATTAGAAATAAATGTTTTGTGGTTAAAGAAAAAACCTCTGAACGTAAAGCCACGCATAGTGCATAATTCATAAAGTTTCATCAAATGAAGATGTATGACAGGTACACAGTTTTGCTGACTAGGTGACCTCTGTGGACTCTTGCTAGAAGAGGTCAGATTGGATGTGTGAACTTACATCCACAGCTGAACTAATTAACGTGGTAGGAAAAGGTTAGGACGTGGTATCGCTATTTGTACAACTGGATCGTAATTTCTTTTTCAGTTAGTCTTCTAGCATGTTGCCACACCACGGTGCTTCCTATGAATAATGAAGATATTTTGGAGAAATCATATGAGCAGCTGGTTGACTGTAGTTAATTGATGTATTATTGTATTCCAGCACATTCTGTCAGGGACTGCTGTGAATGGCTTGAAGGGTTCTAGGAGAAATAAAACAGAGATAACCAAAGAGAAGTTATTTTAATTTGAACAGTTCTACAACTTTTTATACCCTGATTCTAGAAGGGAGTTGTCTGAAGTGCGTAAAGAATTTGGGGTTAAGAAATACTGGTTTTAATAAATCTGGTCTGTGCGGATGGCACATAAGCTCCTGTAGAAGTCAAGCAGTGCACTGAGCCCTGAAGTGTTTTAAAATCTGAGGGAGTGAATGACACAAATCCATTTACTTACGGATTTAATCCAGGCTGCTTTGTCAAAAATTGGAGTAATGAATTGACAAGGAGTTTAAGAAATGAACCATGTATGTAATGGAGGCATGCTAATTACTGTCTTCTTCCCCCCCAAGGTTAACAGAGTTTAAAATGAATGAATCTTTGTTTTTAGAATGAGGACTAAAGAAGAGAGCCTGCAGGAAGAGGGGTGGGGGGTTACTTCTTAAGAGAACAGTTTTGTGAAATGAGATTAGTAATGGGATAGCAAGCTTTTCACCTCCAGGTCACCAATGCAAATCCAGACCATTCTGTTCCTGTCTGAGAGCTTTTCAGCTTTTGCAGCAGCCTGGCCTGTGTATGAGGAGATGGAGGGCATGATCTGGGCCCCTATCACAGCCAGTGTGACCCTTGTTGGGCTGATCAATATATTACATATTTAAAGAGTCTGATCCTGCAGCAGCAGCACCCAGCTGGAGATTTTGCTTTTCTTTCCAGAGTAGTTGGGATTAGGCACAAAATAGGAAATGACAGCCTCCAGTGCTGATAATTTCAAATGTTCATAGATATACAAAGGAATTTCTTCTTAGATGTGCTTATGGAAGGAAGTGGAAAGCAAGAACTTCAAAGAAACTGAACTATTTGATCATGGAACATTTTATTGTGCAGTTAATTACGTAAAATAGGCTGAGCTGAGATAGAGCTCTTAGTGATTTTTTGCTGCGCGTATAATTAGATCTACTGAGCTGTTTCCTCAGCTAGTGTCAGCCTGCTTAGCTTTCTTTAAGTCAATTTGCATCAGCTGAGTAGTGGGAACCTGGTCTTGAAGGAACCACTGGCTGTTTGTTATGTTTGAAAAGCAGAGAAAGTGCCTGGATGCAGGTTTCCGTATTCTGGTTTTAAAAGGTATTGCTAAAAGCAGCAACCTTCCAGTGGTAAAAGAGTTAGAGTTCGAGGCCAGTGTTACTCTGCCTTCCACAGTTGACAATACAAGGATCCTAAAAGAGTAACCATTGTTAATTAAATGACTTAAAGGCAGTAATTCCTTTGGATCATGCTGGAGACATTCATGGTTATTCTTAGTAGCCTGTAGGCCTTGAAATGGCCAGTTTCTTGCTCACTCCTTATATGTTTCATACTGACAGAAGCTGAATTGATGGGAACATTAAAAATATTTTAGAGAATGCCAGAATCCCAAATTATTAGGAGCAAAAGTCCTGTTTCACTGCCTTGAAACCAACATGGATGTGCTGTGTTAGACCTGAATTCGAGAAACACAGACTTCTCTCAGCTGAGGGTCCTGACTTTGCCATCAGTATACACGTGTGCCCAGTGAGCTGCGTGGGGAGGCTAATGGAGTCACAGATAATGACTGTGTTTATTTTCTCATTTAAGAAGAAACCTAAGACCTAAATAGCCGTCTTGCTGTTTACTGTTAAATACTGATGCTTTTTGATAACCTCAGAATAGTTCTGTAGTCGTCAGAATTGTATTTTTATTCACAGGCTGAAAATAGGTTGTACAAGTTCTGGGATAATTCAGTTTCACTTTCATAATGATGTATATGGTTTCTGCAATATCCTGCATTCCTCTGTGGTATGGAAGCAGTTGAGTTTAAAAGTTTGTGATACACTTAGTGATTAATGAAGTAACAGCCGTTTACCTCAGATCCAATTCTGCTTAGAAAAGATGGTTCGCCTCGCACTAATTATTTCTGTGTTGTCATTATTTGCATCACAGGCATTTCAGTGCTCTTCATCTTAACTTATTAAATCCTTGTTGCTCATGCATGAATCCGGACAGCTGGATGCCACTAATGGGGCAGCTAGTGCTACCCAGTGGTCTATAATCAACATTCTGTTGCCACACATTTGCATCACACTGTATGCCTAAAAAGACTGAAAATTTGATTTGCAAAGCAACAGCTGATTAGTAATGATTAACAAAAAGACTGGGGGGTGGTGGATATTGCACAACGCCGCTTCCATCCTTTCAGGGCTCAGCAAAGAACAACATATCTGGTCCGTCAGTGTGAACAAAAATAAATGAACCATTAGCTAAATGCTTTTATGGTTTCTCTAAGGTTGTTACAAGCCAAATGCATTTCACAGTGTTTAAATAAAAACAGAGGTGGAAATTACCATAAGTTTATGACAAAGAAGGTGTATTTATTTTTTAAAAAAAAGAAACACATTTTTTTCTGCAGTGCCAAAGCAGTACAAGATGCAACAGCCAGGCTAAATGTATAAAAATAATCACATTACTAAATATACCTTGGATGCCTTGCCAAATCCAAGAGGCTCCCACACAGTGAGGTTACCTGGTCATCTATAAAGGCAGTTCATTGTGGGTTGCACAATGGGATGCACTGGAAAAAACAAAGTCTAGCAGGACTTCAATGACCTTCAGTGACCACTGAGAAATACATTCAATGCTTTGTAAATAATCTGAATATGCCTTTGTGACACTTGAATTTCTTCAGACTGCTCCATCTGCAGCACCTACAGTGGTAGCCAGAACTGTTTGCAGTTTGCAGTGTTGGATGGTGATTACTTTCTTCAGAATTGTTTCTGTCTTGTGCTGATGCAGGATTTTAAATGGGAAGCATCGTTGCTGCCTGTAACGAGGTGGTATCAGCGCTGGGAAGCATTTGATCAGAGAATTCTTTGCTGGGGGTTGTTATAGTATTTCCTTTAGTTCAGATTCCAGTCCCAGCAGCCCAAGGTAGGACTTATGCAGAGGTTTGGGGTGAGAAGCCATCAAGGCGTGCAGTATGTCATTCCCTTGTTCCAGCGATGCTGTGATTCCAGATACTCTCTCTGCTCACTGGGAATTAATTTTGTCTTTTCTTTCTTGGCAACAGAAAAGAGGGTGTAATATAGCTGTATTTGGAAATGACACATCTGGGAAGTGTTAAAAAGCAAACAATACAAGAATTTGTCATAAATATCAAAATATTATACCAAATAGCGTATACGTTACCCTGTTCCTTCTGTCATGCTTCTACAGGCAACCACTAAAAAGACAGAAACTTTTGCTTCAAAAATTGGAAAGAAAGTGGAATACGAGTTGTTGCTCTCCTAGCAATAAACCACAAAGTGCTGTGAATTACAGACCTGTTGGTGCACTTCTGAGGTGACTGTAGGCAGAGAAGCGTGATGCAGTCCAAGCGTACGTAAATAGCCTACTAATGCACAAACTGCTTCAGTTCATCACTGTAGTGGACATTATTAAGCTAATTATATTATCCTTCATGACTCGTTATTCTGTCGTGCTGTTTTATAAATCAATCCGATCTAACTAATCTGTTTTGAGGGAGAGTTTTCATCTCTTCTTACAGAAGAGGATCATTGTGGAAGGCACTATTAAATACTTGTCACTTCAGAAATCTGGTGACAATAAATGCTTGGCTGCTCATTTTCTGGCAGGTCACGTTTCAGTTAAAAACAAAAGCACTGCAGGAAGTGGCATGTAAAAAAAATATTTAAAACATGGGTTGTCTAACTTAGTGCCTTGGCTGGTTCTATTTCTTGTCATTTTGCTTCAAATCACACCAAGCTGAGCTTCAGACAATGCCTTTGGGGTGTTTTGTTTCACCTTCAGTAGTTCCAAAGGTGCTGCTGTAGCACATACAAAATGTCCATCAGCATGGAAGGTGAAATTAATGCTTGACCAAGGTCTTTTGTTTACACCTGATCACTTTGCTAATTATTTCTTTGACTGACTAAATATCTGAAGGTAAGGCTGTAAGCTGAGCTGATCGCTCAGTGTTTGGGCAGTGCTGTGCTTCTTTCTCACTCCCCATTTCTCACTCTGCTATGGGCACTGCAAGCTGGGGTTCTGTAGGCCAGGACCTGTGTTTCTGGGACAGCTGTAGCTCTTGTCCTGTGGGGAGACTTTATAAGGCTCAGGGCAACATCTTAGAGCTGAATTTCACACAAGTCACAACTGCTGCAAGGATGAGGACACTGTGTCCTTAAGTTAGGAAAGCATTTCCAGGCTTCCAGCTTATGGTTAACTCCTTATTCTGTATTTCTTATTCCTTTTTTGTGCTTCTTCCTCGCTTAGCTACATTTTGTATAGCAACTTAGGAGGCTGGTGAATAATGTGCTGGAAAATGATATTTGAGTGAAGAAGGTGCTCTTGTTTCCTCTCTTGCACTACATATGCTGTATTAAAAGCCAGGGAAGTGGTTAGGCTTAGTAGACACCTATGTATATTTTGTGCTTATGTATAAAGAGCTAAGATTGACTTGTGGATGTCCCCCTCAATCCCAAACATTAATTAAAAATTCAGCAAGCACTTAAGGGTGACATTGTTAAGTATATGTTGTACAGTGCCAGTCTTTGAGGGGAACAAGGGCTATAATTATGGCTTTATACTGTACCAAGAGGGAAATCAATTTGCTTAGCGTAGAGTGTTGTACCCATTCAGTATCTGACCTAAGTTCTCCACAAAGGATCCTTCGTTTCTCTAACTGTGTTGTGTGAAACCGACTCTGGGTCCTCCGCGTCTCAATCCCTAACAGAGTCGTCCCGTTTAATGAGAAGGAAAAAAGCCATTATATCACTTAGTGCTTCATACTGATTAAATAAATAAATTACAAATCAAAACAAACCAAACTTTGGAACCTAAACCTTTTGAAAATGATTATGAGCAATCAGCCGTCCTTAAGTTTCCCCTTTCTTGCGGGCATGTGGTTCCTTCAACTACTTATTCAGGTTGTTACAGGGCGATTTGAATAGGAGAAGAAGTAGGAGGAGGTCATGCTAATTTCAGAAGGGAACAAATTCAGTGGAAGTGAAATTCCAGCTGAAGTCATGCTGGCAAATGTATACAAATGATCGTGCGAGGTGTTTTGTATGACTTACGTACACCACAGTCAACACTGTGGCTCATCTTGGCCTTAACGAGACCAGAAACAGTTGCTGTGTACAGCTGTTGTATTAAAATATGATTATTATTTTTGTGGTTGATTTATGACTTTGCTAAACACAATCTGATTTGTCTACATGACTTCAGCAATACCTTTTTGACTGAACAGCCTCCGTTCTCAGTAATGATAGGAGGCCGTAGTTCATCATTACAGTACAAGCCATGCGTGAGAGTGGTGAGCCTGCTGAAGGTTTGTTAGTAAATTCTGCAGGTTGTTCTGTCTCTGGGGCAATGAGGACACAGCAGCTCTAGCTAATTAGCCTGCTGGTACTGTTCTAGGTGTGTACGTGAATGACAGTGGCAAATAGAACAGGCTATTTATAAACAATGTGATCTTGAAAGGCAGTTTCTTAAGCTTTTTTCAGTCTGTGAACAGAAGCATTTTTAGAGATAAGTGATCAGCTGTTATTCAGAATATAGTAAATGTCAGATAGCCTCGTTGTAGCCTTGCTTTCAGTGGTAATTCATCAACAGGGAGTTCATGGGCTTGCTCACAATGCAGCAGCGGTGACTACATTAGGTAAAGAGTTTTGGGGAAGAGGCTCAAAGGCCTACAGTTCTGATGAACACACAGAGATGCCCAAGGTTTATTTGTACTACGCCTCTGTGCAAAGTTTGGAGCTTTTATGTCTGATTATTGCCAAAGCATCTACAAATTTTGCATTTTTAATTGAAAATGTGAAAATGGCATTACTGTGGTTGCTTCGGCGTGGCAAGCAGTTCACTGCTAAGAGAAGCTAGCCTTAGATAATTAGATCAAAAACCCATTGTCTAAAATTCAGGCTTTTAATAGCAATTTGCAACTTCAGAGTGAAAGTGGAAGAGCACGAGGCATTGTTCATTATTGCAGTTCTAAGTGCAATGAAGATGACAATAGGCAGCAAGTTTCAGGCCGGTCCGCCAAAGTGCTCCGTGCCACGGCTCCTCACACTTGTCAGCACTTCTGCTTCCAGGAGCATTTTGCTTTGGTGAACACATTCAGCAAATGCACTATAGTGTGTTTGTGTACAAGCCAGCAGTCACTGGCAGTGGTTGATAAAGATGCGTCGCCCTCTGGTTTTGTTGCTCGTCCACACAGAGGTGAACTGGAAAGATGTGAGCTTCAAAGCTCCTCCACATGGATTGCTGTGGCAAGGCTGGACTCTCATTTCTCATTTTGTGTAGCAGTGAAGGGAGTTAATTGTGGTGCTTCAGAAGCTGATCTTCTGTAGAAATAATTTAAAAAAAAAAAAAAAAAAGAAAGAAAGAATAAGGTGACTACATATTAAAGTGTTCAATGGCTTTTGTCAGTGTTTTCCTATACCTCCCTTAGCTCCCTTTTCCTCTTGTGTAGTAAAGAAACAAAGCTGCAGCTTTCAGACATGCATCACAAACATTAATTATATTGCTATTTTTGGCTTCCAGGACTAGGAGATTGTGAGGAATGTAGTAATCACTAACTTCATTTTTAAAATGGTTAAACAGGAGTTCTGGGTCAGCAAATGAGGGGAAAATTACATAGTGAGAGAGTTCATCTGATTTGAGAATAAAGACTTTATTTCATAAAACACTTGTTAATTCCGTATGGATAAATATGTCTGAGGAGTGTGCAGTGGTTTGGTCTTTATCCCAAGAGAAGTTATTTTTTTATTCTTAGCTGGCAAAATCTTTTCAGTCTTGAATTAGAAGTTTTTTTAGGGATCAGGCTGCAATTCATTCAGTGCAGAGTCACAGGTTAGTTTGTATGGGCTGTATAATCCCTTTTTTTTCAATGCAGGACAAGGTATATTCAACATTTTGCAATGGCAGCACTGGCATAATAAAAACTTGAATAAATGCTTTAGTTGTAAGGGACCTAAATGCCATCTGCCTTCTGAAGAAACCCTAGATGAAGTCTGCACTGTCATTATTATGGAAGGATGCAACAACAAACTGATAATTGCTTGTCCAGGCAGATTTATAATTGAATTCACATACTGATTCTTTTAGAAGTGACACTGAATGTATTTCGACTGGATGCCAGTTTAAAATCAGACCTAGAAACCAAGCCTTACCGTGACAAACATGATGTTAGATATGTCTTTTTGAGTAACATCAAAGACCTCCAGAGATAAGTTGACGGGGAAGCTATTTAAATCTAGATGTACCCAAACTAATTGCTGTATTAGAAAAGTAAGTTTTCCAAACAGTGGAAGAATTTGAATTTAAACTTGAACTGTTGAATAAAATATAGAAAAGAAAAAAAAAAACTTAAAATATGTAGAGAGTATATTAAATATATATATAAGTTTTAAGAATGTATCTCAGTATACCGCTTTAATGGGCAGCTTTTTTTATTTTCTTCTTCTTTTTTTGTAATCTTATAAAATTTGCTTTGAATTTTAGCTTTGATTTCTAACAGGGGACATATTTAGGGCCTTCCTCTGGTTAATTTTTTGTCTTCCCTGATGAGTTTTCCTAATAAAATGAGCAGAGTTCAAAACCGAAATAGCTTCCATTCTGAGCTATTAAACAGCCGTGTGGCTTCAAAAAATACGCAGATCTGTGAGCCTAGCACACTTTTTAAACTGGGAAGGTGATGTCTGAAAGCATGATTTTGAGAGAAAGTTCCCTGAGTCTGGACATTAACACTATCAGAGTTGCCAGCCTTTCTTGTACTATTATTGTTAGTGCTGTGTTAGGAAGCCTTCCGTGTCTGCAGACAAGGCATGAAGACCTTTGCACTACTTCTGATAGTAACGAGGATCTTGTCTGCAAGTATTCCCTTCCTCGTGGTACTTGTATCTCTGCAGCATAACAAAAGGTCGTAAGTGGACAATAGAGCGGAGTCATGAGCGAGTTATTCTTTTACCTGTGCGTATGTCACACTATTTTTATAATTTCCTGAAGGATTATTAAAACCTCCCTTGGGACTGACAGGAAACTGCTGAAGTTCTGGGTGAGTTTTCTCTTCCCCTTTTCTGCATCAGTTTAGGCGGATACAGCTTGTTACTCTATTTTAAAGATAAGGCTTCCATGTGGATTGTATGGGGCAGAGGATGTCGTTTAAAAATAGTTTATTTTTCCATGCTGAAAGTCTCCTTGGGTCTGGAAGCATAGTGAAAATCTTTTGAGCACTCTGAAAATTTCCTGTTCTTAGAATGTGTATGCACAGGCACGATGCTCTACAGCTAGAGGGTGGGGAAACCTTTAACTGTTTGTAATAGGCATCATTTGGTCAAAACCAGCAGTAGTTTCAGTGTTACCTTTTCCCACTAATTCAAGGTCTATCACCCAGCATTCACTCGACCTACTTTAGATCAGTATTGCCCTGATGTATACTCATCTCCCCACAGCTGGCTGTCTGCTGCTGAAGACACTTTTTGCACTGGTAGGACAGCAGTTCAGGTGGTTGTCCACATCTGAGGCATTTTGTCTCATTTTATGTCAGCTCTCACTTAAAATTGTCTATTGCAGAGGGTTCAGTTTTTGTCAGCATGTTTTCTGCTCCGGGCGTGGATAATATTGGAGTGCACTGTGCAGGAAGGCTCACTTTGTGCTGACCAGGTGAACTGTGTGACTGTGGTCAACGTGGAAGTTCTCCTGAACTGAGCTATGCAAGATACTATTGTTGTAATAATTCCATCGTCTTTTAGGATGTAGGGAAGAGAGAGTAACATCTGTAAAATCACAGTGATTTAGGAACCCAGTAAAACTTGCTGAAAGTGGGTGCACTCAGATACACGTTTTACCTATGCCTGTGTTACTCAAATGTTGAAGACTTATTACAAGTATACCTCATACATCTACAAGCCAAAGTGTCATTAACTTTCAGTGAGAAGTCTCAAAAGCTTTCCATGGTAATTGGCATCCTGAGTAACCAAGTAAGCTTTGGCAATGCAACCAGAGCTCCTAGGCAGTGATGTATTTCTGACAGTTTCACCTTAGTTGGACTTCAATATCTCGCGTGAAAATACAGACGCATCTAAACTGCCAGGACTGTGCCTCAGAGTAATTGGCACTGTATGTCCTCTGTCACTTCCAGTCAAAGGTTCCTTCCACCACTAGCATCCTATGATGGTACCACTACAACATAGGCTGGTTTTTGGGCACTGTGCCTAGGAGAAAACCACTGTACCTTAAAGCGAAATGATAGCGCTATTATTTTAGAAGGTCACTGAACATCTTCTTGGCATCTGGCATTTATATATTAAATGGGGAACCCTTCACAATGACATTTCAGGTAATGAAAGCTAAACTGGTTCGAGGCCTGGTACATACCCAGACAGTACTGAACCAATGCCAAAGCACATCAGTGCCTTTCTGTGGGACCAGTGACATTTAAGACCTGATATTATGAAACCATCATAGTAGGAGATTCATGCCTTCTACTAAAGATAAGCTTGCTGCCATTACTTTGGGGGTACTCTAAAGGCAGATTTTTCCATGTCTTTCAACTTAGGCTTACTTTAGTAGCTGCTTTTCTTAGAATGCTTCCAACTTATAATGGATGTTTTTTGTGGCAACAAATATACATTGCCCCATTGGGCCACCATGATGTTTCACATCTGTAGTTGGTAACTGTCAGGCAATTTGGCATAGTTAGGTGCTTTAAGGGTGCATGAGTTGGTATTTTTTCACTACTTTCAATGGCTCCCAGTAGCTGATAGGCTGCAGTAACAGACATGGCAGAATCATATTTCAGGGGAATCTCTGTATAAATAATTGATGGGTTATGTCAGGTTTCCTTCCAGGTTACCAACAGCCCATTCCCAGTACTGGAGCAATCAACTATTTCTGTATGTGAAGCAAATGGTTCACACCTGTTTCAAAAGTAAGGACTCTGCAGTAGCCTACTGCTTCTTTGTGTGTGTAACGAGGAAATGAGACTGGAGATTTGACTTGGCAGAAATGTGTTGTTCATGTGACTGTACAGAGCAGGACAGTTCATTAAACTGTCAAAAAACTTTCTTATTTTGAAGCCATGTCCTCAACAAAACACATGCAAAATATTCAGTAGCTAATAGGCCTTTTAACCAACCACACTGTGATCCCATTTTCTTGAATTTTAGAGGTATCAATCTGTACATGTTTTTTTAACCCAGTCTCAGCAAATTCACCGAAGCTGTTTTCATAGAAGTGATTCCTACACGTATGCACTCTCATACTGAAGTATTTATTTAATTTATCCTTTGTTTCCAAGCAGGAAGAATTTTGATCAATATATTTACTATGAGGGAGGCTTGAGCGTAAGGAAAAATCCAATCAAGTGATGTTCCCTTCATTGAGAAAGCATTTATCATTTGGCTATGGAACCATCCAGGATGCTGGGAAATTATTACTTTTGGCAAGGCTACAAGAGGCACATTGAAAGATGAAAGAATTGCAGGGTACGCTCACAGTCCGGTGAATACCTGTGTGCCCGTAAATCAGCAGTACAAGGTAAATATTAAGCTGCAAATCAGCTACATGAGACCCCTGTTGATCATATAATGTAATCCTGATAAACTGTTTAGTTCCCTATTGTACGAAAATCTTTCTTCTAGAGACAGTTATCCAAGCTCCTCTCCTTTCCGAGTTTTAAGGAGAAGAAAAAAAAAAGATATTTTTTCCTAAGTTTGGTTTCTCAGAGCATTGATCTCCCATGATCGTTCAGCACATAGGCAACAGCTTGGGGGAATAAATCTCTTGCCTTCATGAATCCATGGAGCACTTGCTGCTTTTTCTCAGCAGGATTGAGCCTTCAGGCAGGCAAAAGCAGACAACCGTTTGTCTGTTTAACTCTTACTTCTCTTTCTCTCTTTTTTGTAAAATGTAATTTAAATCTTGACTGTCCTATGATTCAGAGGGGAGAGAAGACTGTATGCGTGTGCACATGCGTGCATACACGGATTAACATTTGATAAATGTGTTATATTTTCCTCATATTTACTGGTAAAAGTGGTTGGGCCCTCTTTTGGAAGTTAGCAATTGAGGAAGTGATGAAAAATCGTAATTTAGCAATCTCTGCTTCATTGGCTGCACTAAAAAGAAAACTAAATAGTTTGCAAGTGATTGTGAATGTGCTTGTAACTACTTTGAGACATGCAGGAAGTAGAGGAAGGTATCAAAACCATCAAATATTTGGATTATGATGTCTTTGTTTATTATCTGTGCTCACAAACTGATAGATGCTGTAAATTTGGCACAAGAAGAAGGATTTGATTGATTTGCGATGTCACTGTCATGAAGATTCATACTGAGTAACTGATTCTCTGGCACTTAACAACAGTTTGCAAATGTAAGCGTGTAAAGCAAAAGGCAAAGTTATATTTCTAACGAATCATTTGTTAAAAACATGTCTGTTGTTTTTAACGTTATCAGTAGATGAAAGTATGAAACCTACCTTGGAAACTAAATAAATGGTATAGCATTTCTTAGAGTGCTGTTAGTGTAATAGCTGCACTAGCAATTTCTGCATCAGAACACGATCATCTCCAGTATTATGCTGTCAACAATCTGCCAGAGGTTGTTCCTTTTCGTTTGTGAGAGCTCATGCCTAAGCTGTATATTATTACTGAACCTAAATACTTGATATTGACTTCATATTCCTCATGAATTTCTAGGATTCATTATGTCTTCTGTCTCGGAATATATAATCCAATAACGTCCCTAGCAATTACATGTAAAATATGATGATATAGGTCTTTGCATTAGGCTTTAAGATTGTGTGCCCTCCATTTCTGAGTATTGTTTCTTTTAGGTGATCTTTCTTCTTCATTAAACGTCCTGCTGATACTGTATTTGTTTTGGATTAGGGTAGTTGCATTCCTGTGTTCATCTGAGCTTGTTTCCCCATTATTGTTTTGTCTGAACATTTTCAGGGTACATCTTACATATTCATATCAAGTTTCTTTTCCTTTGGCACTTCAAATCCAACTGAATTTAAGCTGTGGCATTTTAAAAAGATCCGCAGCATTAAATCGGCTCCTGAAGTCTTGAGCCAACCTTGGATATGTCTTTTTTTTCTTTTTTTCTGCATAGATGCTGCTTTTAAAATATGGTACAGAAGCTCCGACTAGATAGCACTGACTTCCTTCCTTCCAGGCATATTCCCAGCCAAATGTTTCTTACCACAAAGGAGACTCAGCTACAGATCATGTCACAGAGAAAGAGGAGCTACAAATGTTCCTCCTTGTGTCTTTCCACAGACTGCAAGATGAGTCAGATTCTTGGAGGGAAGAACCCAGAAACTCACAGCTTGAGCTAGGATGAAAGCTTCTAAAGTGTCCCCATTCTTTTTAGGATAAATGCAAAATTCGTTCCACTAAACTATCAGCTCAGCTGGGCCCCTGCTGTGTCCACTAGTGAAGCTTCACCCAAAGGAACCAGCACCACGATGCCTGTAGCCAGATGGAATCAGCAGCGCAGCATCTCTGTGTCCCTGCAGCGCGTGCACCCTCCTCCTGGCCCTTTGGCTATTTCACTGCTGAATCCTAATCCAATGGCAAGTAACAAAAGTGTTGGTTCAGGATCCCCATAGTGTTATCAGAATGTGTTTCTTTGAAGCTGCTCACACGGGGTTGGCCATGACAAGTCTAGCTGTCCTATACGTGGCCATCTGCAGACCCTGCACCATTGCTTACGGAGCCTTTTTGTGCAATTTGATATCGCGTTTTCTGTCTTTTTCTTTGTCCAAATATCAGCCTCTCCTTAATTAGTCTTTCTAAAAGCGGAATCAGCGTTCGGTGTTTGATGAGAGGAAGTGGAGCTTACACTCACCATCTCCTGACACGCCGTCCTCTCCTGATGGATGTCAGTGCAGCAGTTCCTCTACACACTGCCAGAAGCAGCATCTGGCTCTTCGCCACTCTCCTCAGGCACTGTATTTGTGGCTTTGAACTTGCTTCTGTATATATCACACAGTTAACATGTCACTCTCTTCCATTAGCCTTCTTGACTGCTGTGCACTGGGTTGGCAGTTTCCAAAGGCAACCTTAAAATTTTCAGTAAATAGTAGACTGAAAAAACTCACCAGTAGTCTCTGGTGAGTTTTTGAGAATCAAACTTTCAGGGGGGATCCCCTCTTTTTACATATCACGTTGCAGAGCCCAGAAGTTCTGGTTACGTGGCCCTGTGTAAAATAAATAAAAAGATCTATTGAGAACCGTTCAATAGAATGCTGTCAGAATTTCTGAATTGCTTTTACACAGTGTTACTTCCTGATAAAAACAGCACTTTTTTCTCTACCATGCCCTATAAATCCTGAAGTGTTCTACTGCTGTATAATATGTGCAAAGGGTCTAGAATTACTCCATTTCAAATCCCTTAGCAACCTTGATAATACACATATCGGAGTCGGTTGTGACAGCAGTGACTTTCTGTTATGAAATGCTTGCTTAGCTGTCATAGGCATATCGATGGGAAACTGCTTACGGTTTTACTGAGTTTTAATTCTGGGTTCATTGGCCTGGCATGTTCTAATAGGTATTTTTAGAAATCGCAAGCTGGAAGTAATGCAGTACATTGCTTTCTTTTCTCTGTATGAGGATGGGTTTGAAAATCGGTTCTGTTTTTGTGTTGTTGTTTTTTTTTATGGAATTTTCATGTGGCTTATTCAGCAAGGAAGTTAATGCCTGGTAGCTGTAGAATCATTTTGTTTATCTAAAATGAATTATGCATGTATTTACACCTAATGTAAGAGCAGCCCCAGTTGGGATGAGATCAGTATCCATTGTCGATAAAATTCACTTCTGTGCTACCATCCAGTGGAAGGCCAATGTGTCACGTAAGCCCTAGTTTCAAGTCTTAAATGAGACTGAAGCAGCTCACAGATTTTATGCTGTCTGTCTGCGCAGCAATGGATTGTACTCAGTATGCACATACAGAAGGCATATGCCAAATGACCTTGATGCCTCTGGAAAAAAGAGTAATTTTTGCTCCTGATAATTCTGCTTTTTTGATAGTGAGATTTTACTGTGGATTTTGCATAGTTTGCTCGCCTTGAAGCCTGAGGTGCTGGCATCATATAATCACACCAGAATCTTAGCTTTCATTGAAAAGGGAAAAACTGTTTCTTTCCTGGTGGCTACAGAGGAAACTTCAAAGAGCTAGACTGAAAGGCTGGGTCAGATTTATTTTTGTTGGGCTGGCATCTCAAGGTAATTAACTTTTTGGAAAGTACTAATGTGGCATGTTAAATTTAAGATTGTCTTCAAGTCTCTTGTCATGGTGGAATCCGGCTTTCAACAATCAGAGACTGATACGTGTTTGGATTGTGTTGGCAGTGTGAAGTTTATTTGTTGCTGATCAGCACCACTAACGAAGCTGCTTTGATGTCAACAGAATATTAAGTATTTATTTGTGTGTGTACTGGAGCAATCACGGAGTTTTGACATAGGCAAAGTAGATATGAGCATGATTAGCACCAGCAATAAACACTTCACACAATGTAATGGAGGCTCTTGCATTTTCCCTTGCTCTACTTGTAAGGAATTTTGCTTGGTGAACACTGAATGACAGCAAGGGCATCTGACTTGGAATGTTTGTTTATGCTCATAAGCAGCTGCTCTCACTAATAGATTCGCCAACCTCAACAGGACCTGTGTATGAGATTTTGTACTTACATGAGTAAATAGGATTTGATTCTGATTTGCTCACTGTGTTGTTTTTTTTGTTTGTTTAATGTTGTTATGAAATGATCAAATGCCTCCCTGAAGCTGCTCCCTCTTCACTCCTGAGGACTGGACTTTCATTTTATGCACTGATCGATTCAACACGGAAAGAGTAGTCCTCACAGGCAAATTTCTTATCCTTCAGGCATTATACTTTAAAGTTTTGCTTAGGGAACATTGGTATAAAGAGGAGAGAGCAAGTGCTGATACCATTAAGCTAAAAATAAATGCTAAATCCCATCAGCCAACTAGTTTGGGGAATCGTGCTTCTATGTGGAGTCTGCATAGGAAGCAGATACTCTAATACAGTTTCCTAATTCTTTGGGTACTTTAAAACCTTCAGCTCTTAAGACTTACTCCTTTGAAATGCCTTTTTTTTTTTTTTTAATGCCCTATTATCTGTCAAACCAAAGTGAGTTCTAGTCAGAAAGCTAAACAAATCTCTTCCTCTTGCTGCTTATTATTTTACTTTCTGTTTGTGGCCAAGTCTCTTGCTCAGCTAACAAATAGGAGAGAATACTGCTAATTTCTTTTCCCTGCTAAAATATATATATATAAAAATTTTTAAAATATCAAAAAAGCCATTAAAAAAATTAAAATCTCCTGTATCTATTTCTCAGTCTTCAGGCTACTTAGGAACAGTTCAGTGGGAATATTTGCCATTCGTAATTAGTGAAGTGCTAATTAGTCTTAAGTCACATGGTGATGTTGGTGTTACAGGGTCGAATGAGCAGCCAGCTCAGCACGAGAACACACTACAGGTAATTCCATTCAGGATGTTTTAGCATGTAGGATTAAAATATGCTGCTGGTGAGCAGCACTGTGAGTATACTTGCACGCTGTGATTCCTGTGAGTCATCAGCACAAAATTAGACGTTCAGAAATTAATTCTGGACTGAATGCTCGAAGAGGAGGTTTTCCACCATCGCTTGTTTCCTCCTTTGGCCATAAGAATGTGGGCTGAATTGTTCCGAGTAACGTTTCCGACTGCAGAAAAACGAGTGGAACTGCATGAAGCAGATTTATAACTGGTGTTTTCTGCTTCTGTGGTTTTAGCTGCTCAAAACTTAAATTTACTGTGTGATCCTATTAACACTTCCCTGCTTTATCAATATAATTTAATCTAAAAATCATTGCAGTCAAGTGGCCTACGGGATGGCATGAAGACGGTGTCAGAGCCAGGGAAGTTTCCTCTTAGTTAGGTAAAATTAAGTTACTGAGTGATGAAAGTCCAGTGAGGTGCCAGTGAGAGGAGAGGACATTCAGGTTTATGGCCTTTGCCTACCTTATTCAACGGGGATTCTTTACACAGAGCAATTCTACAAGTTACACTGGGCGTACAAGTGTGATATTTACAGCTCTGCATGGCGTATGGAAGGAGAACAGGTATCACCTCCTGGCTCAGAGTGGGACCCACTGCCCTGATCTCCATTTCTCTGGAGCCATAAATGGAACCTTCGCTTCTGTCACTCTTTGAGACCTGCTGCTGAACTGCGTCTTGTTCAGTGAAGCGTGGCAACTGGGAAGAGAAAAATTATAAAGGGTCATATATACATCTGTGTTTCTTTCAGGCATGGCATGAAAACAGCCATTCTGGGAACATCATAAAAGCTTTACCCATCTGTCCACTTCAGGCTGCTTGGGGAGTCTTCAGTCCTGGCATCTCAGTAAATAGTGCTGTAATGATATGATGCACACTAACAAGATAAATTTCTTGGATGCTAAAAAATTGATGGAAGCAGTAGATTTGTGCCTTTTTTTTTTTTTTTTCCATTTCATACAGAAACATTCAGATTTATGGTTCTCCTGAGTTAGACTATGAATTCTTGCTTGTTTTTCTTGAAGTCCTTGTTTACATTGTGGTGATTTACTTACACCAAAAATGAGCTTACTGTGTGAATTGTGTCAAGTAAATAGCAGGTTTTGATATATGGCCCTCATGCAGTCTCCCTATTAAACATAGCATGTTATTTATCATTGCATGTTTCCTCCTCAGTGATCTTGAGTAGCAAAGTGTATAGCACAGAGTAATTGCTGTTTTTAACTTCTGAAGACCTTTTTTTAAGTTAATGCTTTTTCAGCTTGTTTTGATGAACTGTACATAGACATGCAGACACTTTGTAGCCTCTGTTGTGCACTGCGGACAGTTGTTTCGGGGGCAGTACTTGGTGCCATGAGATTTGGGCTCGTGTCATTCCTGAGGGTGGTAAAAGCTGAAGTCCACTGCCCGAGCTTTGTGTGCAGAATTGAAACGCAGCTGCCTGTACAGCCTTTAATTTGGTATTCTGGAGTGGTGTGAGACACTATTTATTATTATAAAACATGTCTGTATATGTAATATAAACGTGTATGCTAAAGAAGAATTAGGAGATCGAACCAAAGCTGATATCCCCCTCCTCTGCTAAGCTGTTTGTCTTTTAGGCAGCAAGGGAGGTTTAAATTTTCCCGTTTCTCGATTTGCTATCATATTACCTTCTGAACGTATTTAGCATACAATTTATTTTTATATATGCTATTCACCATGCAGAACATCATAAACTACTTTACAGTCAGAGATAAACCAGGAAAGGAATTCTTTAGTTACAAACAGTGAGTTGCAGGCAGCCAAAGATGGAAAGAACAGTGCATTAAGATGCAGTAAAAAAATGAAAGATGAAATTTAAAAGTAGTAAAAATGCAAATCAGCATGCTGAAATGATTCATTGTAACCTCTTTTCAGAGCTGTGCACTGTAGTGTGCTGCTTCCAATGCTGATATTTGCATGTATCAGCATACGCTGTATAGTATAGGCTCCTAGCTTCTGCTGGAGGAGGAGTGTGGATGTAAATGAGGCTGACAACAAAGAACATTTTCTGGGAAAATGCTTTAGATCTGGGGAAAGAAAAAACAACACAAGTGAAGGGAAAATATTAATTGCCGTATCTGCAGTGATCACAAGGATCTGTTCAGGTTTAAGAAATCTACAGTTTGTTCCATTACCAGTTTCCAGGTCTGGTTTGGTTTTTTGTGGTGATCTGAAGACTTTGGCAACCTATTTGTTCGTTCAGTGCATTTGTCGAGGTGTATTAGAAGAAAGTTGGTTTTTTTTCTGATACTGTGACCCAAAAGATGCTTTGTAGAATTACTAAAGTTAGAAAATACCTCTAAGATCATCTAATCCAACCACCAACCTATCACCACTAAAAGCACCCCATGCTCCTCTTTCTCAAGCAGTCGTGTCTTGCTGGAAAAGATGACAAGCTCTGCGCTCAGTAAAGCTTAGCTGTTACTTTGATACGAAGAGGCACAGGGACTCTCTGTATAAGGTATAGTGTATATGATCCACTTGGAATTGCCACTGTCCTGCCAGCTAGAGAATTCCTTCAGACAGCGGACCCCAAACAACAAGGTGTTATTACAAGGTTTGGTTGGTTGGTGGACTTGGTTTCTTTTTTTACTCCCCTGGATAAGCAAATGTTCGAGAGAAGCGATTCACTTAAAAAGAGTCATTCAGTTTAATCCCTGAAATAAAAATGAACCTCTGGGAAATGGAAGAACAGACGGTCAGTCTTGCTTTCGAAGTGTGTTATCGTCCCACACTTTGAATTTCTTCATTCCTGGGATCTAGCTGGAGCTCAAAGCAAAGGGACAAAACTCCTTACGAAGGGCTGTTCTTGGGAGGTGTTCAGGCCTGTTCCATTCCCTTCCAGAAATGTCACGAGTTACCACTTCTGGGCCTTTTCTGTGAAGAAGATGGGAATGTCTTGGTGCCTAGATATTACATCAGGCAGAATACCACTGTACAGTATTAAAACACAAACACAAGCTTTTCCTGGAACGGGGTAATTCCTGTGGATGCTGCTATTTCAAAAACTAATGCTGTCATAAATGCATCTTAGTACACTTGATAATGTTCAGGGCTTTAATTTCAGAGTGCTGGGCTGTGAATGGTGGCATATTCCACAACTTCAACCCAAACAACAACACAGAGTATATGGTTTTAGTGATAGAACTTTTTTTTTAAAGATATATATTTTAAAATGATGAATTGCAAAATGCTAGCAAAATTAAAATGCTGACTTTTAAAAACTGACTTTTCACAGTGTGATATCATCAGCTGCGTGCTGCTGTAAGTAGAGCAGACTTTGATCATGTTTCATTAGTGTGCTCTATATGAAGTTGCACAAAAGTGACATATCTGCCACCGGTGGACTGAAGCTAAATGCTGTCATCACCACCATTGCTTTCTTTCCTCAAATCAGCACTTTCTGCACCTCATCCTCAGTGACAGGGTTTTGCCTTTGGGTAAAAATCAAACCAAAGCATTCCGCACTGAAATTAAGATGGCCAAAGTGCACGGAATGCTCCAATGGAGTCTTCAGAAACTCTTCAGCATCTGCAGTAAGTTATTTAGCAGCGGTTATCATTAAACTGGCACATGCGGTGGCTTTGAGTTGCTTTCCTTTATAACAGTGTCAACCTAGGGGAATACATAGGGATTAAAAGTAACAGCAAAACAAACTGTGGTGATACCACAGTGAAAGATACCACCGAATCTCTTCTTGATGTCTTTGTTAAACAAGAACCTACTTAGTTCCCCGTGCACGTATTATGTATTATTTTATTATCATCGTCTCATTTTCCACATAGACAGAAATGCCCATTCTAAATAGGTAACAGTCTCAGCTGAAGTACAAGTGTGATGAATGAAAGGAACAGAAGGGGATAATAGCGGTAGCACAGACTAAAATTGCATTGTTACAGTGGCTATTTGTTGCATCACTGTTTGCAAAAAGTTATGGTGTTTTGTTGTTTTTTTTTTAAATACACCATCCCCAGCTACTATTTAGCTGCAATTGCTTGTCTACTTTCTTCCAAGCATCAAAGTAGAGGTGAATGTTGAGAACAGATTCAGGAGGTGAGAGAGAGTGCAACTTGATTCAGCTCAGAGACCTTTCCCACTTCTGGTCAGCGCAGCTTTGGAAAGAGATCTGTCCTGGACTGTGGCATCACAGTTTGCTGCATGCCGGGACAGTCAGTTGGAGCACAGATGCAGTTGGCTCTGTGTGTGTCTTTGGCACGCGAAGCTGCGATAACGAGCTGGGGAAAGTGCTTTGGGTTTCCTACAGAACTGATGTGACAGTCTCAGGGGACGGCTACTTACTGACCAAGGGGAGGATACGAAGTGCTTTTATAGGAATTTGTTTAATGTGACTCTCTCTTCTTCTGGATGAGACGAGGCCTAATGCAGCAATATTGCGTTATTTAGTAGAAACAACTTCCTATTTTTCTGCCTTTGTTACTTCATTCGTTTTCTTCCTGCCCCTCCCTCCTTGTTGCTGTCACCAGGCTTTGCACTCCTACTCAGAGCAGTAGCTCACAGCCCTCCCACATCCCAAACAGCTTTTTCTTGCCACGATGGCTTGGTGTTTCCTGCTTCTCATTTCAACCTCTCTTTCCCAGCAATGGCTGATCACACCTTTTGCTATAAAAGCGGTTCTCATCCCGGCTTAGTTCACACATCCAGAAGCTATCTCTAACTGTCAATTTTAGCCGCCCAAGTTGGCAGCTCTCTCCGCAGTATAGATTAGTTTCACATTCTCAGCTTAGTGCAGATGAGTTTCATATTTCTGACCCAGCGAGGTGCTGCCTGTCCTCAGCCTCTGTCACTCTCTGGGCAGAAAACCTGGGGACCAAAGCAAGGCGAAGCAGGGCAGCATTGGAAGGGCTGCTTTTCTCCCAGAGCAGTGCAGTCTGACAGCTGCCCTCTCAGAAAGGTGCAGGCTGTGATTTAGCTGTCTCTTGTCCTGACCCTTCCTTCAAAAAGCCTGGCAGAAGGCTCCTCATTTCGGCTCACACTTGTCTCAGAATGTGGAGGTGAGCACACTATTGCATTTTTTCTTCCCAGAGATGGCTTTTTTTCCTTCCAGGTTATCCTATGGCTGCTCTTCAGTCGGTCTGCTTCTCCGAGGAAGTCTTAAAAGCCTTCTGCCGTCTCTATTCACACCAAGTAATTTTTTCTCTGTGAGAAACCCTGCTGATTTCTTTACCACTTTCAAAGTAAGATATTCTCAGTGTGCACAGGGATGGCATCATCTCGCTCATTAATATTGACTACTTCATGGAAATCTGCTTCTCTGAAAAATTAAAGCTAGCACAGATACAGTTTAAATAAAGACATTCACTGAGAAGGTAGGGCAGAGACAGAGGGCCTCACAGGAATTAGTATATGGAAATGAATATTATCATAATGAAGGTGGAAGCCAAGCTCTGAAGTCCTTACATAAATGCCCTGAAGTCATGACAGTCAACATAATTTCCTCTCCAGAATTCAGAAAGCCCCGATAATATGAAACAGTTTCTCTATTACTGGGGTTGGTAATAAGTCTTTTAAACCAGGAGTGTCCAATCAAAAGAGGAAGACCAAGCGATCTATCCCTCTGAAAACTCGTTAATCTCTCCTGGACAATATGCAGATTTTCTCAGCAGGAAAGGAAGTTAAGACTAATTAAAGGCACAGGGTTTACTGCAGGATAAAATGCGACCGTGGCATTGCCAAAGAACATTTTCGGATACCACATCAATACCTTTCTCGGAGGGTGGACTCAACTGCTTTTGTGAAGGGAGGCATTAGGCCTAACCTGTGTTTTAACGACGTGTGTGATGCAGGATTATGCAGAAAACTTTAGTTAGCTGCAAAAGGCAGAGAGCTGCAAACATCCTACAGTGAGCAGGCAGGGCCGTGACGAGGAGCAGGCTGGAGGAAGGTCGTGGCTCTCAAACTGTGGCTACAGTTCTGATTTTGTTATTTCCACTGAGAGCTTCACTGTGAGAGCTAGATGAAACCAGTAGAGTTTGTTGAGACAAGCTGCAAGGTGTTATCAGTAATAATAATGGATAATGTTAAAGACTGAATAACAGACTGATTAAATTTGCAGGGCAGTTAAAAGGTAATACATATTATGGTTAATCATTTCTGCTGCATCATGTTGGTTTGTCAGCTGGAAATGAGAGAGGAAAAAGACTCGGGATTATCAAATTTTACAGTAACTGTGAGTGAGCATCTGAAGCCATGGCTAAGGCATATGCAGTATTAGGAGGAACGGTGTGAAATATTCTCTTGAAAGGAGGGGCACAATCCTGATGTGAAAGGTGCTAGTTGGAATGGGAAAAACAATAGGGAGAGCTTTTTGTTAGGAGGGGCTAAAAGAATTTGGCTTGTTAAACCCAGCAAAAGTAAGCTGGGAGAGGATATTGCTGCTCTCTGTAAGTACATTGGGCAGGTAAACAGCACGAGCAGCTGCAGAAGCTGGAGGGCAATGCTGGCACTGGAGCAAATGGAGATAAACTGGCCACATATGAGTTGAAGCTGACAAGTGTGTGCTTAACTGTCTGAGTGGAGAAACAGAGAGCAACCTGTCCAGCAGGGGACAAAATAGCTTCATTGGCTTTAAGACAGATGTGAATTACTTTGTGGAAGGTGGTTCCTGACTTGTTGGCAAAGGGAGGCTGAAGGCAGAGAGGTGATGCTGAAGAGGCCGGGTTGTTCTTTGGATTAATTTTGAAACACCAACACCTAACGCTACTGTTTCAATTCTGTGCTTAAGCAGCTGAATAACAATAGCGTAGGTTTGTCGGATTTAGTTTCCCCAGGAAATACTGGCATCTTGCTTGTGTTTAGTGAGATTTCTGAAGAGCTCAGGCTTTTGCATAGATACCTAGGCTTGTAAATACACCAAGGAAATTAACACCAAGAAGAGCTGTTGCTGCGGCAAAATATTTAAGCATCAGAAATCTAGAGAAGCCAGATACGTGTTTCAGAATCTGCCTTCGCTGTTTTAGCAACAGGAATAAAAGTGTTCCCTATACTCTGCTGTGTGTTTTTTTTAAAGTGCATCACTAGGATCTAAACAGCTACTTGAATGTGCTGTCGGATGCCTACGTTGTTCTGTTCTGTCTAGGCTTGTAACTTTCCAAGAGAGCAGCTGCAAGTATGCACTGACATTTCCAAATGGCTGCATTCCCCACACTTGGTTTTTGTGGCCATTAATGGCTGGTAGGAGTGAAGCTTCACAACTATTCCGAAATGTATTTCAAACACCTTTACAAAACAAGGCGGTAAAATCTGAGGTTATTAATTCTTCTGACAGCAAAATAATATCTAACCAATAAATCAAAGTATTTTTTGTCATTCTCTCACCTGTTGGTATTAAAAAACAAAGACGAAAGTAGAGTTTTTCTTCCCAGAGCAGAAAAGATAAGGAAATGGATATAAACGTAAGCTAATGTATTTGCTCATGTTTCAGGGTTTAAAAACTAGCGGTGTACTGGGCTGGAACAGAATCTCAGTCACCTGGTGGTTCACTAGGGAAGAAGGAGCACTGCCATGATGCTGTAAGGAAAAGTCAGTGCAGTCTCCCTTTCAGTGGTCTGCACTGCTTGAATTAGGTCCCCCTAAACCTCCTTATGTGCAGATTTATCCAGATGTTTTGCATGTTCCCAGTACAGTACAAACAGCCAGTTACACTACAAGGAGTATTAGCTGCACCAGTATAGTCCTTGAAAGATAATTACGCTGTCAGTTGCTATCACTTTAAACCGTAGCAGTAAAGATAGTGTATTACAATACAGCCCCAAACCAGTAACAGCTTCAAATAATGCATTAAGAAATGTTAGCACAGCCTAGATGCTATTCTTGTAGGTTGTTACACACAGTGTAACTTTGATAGGCATTTGACAGGAAGTGCCTGCAGGTCATCTTTTGTAACAGGCTGTAGAATATGTAGAAAAATTAAAGATGATGAAAAGGATGTATCTTATCCCATGGAGGAACAGGAGTGTGTCTTTTTTTTTTTTTTTTTTTCCCCTACCACCATTTCATCCTCTGCATATTGAGCTGTATTTTTATTTTGGATTTCCTCCTGCTCTTGCAGCGGCTCACTCTAGAACACTTCGTGCCTGTTGAGGATGTGCTGGGTGTACAGCTGGCAAAAGGCTGGGAGGTGGGGCCATAGCCCTGGGATGGCACAGCTACAGATCATGAACAGAGAAGAGATCGCTTTGTAGCCTGTAAAGAAATCATTATTTACAAATTGAATCATTGATAAAAAGAATGGTCAAAATGCTATGTTTTCCAGTTGTCAGCAGCCCCACTTAACCTGTGGGTTAGCCTGTAGCCCACTTAATGTAGCTTTCAGAGCAGAAGGCTGAGCAAATGCAAATTTCCTTTCAGAATTCCAAGAGCGGTTGCGTGTAGGTGAAAACAAACAGTGATAGAAGATGTGTCTGAGGACAACTTGTAAATTTGCTAAGTACTATAGTAGCTGGATGTGTGATTCTGTAATTAGCTCTTTCAGAAGGAAAATGGAGAGGTTCTCATTAAGACACTTCTATAATGTAGGCTAATAGCTCTGGGTGGTCTTCTAAAGGGATTTTATTTACTCGTTTTGGTTGTTGTTTTTTTTTTGGTGAAACACAGTACTGTAAGTGAATCATCCTGCATGGTAGTGCTGAAAAGTGCTTTCCTGTGAATCTGAAGAGAACTGGCTCAAGTGTTTGAAGAATGACATTGAGACTTTGGTAAAAAAAATAAATGCTGTTGCACAGATAAGACATAATGTGAAGGATATACGTACCCTTAAGCAGTATTAATAAGGCTGGACATTGCTCATATACAGGATTATATTTTTTTATAAAGGAAAATTTGAAAAGTCATGCTTAAACCATTTTATTTAACAATAAGTAATGGAAAAAAGGCTGGATTTCTTTAACCTGGTGATAAAATGTGGCACTGCTCACCTGACAGACACAGCTGTATCTCAGCGGTGATAGCAGTGGCTTGCCATCTAGATCTGTAGTTTAGATTTGTGCATTGCATCAATGTGCAGCAGCAAAATTAACATATAATGCCTTAGCATGTATAATTTAGGGAGGTCTGGTTTCAAGATCTGCAGTTGATGGCAGCCCATTATGTCCCATTTTATGACCTGCTTTTCCTTGCTTAAAAGTTTGCCAAGCGTTTGCTAGCTACAGTTTTTTCTCCAGGAGGCACAGATGGCATGTGCTTTGGACAAATCACAGCTAAGTAGAAAAAAGATGCTGTTGTTTCAAGGAGCTTCATAAGGATGTTGTGTCACACCATATGTACTAGGATTGAGAAGATGAAAAAAAATGATGGATGTGTGTAAGAGAGAAAGGATCACGCTGTGGCCAAGAAAGCTGCCTTGAGAACTAGCGCCCGTCTGCGCCTATATGTGACTCATCCTGTATGATTTTAACATAAAGTTCTCACATGTCCAAGGAGAGATCTCAAGGTTTGCCTTGGGATGGCTGGAAGGCTAGACTCAGCATTAGTGAGAAAGCTAAATAGGATGCTAAAATATAGCGGACTATATTTTTTTATTTTTTAACTCTTCCTTCTTCATGTCCATAGCTCTCTGTCTGTAAACTGTATTTCAGTATCACTTGTTTTCCTTTCTGGCATAAATCCACAAATGCCCATAAATCTTGAAGAAACCCTGTACTCACATGCTAGGGAAAAGCTAACATTTTTAATAATATTCATTTAGCGAGATGGCGGTGTGGAGAAAGGAGTGCTTACCTCTTTAGTTCCCCTCTGTGTTCAGAGGTACAGTGTTTTCAACCTGAGCTTATTTTGTGACTGTTAGTATGCTGCGTGCTGGTTGAAGAACAATGTGCAAAACGTTGTATATGACCATATTCTTCAATAATTCATCTATTTTGCTCTTTATATCTGAGTGCTTTAGCAGACTGTGTGCATGTATAAGGCACACAGTAAATGGAGGAAATGGCAAACTTAACATTTGCTATGCAGGATGCAGAGGACAGAATGTCAAGAGCAAGTTACCCAGTGTTTGTGTAAGTGCATTCTTGCAGGTAAGGAGTGGATTATCTCTCTTGGCTCTGAAGTATTCGCCTCCAGATAAATGTTATGGTTTTACCAAATGACAAGGCATACACAAAAACCATGTGACTGCGTTAAAGCTGCCAGGATATCAGAATGATTTGCTGGGAGAATTGAGACATTCATTCATTCATTCATTCACCTTTGGTGAGAGTCCATATAACAAGGAATTTGTTAACAACATGGCAAAGCTTGTGCTTACAGATGAGGACGATAAACAGGGATTTGTGCATGTAGTGTCTATTGTCAGTTTTCCTGATCAGAGTTCTGAATGGTTCCAATTATCTTTTGCCTATTAAACTACAAAAAATGCTTTCCTGACTACTGAATGAGCATTGAGTGCTGTTTCCTGTGCTGCAGGGAAAGGATTGCTCTGGTATGAGGGAAGTAGAATGGAGCAAGCGTTGTGTTTTTGTGTACCTCTCCATATACCCTGAAGATCAGCTTTGCCCATATACAACATTTATCTACACTGAAACTTCTCATATTTAGTCCCTGGCGACAACTGGAGAAGCATCTGAAAGATGTATTGAGTTTCCAGGTATTTATTTCAGAAGGACATGTTAGTGACAACATGGGCTTAACACCACATCCCTGGAGGTGTTCAAGGCCAGTTTGGATGGGGCTGTGCCTAATTTAGTGGTTGGCAACCCTACCCACAGCAGGGGGATGGAACTAAGATGGTCTTTGAGGTCCCTTTCAACTCAAGACATTCTATGATTTAAAACAAGAAGGTCTGCTCAAGTCCAGTATAACCACGAAGAGATTCATTAGCATGATGTTTATCCAGAGCCAAAGTAGGAATTGCATGCTTATTCTTCTCAGATGTTTGCATCTTAGTTGTACTGATAGATAGAGGAGCCCAGCAGTAAGTCCAGGAAGGTCAGCAGGGAGAGGCCTTCCTTTGTGAAAGCAGGGAGTTGCTCAGTGACCACTCAGCATGCCTTTATCTCTTAGAAAGACATTTGCATCTCTAAGGAAGGAAACAAGTGATTATTTTAGTAGAGAAAAAGCAGTCAGATCATCGTCTGGACAAGGAGAGATTAGAGTGCATTTTGGAATGAAAGATCAGATCTTGTTGGACACCTGGGAAACTTCAAAGGAGATATTGGCTCTAAAAGCATGCACGCTGAGCGGTGAGCTCTGACGGGGGCTTCCAAGGGTTTTCTTTTGTTGGAAGCTCTCCATGGGGAAACTCCCCTTCATAGCGACATCCCTGTCAGAGCTCAGGTGTAGGCGCTGTCTAGCAGATACAACCCGAGGCATAAACTGCACAGAGTGAAATTGCAAAAAGCAAGGAGTCAATATGAGCAGTTGAAGCATTGCTTTCCTTCATTTCTTCATCACCGTCTTTTTTAAAGTTGTGTAACTGTGTTGCCTATTTTGAATATTCCAAATGTGGTGCTAGTTTTTCTCATTGCCCTCACACCATTCGAGCTCCTTGAGCCAGATGGGAAAGCTCTGCACTGCATGCTCAGGATTGGCCACAGTGCCACTCAGTGAGCTCAGCTGGCACTGGAAGCATGTCAGTGTGCCTGCCTGCCACTAGAGCTTCAGGGCCATGCTGGTTGTCTAAAAGTTCTTTTACTCATCTTCCTCTTGTTTCTTTAGGAGCACAGTGTGGCCAAACCACTGAGCTTGGGGGATATGCTATGATTTATTGGGATTTGCTTCCTGAAAGTATGACTTAAAGATGATTAAAGGGACTGAGCTTTTGGCCCGATTCCATTATAGTTTCATTACAGTATCAAATGTAGTAAAAGGCAAGTTCTGCTTTTTACCTAGGAGCTTTGTTTCGCAGGGAGAGCCGTAACCTGCAGATCACCTACAAATTTCTTAGAAAGGGTTTGGGAGGACCGTGAAGTGAAGTGCTTATATGTGTAGAATGATACAGTGCTGTTTTCTGTTGAGCTTATCCATCCTAGAAGGGCTGATAAAAGCTGTGGATTGTTTCCTAGTCTGCTTTGTCAGAATTCCCTTGGCATGAGCACATTGTCTTTTCAGTAAAAGTTTTTAGGGTTTGCAAACCTCGCTCACTTTCCCAGATCCGCCGTTTCCTAGTTGTTTGAGTAGTAGCCTAAATTTACTTTTGGTGCTTTGAGTATTAGCCTGTGAACACGTAATAAAGTGTGTTGTCCTCTTTACTTAAAGGGCATCTTTACTTTTATTGGAAAAGGTGTTTGTGCTAATTGCCTGTCAAACCCTAATATTTCATTTTCTGATAACCTCCTAAAATACAGCGAGTTTCCTCCCTAAGGCAAACAGTCGTATTATTGAAAGCAACACTTAATTTAAAGTAAAACAGTGGATATGTAAAATGATGAATACTGATTTAGATGCAGCATTAGACGTGTGCTGCATCCTGTCCTCACATATCTGTGTTGGTGCCAAGGATGTTGATGCGCAATATCCAGAGGGCAAGCGATATTATTAGGTATCTCTGCATGTTGTAAGCCCATGGTGGGACCTGCAAATATCTCTTCTCAGCGCACTGTACATCCCTAGATTTTTAACAGGTATGTGCGAGATAACATCATAATAATCTCTTTCGCTAAAACTGTCTTTTATGGCAGTAAAACAGATAGGAATGACAGCTTCCACCACACAGATATTCCCTACAGTATGACGTTAAGCAGTAGGAAGAGACAATAACAGTTTGTTGTTGTTATTGTAATCTGGTTGCTTGCCAAAAAGTCTTAGATAAATGACTACCTAGATGCAAGGCCAAAGTACTTAGACCGGATTAATAATTTGATCAACTCCTATTGTTTCTTCATAACAGTGACCTTTTCGTAGAATGATAGAATCCCCAAGGTTGGATCCAAGATCATCTAGGCCAACCGTCCGCCTACCGCCGACATTTCTCCAACTAAACCACGTCCTTCACAGCTCCGCTGCCCTTCTCTGGACACGCTCCAGGCCCTCAGTGTCTTTCTTGCCGTGAGGGCCCAGCACTGAGCGCAGCACTGAAGGTGCATTCTCACCAGTGTGGAGGGACACTCACCTCCTGCTGCTGCTGGCCGCCCTCCCGCTGACACAAGCCGGGGTGCCTTCTTGGCCACCTGGGCACATTGCTGGCTCACGTTCAGCTGGCTATCAGCTAACGGCCCATGTCCATTTTCTCAACAGTGTCTTCCAGTCGCTTTGCCCCAAGCCTACAGCGTTGCCTGGGGTGGCTGTGGCCAAAGTGCAGGACCCGGCACTTGTATCAGCTTGTGTAGCAAAAGATTTTATCAAATCTTTTTGTTTTTCTCTGTATTTCAGTATGAAAGATCAGAATTTCCACAAGACATTGTCTGGGAATTTGCACCTGCACTCTTGCAGTGTTACCCTAAAGGGGAATTTATTATAGGAAAAAAAGTGCACATTTTTAAGGCCAATTGGAGTATGTACAGAGGAGCTTGAAGTGGTCATTCAGATGAAGCCAACGGGTGATTACGCTTTTGCTAAGACTCCTTAGCTCAGCTGCTTGGAACTCTCCTAGCCTCAGGCACAACTTACTCATCTTATTAAGAAAAAAATCAGTGGACATTTTCATAACCCTGAAAGGAATAAAAAAAACTTTAGGTGTTTCATCCAACCTTCGGGCTAATCTACTTATTTTGTACCGTATAATCATAGTTACTGCTCCCCAAGGCAGTGAAGGCAAGCGGTCCAGAAAGTCTGTGAAGTAGCAAAGACTGAAGTAATGAAAGACCCTAATTTTCCTACATTTTTTTAAAGAAAATCTCAGAAATTAATTTTTAAGTCTGTTTTCATTTATAGAAAGTTATACAGAGGGAACTTATTTTTGAAATAATTAGGTTTGGATTTTTGTGTGTAACTTCTTTTTTTTTCCCGGATGATTACTTTCTCTAACCTCTGGCAGCTTTTGGGTTCAGAGCATGTATTTCTAAGTGGATTTTGCAGGAACCCATTGACATATGCCTCCAGTCATAGAAAGAGTAAAAGATACGACTTTAAAAATATGATCCTAAAAATCTAGAGGACACATTTTTATTTAATTTGCGTCATTTTTGCTTGGAAGCATCTGAAGCAAAGGAGTTGTGAACAACCCTAAAACTACATTCTTGCCTTCCACGTTTTGCCTAATGTTGCATACATGATGCAGTTAGTAGGATCTAAGCTCTTGTGAGGGACAGACCAAGCTCTCCGGTATGTCATGCTTAAAATCTGGAATGAGATTATTTTTATTGCTGGCAAATGCGGCTAAAGGGCATGAAGGAATTCGGTTGTTCATGACAGAATTGTTAGCCAGCCTTCCTTGTTTTCATCTCCGTATCAACCAGGCTTGTTTTTCATTAAGTTTGTGTATGAACTTATTTTAATCTTCTTCAGCCTACTGTATAATTAAACTCCATGCTTGTAAAATCAAATGTTGGTTGAATTGGAATGTTGTTAATATGAAATGCTTCCCCCCCCCCCCCTTTTTTTTTTCTTTTCCAATTTCTTTCTTTTTTCTTTTTTTCTTTTTTCTTTTTTGTTGCTGTTTTTTCCCCTTTCTTCTTTTTTCAAACCATGCTTGTAAGTAATTTTTTTTTGTTTTCAGTTGAAGGTAAAATTGCCTGTTGATTTTTCTGAATTGTGAACCATTTCCTTAAACCATGGCAGTTCAGTATTTGTTATTCAGCCCTTTGGTATTTCCAAGGACATAAGTACGTCTTCCAAGGAAGAACCTGTTGAAATAATTACATTGTCCTTTGGAAGCTGATTTCTCTTCCGTGCCGTCTGCTGATCCAGCTCAGAAGCAGTTTGTATGGTACCGAAGCTTCAGCATGCATCTCTCTTCCACTTTAAATGCTGTCAGTTCTTTAGGATTCCACTTTGTTTTCCATGTGTATTTTACCACTTTCTCCCATTTTTTCTCTTACTCCTGAGCCATTTTAAGAACCCAAAGACTTTTCACAGCAGACTGCAAGACTTACCATTACGTACACAGAAAATCTGAGCTAACCTCAGGCAAACCGCAGTTTGGCACGTGCTTTAGTCAACATTGGATCATTTAAGGAGATTGAGAAATACATTTTATGGGATGGTGATTGAGACACCGTTGTCAGGTTTTGTTTCTAAACTCAAAGGGCTGGACACCAGCTGTATCAATCTTGTGCTGCTTTTCCTCCTATGACTGAAATCAGAATCTAATCTCACATTTTCTACTCCAGTTTCTTCATCAGAGTAGAGTATTAGATTACCATAGGTTAGAGCTCATCTGTCTATATTAGAAAGACATTTTTCACTCTGTCAAAAATTTAGCAGGTTTGCAAGCATGAATAACTGGCTTTCGCAGAGGACATGGTTTGTTGCAACTGGGTCTGTCTGCTCCCCATCGCCAGCCCCAGGTGTGCCGAATGCAGGGAGCAAGGTAGCAGCTGAAATTAGCAACAGCTTTGTCAGGGAATTTTCCTACTGCGAGGAATAGAACTGTTGGAAATGCTTGCTCTCCTGAATATATGTTCCCTACAAATTTTTGACTTAACACCGTCCTGGGTTTTCATTCCCTCGTGCTACAGTATTAGTAAACGTCTATTCATGGTTGTGAGATGATTTTCCTTCACAAATTCACCAATTTGTATTGTTGTGCTGCTGTTTTGATGATTGTTGGAGCAAATGTTTCAGGCCCAGGAGAATGTGAACCATTGAGAAATCCGTGCTGACCCCTTGAACTATAAATACAGGGATTGGATGTGTCACCCATTCAATAGCAGTCATAGAATCGTACAATTGCTCAGGTTGGAAAAGACCTTGAAGATCATCAAGTCCAGCTGCAACCTAACCATACTACCCTAACTGACAACCCTCCACTAAATCATGTCTCAGTCTTCAGGATAATGATCCGATTATGGACTTTTTTGATATATAAAAATGTACTTCTCTGACTAGATCTTCATTAAGACAGTAAGCAAGTGCATTACTTATGCTGATCAAATGGGGAAGAGTTTGCTATTTGCACTTTAAGCTTGTCTGAGGCCTAGTTGAAAGCTATTCAAGGACACTATGGCAATCAATATCTTGGCACTCTCCGATCTTTTCTCCATAGTGCCATCAGTGCTCTCCGTTATCTTCGTGCCACGTTGTTGCCTGTAGCTGTTCCACCTCCTGCTGCCATTTGGTTTCTTGGCATAGTTACGCTAAGTGACCAACCGTGGGGGAACTGTTAGGTCCTGGCTTGAACTGCTGATTGCACACCTGGTGAAGGGCTGTGGCTGCCCAGGGAGCACAGACAAATTGTCTGCAGCTGTGCTCCCCAGCTGACCAGGAGGGGTGGACTCAGCGTAGGACCTTCCTGGGCACATATAAAAGCCAGCCACTGAAGGGAGAGCAGCTCTTGGACCTGGGCTGCTTCTCAAGTTGGTGTGTTGCATAGCCAGAGTGCCTCTTCACCAGCTGGGTGAGTTCAATTTTAGTTTCTGTACATGAATTTTGGCCTACTTGTGAATGCTTTATCTGATCTTGCCGAGAACCCCCCAGAAGCAGTTTTGCTTTTCTGTGAGGTGAACACCACCTGTTACTGGTTATCCTAATGCACCAGCTTCATTGGAAGTTTACTGCTTGCTGAATTAAGTGGAGAACTTCAAATCTGAAATTTGTTAAAGCTGACCATCTCCACATCAGCAGTGAGTTCTTGTTTTGTTAATGT
Source organism: Tetrao urogallus (assembly GCF_951394365.1). NCBI lineage: Eukaryota > Metazoa > Chordata > Aves > Galliformes > Phasianidae > Tetrao > Tetrao urogallus. The sequence goes on from NC_136814.1 coordinate 5,366,448, forward strand.
GTTCTGTTATATGTTATTTCTTCACATGTTATTGAAGGAGGACTTAAGGTTGAGGTAGTAGTAAGTAGTACCTAAGTAGTAAGGTAGGCTGTTGTCTCTTCATTTGGTGGAAGGTACAATGATTTCTTGGATGTGATTTTTCTGTCTATTAATAGAAATGCCCTACTGACATAACTCTGGAAAAAGACGTTAGGAGAGATGCTTTCGTGTACTGGTTGCTTCAAGAATGCCTCAGCTTGAGAGTACGAGATTTACTTCTGACAATTCCAAGGTCAAACTTACTGTGGATGTTCTTTAGTGAAATGTCAGGAATGTATAATTATATGGCACATGCCCAGCTTGAGAGAAGTACAAGAAGATATCTTCTTAACGTTCAGTCCTAGATCGTGAAGCTGTTTGAATTGGTGGTGTTAGAAACATCCTTAAAAACCCTAGATCTGAATTCTGATATTGCTGGAGTCAAAGCTTTCGTGTGCTGATGAGACCTGAATGCAGAGAGGAGTGGGTTGGGAGTGACTGACATTCAAATGGCTCTGTTTTAGATGTTCACATGTACATGCATGTTTATTCACTTATTTAGGCTTTAGTTTTTCAGAGGAAACAGGAGCTAAGCAGAGTTATAAAGCACATGTGCTCCCAGGACCTTTTACCCTGGGACTGGGGTCTTCAGTTCTTCTTGTCTCCTGCCCTTGCACCCAGATCTGTTGCCAACACAACTTGTGGTTGTACTTCTGTCCAGTCTGGCTGTTGGTGTCCATTCGGCTCGCCATTCTGAGCCTTAGTGAAAAAACTTAATTCCACCTGAATTCTGTATCTAGTGGCAAATGTATTGACCTTGATTTGCAGCAGTGGGGCTGTGTTCCCATCTTTCTGCCTATGGTATCCAGTCTCCTCTTCTGCCTTAAGAAATGGGAGCGTGTTTCTGCTATTCTTCAGCTGAACGTACTTTACCTTTGATCATCATGTAAATTTCTGGCCAATTCAGGCAGAGCTTTTCAAACCACAATCCTCTGAGCAGGGTTTTTCAGTCGCTCACAAATCCTCGCAATTTAGCTCTTTGTTACTGGTGTTCAACTTGCAGGCCACGCTCCCCTTAATAGTTACTTGTTCCCCTGTAATTATTCACAGTCCTGTTTTGGCTTTGTGAAGGAATTTATCAGAGCATACAGTATGCTGCATCTGTTGCAGATGATCTGCAGTTTCTGTGTCCGCTGCCTTGGCAGCTTAAGATCAATGAGGAGCAATAGGAGCACATTGGAGCGCTCTGCTCATGACCTTGCGAGGTCATAAGCAGCAACAAGAGTATCTTGCAAGGTTATTCTTCTGTGTTACTCCCTTATTACTATCTTCGTGGGTTTTTTTGTGGATTAGATCTAGGAAATATAAGAGGATTGGGGATTATTTTGCAAGGATTTTAAGCCACTTATCGAGGTATACGTTTCTTCTTTTTGAACACTTTCTTGTTTCTCATTTCAGAGTATACTTACAGAGCAGGTGCCTCGAGCACAGCCTTAATTCTCTGCCTTTCAGAGAAATCATTCAAATATTCTATCGTGAATCCATTGCACCTTGCAGACTCGGACATGTTACCGTGTCCCCTTTCCCAACACGCAGAGGACAGCCCTGGTGCAGGCAGACTGCTCCTGCCTTCTGTTCAGGTCATTGCAGAGGTGGGATGCCCTGGGTGCAGAGCTATGTGGGTGCCCACGTGGGGAAGTGCCAGTGCTGGGAGGCAATGTGGCACGAAGGTTTCTGAGCCACAAAATGTATCCAACTTTTTTTTTTTGAACTATTTTTTAACTATTATTTTAAATCAGTGACGTATACCAGGCAGTAGAGCACGTTTTGGTTTTTGTTTTCTCTTGTAAATAATCAGTGCATACACTGGGCTTTAATTAAAAGCCAAGCAGTACAATGGTTGCAGCAATAACTAACTCCTACTGCATTGAGTTTTAACTGGGATCTGCTAGTATGTTAGCTGGATTTAGAAGAAGATAATTATAGGTATTTTTCACTTCCACAGTGTAGGGCTGTAAAGATGTTTACTGTTGAATTGCAAATCCAATTATAATACATGGAATTGTACATGGATCCCAGAAGATCTTGTTTTATTATTGCATCTCTAGCATCGCTAATAGGCTTGGCTGTCCTTTGGGCTCATTAACCACACTGTATCAAGTCCTTTTTCCCTCTTTGATTCTTTGTTCATTCTAGAGGAATACTTCTAATTTGATTTTGTGGTCTTAAATCCATATGCTAACTTATATTAAAGCTCCTCAGGCTGGTTTTGTTATCACCTACAGCCCACCTAATGGTGCTTTCTCTGTAGATCCTGTGATGATGCTTGTGATGCACACCCCTCCCACACTGGAGAACTTGCTATACTGTTGTTTTTCAACATGAAGTGTGTCTTTTGCTCCTGTTAATTTTAAAAAGTATAGTTCAGGGCCTTTTTATGGAAGGGTTGCTTCTTTCCTGGGCTAACTATGGGAAAGAGTTGTTTTGGATCCGAGCTCCGGATTTACGAGTCCCGACTTCTGTGTCACTGCTGCATTTTAGTTTTTTAGCCTCTTAAATCTCCCTGTTTGCTGAAATACACAGAAGGTTGATTTAAATGGGATATAATCTGGTTGATAATGGCTATTGCAGGAGTGTTATTCCTATGCACAAATATTTTTGTTCACAGAATCACAGAATCACCCGGGTTGGAAGGGACCTCAAGGATCATGTAGTTCCAACCCCCCTGCCTAGCAGGGCCACCAAACATACACATTTAGATCAGGTTGCCCAGGACCCCGTCCAACCTGGCCTTGAACACGTCCAGGGATGGGGCATCCACAACCTCCCTGGGCAGCCCGTTCCAGGGCCTAACCACTCTCCTCGTAAAGAACTTCCCCCTAACATCCAACCTAAATCTTCCCTCCTTCAACTTGGATCCATTTCCCCTAGTCCTGCTATTGTCAGCCCTTATGAAGAGTTTACTCCCCTCCTGGGTGTAGGTTCCCTTCAGGTATTGATAGGCTGCAATGAGGTCGCCCCGCAGCCTTCTCTTCTCCAGGCTGAACAAGCCCAACTCCCTCAGCCTGTCCTCATAGGGGAGGTGCTCTAGCCCCCTGATCATCTTAGTCGCCCTCCTCTGGACCCTTTCCAAAATCTCCATGTCTTTCTTGTACTGAGGGCTCCACACCTGGACACAGGACTCCAGATGGGGCCTCACAAGAGCCGAGTAGAGAGGGACAATCACTTCCCTGTCCCTGCTGACCACCCCTCTCCTGATGGAGCCCAGGATCCCATTTGCCTTTCGAGCTGCCAGAGCGCACTGCTGGCTCATGTTGAGTCTCTCGTCCATCAGGACCCCCAGGTCCTTCTCTGCTGAGCTGCTCTCAAGGACCACTCCTCCCAGCTTGTACGGGTGCCTGGGGTTCTTCCGGCCCAAATGCAAAACCTTGCACTTTGCCGTGTTGAACCTCATTAGGTTCACCCGAGCCCAGCTTTCCAGCCTGTCGAGGTCCCTCTGAATGGCATCCCTTCCTTCCACCGTATCAACCGCACCACTCAGCTTGGTGTCGTCAGCAAACTTGCTGAGGGTGCACTCAATTCCCTCATCGATGTCATTGATAAAGATGTTAAAGAGCACCGGTCCCAAGACAGACCCTTGGGGGACACCACTTGTTACCGGCCTCCACCTGGACATAGAGCCATTGACCATCACCCTCTGTCTGCGGCCTTTCAACCAATTGCTTATCCATCGGGTCGTCCACCCATCAAATCCACTTCCCTCCAATTTGGAGATGAGGATGTGGTGGGGGACCATGTCAAAGGCCTTGCTCAGGTCCAGGAAAATGACATCGGTCGCCTTCCCTTCGTCCACCAATGCCGTCACTCCATCATAGAAGGCCACAAGATTAGTTAGGCATGACCTTCCTTTGGTGAAGCCGTGCTGGCTGTCTCGGATCACATGCTCATTCTTTATGTGATCGAGCATGTTGTCCAGGAGGATCTGTTCCATGATTTTCCCAGGCACGGAGGTGAGACTCACCGGCCTGTAGTTCCCCGGGTCCTCCCTGCTCCCCTTCTTGTATATGGGAGTGACGTGACCCTTCCTCCAGTCGTCCGGGACCTCACCTGACAGCCACGACTTCTCAAATATGATGGAGAGCGGCTCGGCAACCACCTCAGCCAGCTCCTTCAGGACCCTGGGATGCACGCCATCCGGCCCCATAGACTTATATTCATTCAGTCTAAGGAGGCACTGTCGGACTTGCTCTGCCCTTACAGTGGGGAGGGATTTACCTCCTTGGTCCCCACATAGAGGTTTGGGGATGCAGGGCTCAGGGACGTGAAAAAGACTAGAATCCTGGCCACCAGTGAAGACCGAGGTGAAGAATTCATTCAGCACCTCAGCTTTTTCTTCATCTGTTGAAGCCAGTTCTCCTTTTAAATTTACCAAATTTCATATTTCATACTGTGTTAAGTACTGTTTTTTTCATCAGTTAAGTTTTGGCTCTTCAATTCACTACCACTGTACCAGCGATTGATTGGACTTTTCCCCTGCTGCATGTGAGACAGTAGTGATATTCACGAGTACTGATGAGTGAGGGTGGAGTGCAGGTTCTTGGCAAATGTTTATTAAGTAAAATAATAGAATAGAGAGTGTTTTTTTTTTTGTTTTTTTTTTTTCCCCCAAAACATTTTAAGTGTTGAATTGTTGGCTTCTTGTCAGGTTTTGGCTGAGATGGTTGGCCTTCCAAACCATTTTTACTTTTCTACCTTTGCAGTGGTTCATTAAACGAATTTGGCCACTTCTGTGTTGAGAGAAGGAGCTGCTTATTACTTCCCTGGGTGGAAATAATGTGAGCAGTCATCAGACAATATTGCAGAAGTTGGAATTGCTTTTGGTCAGGGTTCTGATGCTTGTTTAAAACCTGGGTTCTTTGAAAATTGTATGTGTGTTGTGTGCTGATGTTTTCATTGTGTGTGCATGTGTGCGTTTTAGGCTCTTTGAAATCTCCCCAGTAACTTTCAAGGTTTGCATGCGAGCTGTATTGAAGGTAAGCTTTGAATTGCTACACTCCCCATCTCCAGACTTCTCACACATCCTCGTGTGCAGGGAGTGCATGCTTCCATTAGTTTGTAAATCAGCGTAGAAAGTTTATTTCTTGATTTAGGCTTTACTAGTTGCTGGATTTTATGTCAGTGCTATAAGCTCTGGCAGTGTTTTATCTGCTGATTAGTCTTATAGCATAAAGTGCCTGGTGATGTTTTGTGGAGAAGGTACTATAAAAATAGTTTATGGTGTAAAAGCAAGGAGAAATATAGGGAGCACAGATTCACTTGTTTGGATGAACAGGAGTCCCTAAGCAATCGTTTGTCAGTGGGAGTTAAAGATCAGTTTATACTTGATGATCGAATCTTTAATAAACATGTTTTTAACTGAAGTAAAACAGTTATATTGAAAGTAAGGTAAGGGATTTACGTGTTTGTGTCACTTTACCTATTGGGAGAGGGGGGGAAAGGCATATCCATCCAATTTGCACAATAAATGTCCTTGCCAATAATAGTGTTGAGGGGAATAATTAAAACAGAGTCTTAATGTTACATGTACCAAGTCCCTTCCTATGACAAGAGCAGCCGAAGTTTAATTCTGTGTATGGATGGGCATCACATCTAAAAATAATAAAGCACGATCTTCCTACGTGGAGAGATGGTATTAGTTGCAAAGGTAATTGCTTCTTAAAACTGTTCTCAAGTGCAGCCTTTCATGTTGAGGCTTGTCTGACTGCGGTCGGCTTGTTCTCATCCACTGTTTGACAGCTGGCCAGAAAGAATCTGGGTGATGTTAGCACCCAAGAGCAGCTTGGGGACAACTGCTTCTGCACCTCAAAGCTCCTCGCAAATTCTAACCAACGCAGTTCAGACAGCCCTGGTGGGTGACGTTGGTGTTACTGCCTGAGCCGCACAAATGGGGAACATAAGGCTCAGACAGCTTTAACCAGAGTATCCGAATGTACGTGTGCTTGGTGGGGTTCTGTTTGTTTTTGTTTCTGTTTTGACAGACTTCAAAACTATTACCAGAATTCTCAAGTCTTTGAACAGAGCTTGTTCTAAAGCCGTATAAACATTGGCAGTAATTTTGCAGTGGCTACTTGTGTGACCGCACTGCAACAGCTTGGGTTGAGGCTAGAGCTGCAGATGAGACGTTTCTCATATGTGGGCTAGCTGCTGCTGAGCATAATTGATATCTTATGTTCTCTGCAGTGTGGGTTTGGTGCGATTTCTCTTGTTCAGAGAACGCTAATGGCACATAATTGTTAGCTGCAGATAAAGAAGGATTGTCTTGGGATGATTTTGTCTGCTCGTGTTTTAGGGACAACTTTACTCATCAGCTGTCACTGAACTCAATGGAATCAAACAGAATTGGCTTTCAGCAAGAGAAACGTACGTTTTAACTGTGTTTTTCAAAATATACAGGGATGTGCTTTGTTTGTGTGTAATTAGATAACCAGCACATGCAGCTGTGACAGCTGATCTTTATTAAAGATGCAATATGAGACTGCAAAATAATTAGCGCCTTTAAAGTAAAGATTAATGGGGAGATCAGCAACCTCCTTTCATTTCTCCTGTGTGCCGATCTATGAATATACCTGTGGTAACGTAATTGTGACAAGGTGCAGAGCAGCCTGGTGTTAGCAACTAGCCTCAAAGTTCATCCAGGAATCACACAGTGGGATTTGTTGCAGTGAAGCAGTTCCCAGAGCTCAGTTTGTTCAAGGGTCGTGTTGAGTGCCTACCAATCAAACAGAGAGATGCTAAGGTGTGTGGGTGAGCTGCTGCCCAGCTGGGAGAGACTGCCAGGTCCCTCAACTGAGGGAGGGAACCGAGTGGCACAGCTGTGAGTTCCAATGGGCATTAGGACTGTAGGTCCTTTGAAAACCTCTTTCAGGTGTGATCCCTTGCATACTTGAAATGTGCACATTTTTCTGTTGGTTGCTGTGCATCCAAGTGGCAAGAGGTTTTCCATCAGCTGAGATGTGAGATTTCTTGTGTCTGTTGTTGCTGTTGTTATTAATTTACCTTCAGGAGCAGTTTTGTTCTAATTAGCTTAATGAAGAGTCATTTAAATAACGTTTTCTTGGTTCTGGATGTCTCAGGATGGCAGGAAGCAGAGTGGGGGAAACAATGCTGCATCACTCTCATGTGAGAGCATTTATAAGATGACTTCTGCTGAGGGCTTTTGATGACATGGCACGTGTTTCAGAGGGCCTATCTGTATTGTAGATATCTAGTAAATGCAACATAGAGATGTTCCTATTATGAAATAGAAAGGTCTGCTGCAAGCTACTGAATTCTGCGGGACAGGACACGCTGAAGATCTTGAAGTGCGTTTTGAACAACTATGTTCCACAAGTCACTGTGTAATATAAGCAGGGTCTGGTGAGATTTAAGACCAGAATGAAATGTTACTCCTTTTGCCAGATGCATTACAATTAGCAAAATACAAAAAATGGTATATACATATATATTGGACTGTAGCAGTGGAAAATCATCCAAGTTTAAAATTTTAAGTGACTTGGTCTTGAATTTTAGGATTTTTAGTTTGAACAGCTTTTTCCTGTTTCCAGTGGCAGGATGAATAATATACATTATTAATGGTACTGAAAAACAATCTTGTGAGTGTTCAAATTGATTGGTTATCATTTTCCTAAAAATGCAATCTGTAACAGAAATTCATAGCAAGCTCGCTTGAGTGGCATTGTTATAATAATTGAATATCAGAGTTAATGAAATATTCAGAAGGTTCCCGTCCTCGTTTTCTTTCTTGCCCGTCTGTTAGTGAGATTGGCAGTTAATGAATCTTGAGGTAACACAATTGTTCTGTTACCCTCTGCATATATATATGGACTTCGCGAAGAAAGGAAATTTTTAAACCTACTATTTAATATCTTTCCGTTGTCTAAGAGCCGTCTCTTGCTAAAAATATTATTTCTGTGTTGAAAGGCTTAGAAATGAAGTATGCTAATAAAAGAATATCTGATTCGTTATCCAGAGGAGAATTTAATGCAGCAGGGATTGGAAAATGTATGGTTCATATTAAAACGTAGTTTTCCATTGAATCTGTGACAAAATTTTCAGTTCTATTTTTGCAGTAAAAATTAGATTGACAGCTATTAAATGGATTCTTGTAAAGCAGAAGAGGAGGAAGATGTGTAATAAACTCAAATCTTCAGAGCCAAAACAGCACGTCAGGTCCCTGGATTTCTAAGGATGCGTTCATGTATTGGTGCGTTAATTCAGTTTACAGTTGTATCTATGCTCCCTACCTGAAGGAACCCCTTTGTAGCATGGATGCTGTACTGGAGCTCTCAGACTCGAGAAAGGAAAAGCTGTAGGATGGTAAGACAGCACTTCTCAAACTGCCGCACGTGTAGTAGGGGAGACTGGTGGGCCAGGAGAAGGGTCTCCTGCCTCCTTGTGCTGTGCGTGGGCTTCCCTGTAGAGCCAGGCACGAGAGCAGTGCCAGATAGTCCCAGTTCCTTGTGAGATTGGTCACAAGGTGTTCCTTGCTTCTCACTGCTGTCTCCATCATGTGAGAGGAGGGAGTTGGCTTTTTAAAAATTGCTTATTTTGAATGTTGATGGCCAGGTTGCCTTTGCATGTTCTCATCACGTCATGCGGTGGGTCTGCACCTCCCAGTTCTCATAGGTTAGATTTCTCCAGGCAGATTAATTGTGGGCTTGTTTTAATCTTTGCCATGTTGGGAAGAGCATCTCCAGTATTTACAGCTGTTGTTAAGTGCCTGCCCTGATGAGGTTGCTATGCACCCTGATCCCTGTGGCAGCAGGACACCCAAGGCCACTCTAATTAGAAAAGCTGCTTAGCTAAGTTGTACTACTTGCATCGTCCTCTTCATTACTTAGAGAAGTAACATTTTTCTTTGGGAAGCATTCTCCATTTCTGTTAGTGCTGGGAAGTACTTCTCACATACCAGTCCTCTCACTGCACTTTCACACCAGGAGTCAGGTTGAGGAAGAAAGGTGTGAGCCACTCTGGGAGAGCAGAGATCACAGCTCTGGGGATCACTGAGCTCGTGTAGTACTGTGAGAATTTTACGCACAGTCTTTGTCTTTAATTCTTACAATCATGTTCCTTACGATATGAGCTTGTTTGAAGGTAGCTATCTTTTGTAATGGAGGTGAGTGCCAAAATTGGTCATGTTTTCTGAGCACTTGTAAAGTAGTTCAAACTGTAAGAGGGCATAAAATGCATTATGAGAAGGTTTTAGTAAGCAATCTGCCAGTCTGTTTCCTTTGGGAGAATGTGTCCCTCTTTTTCTGTGTGTCTGAAGCTGGACACTGATAGGAACAGGTGAGGTTTCAGAAATGCATAATGCTCTGATTTCCCATGAGCATGGGAGAACTGCGGGAAGTCCCAGAGAGAGGCACTAAGTTTTAGGAAGTTCTCTATAAAGTGTGCTTTCTAAGAATCTTTTTAACGCAGCGACTACAGAGCTTGTGTTGTGAATGTCTCAGTTCTAGGGTGAGCAGCTGCAGTAATATTTCTCCATTCAGTGACTATATGAGCATCAGCCTTGGGATACATTTGCTCCTCAGACTCGTGTAAATCCGGTCAGTCTTCAAGCACTACATCTGCAAAGTGAATCTTACGTAATTATAGCTCCAAACCTAACGAAGATTCATAACGCTGTGAATGTTCCCCACTATTTCCAAGCTTATTTTTGACTATTCTGATTAATTTCAACATTTTCGTCTGTATCTGCATGTTTACAGCAGCAGGACGCAAATTTCTGACTAGCACAAAAAGCTGAAATCGTCGTTATGTTTTAACTTAGCTTTAGGTAGCAACCATTTGGCATAAAGTAATGTTTAAAGGTTCAGGAGAAGGTTGTAGAGCAGAAATGCCACGGAGAATAACAGTTTTCATATAGTTCTCTAATTCAGCTAAAAGAACAAATAACGTAGCTTGCATATGGCAAAACTGGCATATGAATAACATACTTAAGAATAGGAATTTATATCAAGATGAAAACTTAATGACTTATTAATGGTATCAGGAGGTTTCCCTTCTATTGATTACTCTATTATTATCACAAGTATAGTAAGCATTAAAAAAACAATAATTGATAACGCTTTTGGAATAAATGTCTTCATTAACTTTTCCACTTGCTAAAATAAATCTCACTTGACAGCAAGCACCCAAACAATTTAATAAACTTAGATAAGCATGAAATAATACTAAATATCCAAATCTTATAAGAAATTGTCTGGGCCTGCCTGTTTTCTCAGCAAGTACAAAAAATGTACGGAATAAGTGGAAAGTAATTCTTCAATAAACGTGTTCAGTTGGAAAGCAAGTTCACAGTGCTGCTTGGCTGTTTCAGAATGTTTTAAATATGAATTTTAAATCAGTTAAACTATTGGATAAAAGATGAGAAATGGTGAAAAAGACTATATAGTAGGAATTTGTCAAAGCAGGCTGTTAATGCAGTCTCTATAACTTCAGGGTTTCTTGCAAGTTAGAGTCTGTTTTTGGGAAAGGCAAAAATTTGAATTCATTCTGAAACTTAGAATGAAAATGAAAGAAAACTTGGGTTGTCTTAATTTTCCAGCAGTAGTGGAACACGGGATCAACTATGCTCCAATTCAAAGGCAAATGGAAAAGTGAATGCAAGTAAGAAGCCAAGAGAATTGGAGACAGTTGTTGCGTTTATGCTGAATAGCTACAGCAATTGCTGTGGCACTGTTAGTGCTGGCGGAGGAGGCCCGTACAGCTTGCAGCTGAATAAAGGAAATGACGTCAATGGGAAACTACTGATGCAGCACTCCTGGAAGATTGACATTTTTGAAAGTTGTAGCAGAAGCTTTTTGGACTTAGAGATTTTTTTCATACTAGGAGTCATTGCTTGCTCTTCAAAAAGTGCCCTCCAAGCGATGTATGGTGTTTTTTACCATGTGACTTGAAAAAGCATGCTGTGTGTCAGTTTTAAATCCACCTGACTAAGGATTACCATCAATACCTATTTCTTCAATATGTGCCTTTTGTTCCGTGACTCAGTCTGGTAGTTTAGTAAAGGAATTACATGTGAACCTATCTCTCAGTATTAAGGGGTGGCCTGACGCAGAGCCTTTCCGAGACTGCTGTAGAGAGACCCTTGTGTTAAGTGAGTGGTGGAGTTCAGAATGATTCCTACTGATATGGAGGGAAAATATGGATGAATTTCTGGAGAAGCTAGGAAAAGCAACAGCAATGCTAGCTAGATAAGTATCAACTGAAAATGGAAATTCAGATCACCATTTTATGGCAACAGAAGAAAAGTTCCAAAAAACCTAGCAAGATCATTCATTATACTGCTGAAGCGAATATGATAGAGGTAAAATACTGTTGAAGTGCTACTTGGTAAAACTGGGAGAGAAAACTATGTACATAAAACTACCTTAAAAGTTTCATAAAAGCTAATGGTGGCTGGGGAAAGCTTAAGACAACTTCTACAAGCTAATGTGAGTAATCGGCAGATTTGTAAGCACTGTGTTGGTGTCCATAGCACAAACAGAGACATTTCTGTAACTTCTAAAAAATGAAATTGGCTGCTGCAGAAAAAGGAAATAAAATTTGTTGCCCTTATTAATGTCATTAAATAGCCTAGGAGTTCTACTTCTCTCTTCTTAAACCACACTAAATGGAGCTTGGAGTTGTACGGTTACAGCTGAATATCCTTTCTCTAATGCATACATCTAGTGCTCAGATTTAACTTCCTGGTGAGCTGTATATCATGTTCATTTGTCTCGGTGTGACAGTGCTGAAGTAACATGAATATTTATCAGCTTGTTAAAAAGTATATTAAAAATCAGCATCGTTATATTAATTGACCTTAAAAAAATTAATCAGTTCCTAAAGGGTCTCATGATAATTTTATGTAAAGTCAAATTCACGTATCTTTTAAAACGTTCTCCTTAATGTATTCATGCCCATTAAACCTGTGTATTATTCTGCATCGTACTTTGGCCAAAGAATATTCCAAGAATCCTTGAAGCCAACATTTTGACAGACTTATCCATTAGTTCATTAGTCGTACGTAAACTTCACATTCTGACTTTCATTGGCAAATATGTTTGGTGTTTGCCGGATGCTGCATGTACGGACTGAGATATTTCAAAGGCCTGCTTAGATGAGAAGAGGAAGAGGCTGATGTTGGCAGGGCAAATCCAGACCTCCCAGTTGACCTTTTCTCCTCCCTCTGGGTGACAGCATGGCTCTGCAGGGCTGTGGCTGGGGGGGCATGGCCCCCCTCAAGTCTATCTAGAACTTCATTTGTTGTCAATTCTTTCTCTGTTCACTTCAAGGTTTTTTTTTGTTTTTTTGTTTTTTTTTTTCAATTTTCATTTTTTTTTCCTTCAAGGACCCTTTAGAGTATCTGTTCTCAGATTAAAAACTGCTGGTTCTAAATGAACATAAATATAAAAACAAAAATTTATAAATAATGCGAATGCAATTGCAGGCACAGACAGCATATTGCAGAGTCTGCAACAAACATTTGCTGACATTCTAGAAGTTGTCCAGGATGGCATGTGTTGAGTAGGATGGAGAAAACCTGTTCATGCCTAAATTTAGCCCTACCTGTTTTTATTATTTTTTAACAATAAGCATGGTTCTGTTCCTGAATCAGGCAGAAAACATTTTATTCTTTATCTGGTAACTGCTCTGTAACGGCTTTCATGACTAGAGATAACCTGTAGTCTTTCTGTAGTGCCTGAGATAGCATCACTTTTGGCTCTTGAGTTCTCAAGTTCCTACTTTCTAACAAGTGTGAAAGAAAGGTGCCTTGAGAACGAGCCAGATGTTTTTCACAGCACAGCCAATCTAATTGGCAATCCAATATTTGCAACAAAAATGCAAAAGAAAAAAACCCAAAAAACCAATCCAAACAAACATACCACGAAGTAAGACTTGGAGTAGGTCAAATAGCTTACTCCTTATCTTACTATTATTTAGAATTTAGCCTTGGTGTTTGTTTTAGATCGTTTTATATTGTTGTTGGGGACTGTAATCCAGGTTTCCATTATGCTCTACTGTTTATGCTCATAGCCTTACAAAACTTCTTATGGCCTTTAACCTAGATGATAGTGCTGGGGTTTCATTACATGGCTGCCTAAGCACTTTCTTTTCATATCAAAATGATTTATATGTTCTGTACATTTTCCATTTCCTCTTTTGAGAATGCCAGAAAAGGAAGACCGCTGCAATAGTCACTGTGATTGATACTGTGCTTCTGAAGACAGATGGGGATTATTTAATGCTGGGGGACTTTCCAATTAGCTCTGTATCCCACTCATGTTTAGAATTATCAGCTAATTTTGTATGCTGAGCTAGCTCCACAGCTTTTGTCACAGGCACGCTTATGGCACCAAGAGCTGAGAAGCTGATGATACTTCACAGCTGATTGTTAGATGGTATGTGCTGGAATGCTCTTCCAGGTATTTATTCAGGAGTGGCTATTGGTATTTAAGGCATCAATGTTGGGCCACTGCCTTTAAGTCAAACCATTAGTGAACTTGTTTTACAAGCTGATGTTCCACTATGGATGAGTAGAGGCAACAGTAAACGTGATCAATATTCTGTCCCCAGTGGTCTACCCCAAAACTTAGCAGAGGAAGTTGAAGCACAGATTGGAGAGAGAGGTTTTGGTTTCTGCTGAGTGATCAGAGATTCTCTAGTCACTGGGCTTCTGAGGTTAAGTGTTCTGACATCCACTGCAAAGTATGGCAAACCCTGAGACAGGTTGAGCAATTGCCATTTGATGTTACACCCAAAATAAACACTCCTGGAGTTGCCCTTTTAACAAATGCATTGGGTGATGGGTTTGGAGTGCTGTAGGTTACCACTGAAAATCTGGAGCAATTTCAAAATCAGCCAGAAACCTACACAGGTGATAGCAAATAACTCAGTAGTTGGAGTAATTTCCTCGTCTTTAGTTTTGTCCAGTGGAAAACATTAAATTGCTTGACGAGAGCACAACAATCTTGTAGCTCAAAATGCAGAACTTTCAGAGAGCCTGAATGCTGGAGCCACAGCCCTGGTTGACTTGTTTTACTGGGGAAGGTACTGTGTTACTTTTATGGCTTTGCATCATTTTTCTCAGCTAAAACACTCAGCTCCTATTGCGTTATCATTATTATCACCTGTTTAGGTTTACAGTGTTGGGCACAAGTTTGAGTAAAACATTTTCCTAGAAATATCCTTTCCTGTAGAAAGAATATTTGGCAACAGTGGCTTTGTTTTATGTAACACGCGTCTCTGTGAGCGTCCAGAATTACTGATGCGCTCCTGCATTTATGTGAGAAAATAGCTGGAAAAAACCCTATTCATTAGGGACAATGAAATTCTCTGTAAGAGGTGGTGCTAGTATTCGTGATAATATTGATTACTCTTTCACTGGTGCATAGCCATTTTGAAAAGACATTTGCCTTTACTGTGAACAGAGGAATAGGAATACTATAGATAATTTTCATCTTTATTTACCAGAAACTGTCATTTAGAGTATGCAGGTATATATTGTGAGAATGAGTTGCATTTTCTTACCCATCTACTAATCAAAAAGACTGGCAGGTGTTGTGCAAGTGAATTTGTCTTTTTTTTCCCCTCTGTATGTTGTGGTTTAACCCGGCAGATGGCTGAGCACTGCACAGTTGTCTGCTCTCTACCTCCTTTCTGAGTGTGATGGGGAAGAGAATCAAGGGATAAAAGTTAACTATGACTCATGGATTGCGATAAAACTATTTACTAGATGGAGAAAAGAAAAGGGATAATAGTTGACAAATAAATATTTATATATTTATATATTATATATAACAAGTGTTGCGCAAACAATTCCTCACGACCCCCTAACTAATGCCCAGCTAGCCCATGAGCAGCAGAAGAGAAAGATGAACCACCTCTCCCTTCAGAACTCCTGCTTGATGTCATACAATATGGAATATCCTTTTGGCCAGTTCAAGTCAACTGTCCTAATTCTGCTCCCTTCCAGCTCCTTGGGCCCTTCACTGCGAATGTCCATGGCTCTGTACCACACTCCTTAGAGCAGCTGTAAACTGGTGGGTTATCAACATTGTTTTTTTCGAAGAGCCAATACACATCATCATACCAGGTACTCTAAAGAAAACAATTCTGCCCCAGCTGTTTCTAAGACAACATGATACACTGCTATTCTTTGCTTTATTATGTAGTATCTCACAACAAATATATTAAATCCAGATTCTGGTTAATGAGCAAATTGTTGTGAGAAGACACGAATTTCTTTAAGAGACAAGGAGAATAAATAGTGTGTAAGAGAAGACATCCCACTGATATGCATTACTTAAAAAAGAATGTTTCTGCAATTCTAATGAGTGACATTATCAAGTGTCACCTACGTTTGCGTAGGTAGTCAAGATTGATTAATTTTTAGCCAGTCTTTTTTCTTTTCCAAGCTTTCATTTTTCTTTTGTTCATATAGTCAAGCAACGAGTACCTGCCCATTGTTATCTTCATGCTAACTTGAATGTTGCACTGTAATTGAACCTTTTCTTTAACCTTATCACATGAAAAGCTTAGGTGAATTGAATATCTCTTATATCTTCATTATCCATTATTTATTTTTCAGTGCTTGGGAGATAAGACGTACCCAATGAACGCAACTCACATAGGAGATTTATGAAATACCAGCATTCTGAAGATTGCTAGTTTAGTTTATTTAGATTCCCACTTATAATGCATGCCTGCTCATTTCACATTCAACTCATCCTGCTGTTTGACCATTTTTGTCTCTCCATCTATGCCATTGCTAAGAATCCCTGCCCTCTTGTAGCTGTGATTGCAAGCGCTGCTGATGTCAGTGCCAGTTTTGTCTTTGACTCCAATAGGTTGGAATTCAATTTTGCTATTTTATTATTTTTGTTGTCCAGGTTTGAAGAACCCCTGAGATTACCAGTGTCATCTCGAATACGTAGAAATACATGTATACGCTTCCAGTGTGTGTTTATGATCTTAACGTCAATCTGCCCATGATTAATTTGCGTGAATAACTTTATAATGTATAATTGTTAAATGCTTCCTCCGTGTGCTACTTAGCACAGCATTGAAGGTTCCTGACATTCGTCGGACCTTATACATGGATTTTACTTTCATGCATTCGGAGATAGTTTACCCGTACAAGAATTACAAAAAAATAATTGTGCTTTCATTTGTGGTTATTCATCCCTGGAGCCTGGGAGAGGCTTTGTGTCTTGATGTGCACTGTGACTGACGTGGTATATGAGTGCCTGGATAATCATTGCTTAGGCAGATGCTTAGTTTAATGGCCTTCCTTAAAACCATGGCTGATGCTGTCAGTTGTTCAGAGCATCTCCTCCTCCTGCACAGCACTGCAGTTTATTTGCTTCTACACATCTTTCCTGTTTCTTCAGCTCTCAGGCCAGGGCACAGTAAGGCAATCTGAGCACTCAGCAAAATGCAATTTCTAACCCTCGTGGCAGGTTATTTTTCTCTCTTTTTAGGTGGGTAGGGTTTGGGGACTTGACTTCGGATTAGTAGAGACAAATGGTAAGGTCAGGGTCTTGGTGGTGGTGTCATGCCCATCTCCAGCTGCTCAGTCAGGAGCTGGGCGCGTGATTGTGCCCTGGGACTTTTCTGTAGCCTGTGGGGAGGATGAAGCCAAAGCTGAGCTGTGCTGTGATGCTGCAGAGCTGCACGTGCCTTTCTAAGGCCTCTTGGGCACTTTAAGGTATGTTGCCAGGTGTCACATTTTTGACTTAAAATCAATTCTCTTACTCTCTTTAGTACCAAAGGTTTCTAAAATGACTCCAGAACTTGTAGTAGAGCTGTGCAGGCAGGTTGTCATTTGGTTGGTGCGTTGTAGGTTATTATATTTTGGCTACTTGTATTGGTTACGCTTCTCTTAGGCTATGAATGCACACAGCAGCTATGGCATGTTTGAATTGCTCTCCTGGATCAGGGTTCTGCTTTCAGGGCTATATCATCACTAGTTTTCTGTTGTATCCCAACGAAGTTACAGCTGGATATACAGACAGCGTTCCACCATTGGAAGCATAGTCCTCATCTTGCTTTTTAAATTTTCCTGTTTCTGGCACATCTTTCCATTACGACATCCTTCACTCTCCACCTGATTGTGCCAGGTTCTCTGCATTGGCATCTTCGTGTAGGTTTGACTGTTGCTCACACTTGAAAGCAGATTCCCGCAGTCCTGGCACTCGCACACCTCCCAAATTCCCGTGTTCCCGGCAGTGCTCATCTCTGAAACACCCACGATTGGATGCCAGGACGTATCCTAGGAGATGCACTCGGCCTCTCAAAGCCTTGCAGTTTGCATTACTAATGGCTGGGTTGTGGTTTGGGATGTTTGTACCAATAGAGATTGTGCAGGTCCCAATTATTTTTGCACTTGTCTCACTGATTCCCATTTTCCCCTATCAGTCAGAAATTTTCTAAAGAGAAATAAAAGCACAGGAACTGTTTTCAGTTCCTTGACAGATACTTGAAAAGGGGGAAGGTTTAACAAAGCTTTGTATTGGCAAGTGCTAAATGGAAATCAATTAATTAGGACCATTGCTTTAGAAAGGGTTATTCTCAATGTCTCATCGCTTTATATCGGGCATCCTATGATTTTGAATCACAGGATTAAATCATATCCTAAATTGTGCTTGGGACTAACTTTATGTAAATGAGATATTGTCAAATTGAAGGGAGGTGATTTTTTTTTTCCCCATTTTCTTTCCTTTTCTCCCTCCTCTTCCCATTTTTATCAAAGAATGGGCTGCATCTCTTCTTGTTTTAAAGGTCTGTGTCACTTAGCAAGCCTGACTGCTTCTGTTTTGTGTTGCAGCATCCTACTGGAGATGTGTAATTGATTGTCAAAATGGCAGTGGACGGGGAGTTGTTCGGAGTCAATTTATTCGTATTGGAATAGTTTTTGCGTCTCTCCCTTGTTTCACAGGGTCTCCTCTTAGCTTTGTTCCTGACGTTTGTTATGTCAGACACACGCTCGTGTGCTGAATAGAGGTAATTAAAGATCAGGTCTGTCATGTCTCGGCAGTATTTTTGTATTCACAGAAAGCGCTTTGTGAAAATACTGTGCCTGCTCTAAAGCTACTCAGCCTGCTTCATGGTCTGATATCAGTCACAAGTTTCCCTTTGGCTGTTCTAAACCATGGAAATTGAAATAAGTACTTCTGTTAATGTGACAAGCTGTGAGAATGCAAGATGAAAGTGCCTTGAGTAGCACTGTCCACCACAGCAAATGTCTGCTCCTGCACTTCCTTGTGAAAATCCCTCATTCCATTACAGCTGAGCATTTATAACGAGATGACAGTAAACTCATTTGTATGTTTTGACTGTCAGGGAATCACTGTCCACTGCCTATAAACAGGAAAGGAGCCAACTCTTTGAAAGGGTAGATAATATCAGGACAAGAGGAAATGGTTTTAAGTTGAGAGAGGGAAGATTGAGGTGGGATATCAGGGGGAATTTCTTCACAGAGAGAGCGGTGAGGTGCTGGAACAGCTGCCCAGAGAGGTTGTGGATGCCCTGACCCTGGAGGTGTTCAAGGTCAGGTTGGATGGGGCCCTGGACAGCCTGGTCTGGTATTAAATGGGGAGGTTGGTGGCCCTGCATGTGGTAGGGGGGTTGGTGCTTCATGATTCTTGAAGTCCCTTCCAATCCAAGCCATTCTTTGCCTAGATAACCTTTTTCTTAGTGCAGATCACCTTCCTGCACTACTTATTGCTGCACAGTTAGAGCAGGCACATCCCAGCTGTGAGCAGCCCAAGCACCCAGCCTGGCACTGGGCAGGGCTGTGAGCCAGGTGCCCTCACTGTGTGCCCTAACCATGCGCCTGCTGAGCAGCCCTGAGATCACGGCACTGCCCCTGTGCTCCTCGCAAGCCCCAGCTCCTCTGCAAGGCTGAGCAGCATGCTGGGGGGATGCGGTTCACAGCTGTGTTTTGGCCATTGTTGCAGCTCACAGCTTCCCGTGGTGCCAATCAGTAGCACGAGCAGCACTACTCCTTCAACATCCCCATGTACTCCTTAGAACAAAACCTGAGGGTTACAGTGGCAAAGTGTTGTGTACGGCCACGCTTCCGTTGCTGTCTTCACCTCTAAAGAGCAAAGATGAAAGCAGCATCACAGATCTTGTCAAAGTGAGGAAAAAGTAAAAAAATAAATAAATAAATAATAAAATATATATATATATATGTATAAAAGAAATGAAAAGAGGGTTCAGGGTCTGGCATATCTGTATCTCAGTGTTGCAAAGCATTTTAGTGTATCTTGCAAAGTGCTGGCTGCTCTCAATTCTCACTTTAATGGACATTCAAGGCACTTAGTGCTTTGCAGGAGGCATTCAGTGCTCTTTAGCATTGGTCTCTTCCCAGGTCTTCACTTAAAAAATAACCGGCTTTGCAAAGCAGAACAGAAGTTTATTTGGACAACGTGCTGTGATGTATGGGTCCCGTTACTGAAGTCTCCAGACTCCAATTGGTTCTGGAAACTTTGGGGAGATAATAGAGGCATAATCTGAAACATGGAATTCGCCTGTATGCTTCTTTCCCTGTAGGCAAAAAGAAGTAAATACAGCAGGGAAAGGAATTAATGGAGACCGTAACTCACAGTGGGTTTGTTTGTTCATATACATTACAGCACTCTGTACGTTCACTCTCTTTTCCTCATCATTCTTTGCATGATCCCATTTCTCCCTTCACTCACCGTGTTTTTATATCAGCATAACTTTTTGTATTTCGTAGACTCCGCTCCTAATTTAATCTGATGCCAACAACATGGATGTTGGAGATGTAATTTACACCATCAAATTGAATTGGGGCCAGGCACTTCTCTGAGAGCTGCACCTGCTTTCTCTAGGCTGTTTTTAGTGGAATTTTTCCTTTCATGTTTAATTCATGTTCCTTCTGGGAAAATATTTAGTGAGCTAACTATTGAAGTTAGGAATAGGAGAACTTAGTACGACTCGAAGTTCTGTAGCGCAGATAAAATTCTTTCCCAAACATTTTGGATATCACAAAATGAGTTTTGAATTATGTGAATTTCTCCTCCTTTCATTCTCATTATTAAATCCGTGTCCCTTTTCATTTCATTTCCATTAAGAGCATATATTTATCTGCCCAAAAGGAGGACTTTAAAAGACAAAATGAATAAATCATGAACAAGTAAGCTTTACAACTTATCCTTCTGTTCTGGGGCAGTGCTTGATCACTGGCCTTCCTCTCCAGGTGGGAAGGAGAAAAGTTTTGTCTTGTGGCAGCTCTGCCATTTACAACATCCAGCCCCAAAAGCCCTTAACTCATTGCCCGGAGAGATGTATCAATGAACATATAGTTTTAAATAAGCTTTATTTTTGGTTTTAAGGGTGGTTTCCTAATGTTATCTGGAGCTAATAAAACTTAGTCAAGATGATTTTTTTTCCCCTGTGGTTCTGCATTGGAAAGCAGCTGGTGCTTACCTTGTCCCCAGTATCAGAGCTGATGCAGCTCAGTGAAGATGAGTTAGATGGGATGAGGGACAAGTAATCTACTGCTATAAATGTCGTCTCCCCTTGTACTCCTAGTTTTTCCACCCTTCTGCTCCTCAAGATGAGGTAATCTCTGATAATGGCGATGTAATTTTGTGGGGGCATGAAGCAAGAGCTACAGCAGGCAATAACAAATGGGGTTTGGTGGTCGATGCACGAGGCAGGGACTCCAACAGCCTGAGATCCTCTCTGGCTCTGACCCAGAGCTGTTGGTGTTTTTGAATCAAATAATCACTGCTTCACTGTTGTCTGCAAAATGGGACAATACTATAAACTTGCACAAACCAAAAATGACCCAAAAGCCTCTCGTCTGTCAGTGATGGTGTGACATCTGAGACAGCATTTGACAAGCTTTTGTTCTTGTTGATGGGAATGAAGTTCAATGCTGATGGCTTGGACTGCTTCAGTAGTGCATAGCTGCTAGCTGATCCCCTTGCAGTAACAAGAAGCTGCCAGATTTCTGTTGATAGGTCTAAGGAGACACATAAGCTAGGCATATGAATCTGCTTGATTGCATGAAGGCTTTGTATATACCTAAAACTTCTCTAAGTCCAAAGTCTAGAAGAAAATGCTTTTAGAAATTCACCTTGCAATTTATTAGTGAAGTTGTACTGCTCTGTGGAGGTAATTCTTGCAAGGTCTTGTGTCAAAAATGATAAATGTTCAAATTGCTGGTAGCAATCTGTGTCAGCTATTGTATTCCTGCTCAGCTAAACATCTGCTTAGAGCACGTACTCGTTAGAAAGCATAAGAATGCAAAGGGAACTTCAAATTTAAAGGCATTTTTTGTTTTTTAATATAAAGGGAGAAAGCTTACGGTACCTTTAAAGAGCTCCTTGAGGTGAAGCCAAGAAGGAACGGGGGGGGGGGAACAGGAACAGATTGCTCAGCCTGTGGCTGGACTGGTACAAGCAATCTGTGCAAGATTTCTCCTGAGGAAAAATCTTGAAGCTTGTGCTGCTGAGAAACATGGAGCAGAGCGGGGAACTAAAAATTGCTGGAGAAGCTGAATATACCGGGGCTTGCAAGGAAAAAAAACTCCCAGTGAATTCTGTGGTCCCTGTAATTCTCTCTACAGTGTTTTTGTGCTAGAAACAGATATTCTGCTAGGCTACAAGTGGAATACGGGACACTTCTGCCACCTGTTCTGTCATTATTACTGCAAAACTTCTTAGCTGGTTGGGCTTGGCTTAGTCATACACACTGCTTTCTCAATATTCAAGTTATATAAAAGAATTGTTTAGCTATTAGAAGACTGTTTCAGAAGTTGTCTTGGAGTCCCAGAGCAGAGAGGGAAGAGCAGCCTGGTGACTTTATTGAAAACCCTCTGTTTATGGAACCTGCTTGGTTCATTGTGCAGCGCACAGTTGATTCCAGATGCAAACTTGATGCAAAATCAATACTACAATACTTTCCTGCTATCAACTGTTATTGTTTCCTTCCATAACGACGGCACTGTCAGTAGCTCTGTGTTCACTTGATGCTTTGCTCAGAAGTGAAGCATTTCCTCTCCTGGAGCAGGCGTGCAGCTGGGATAAACACAGGGGCTTGTATAAATTGCCGCTCCGCTTGATGTGCTTTTGATTGTCTTGAATTTATGGCAAGGTGGGAGAGAAGTGGTTACTGATGATAAAGGGAGAAATCCTTGCTTTGACAGAGGTGCGCTTCCTTGGCTTGCCGTATGGGCTGCCAGTTGCCAGCTGCTGTCTGAGCGGGTTTTGGAGGAGTTTGCTCCAGAGAGCACTGGGCTCTCGGGGGTATTGGCAGGATGGAGCAGCCTGGACAGTGCAGAATCTGGATTACGTGCACACAAGGCCATCAAACGAGGACAGTGTTCCCTTTCAGCATGGAAGGGAGATGGGCCTGGTCGTCTGAAAAGCCCCTTGCTAATTGTCCAGGGCTGAAGGTTAGAGCCTTTTTCTGTTGCTGTTGTCCTCACCTCTTAGATATTGGCCCAGAGCCGGTTGTTTCAGAGCTCTTTCATGGGATGAGAGAGGAGACATTCTCACAAAATGAGTGGTAGTGACATCTCTTTGTAAGCAGCAGCATGTGGGCACAGCTTGTTTCTGTTCAATAACATGCCATAACATATGCCAGGCAGGATTTTATGTTCTAGCCACATCCTGCTTCTGCTTTTCCTTTTTTTTTTTTTTTTCTTTTTCTTTCTTTCCCTGCCTCTAGCTTTAAGCAGAACGAGATAATCGGATTCTTTGCAGAATGAATCAAACGGCCGCTCTTCATGCCATTGAAAACATGTTCATGATTTTGCCATTCACAGTCCCTAAATGCCAAGCTAGCTGTGTGGCTTAGGAGTGCGCGCCAGGCATATCACTTGTTGAAAGCATTATCCTCAAGTGCTTTAAGACTGTCTGGATCATTGTTGTTCACCCTGTTCTCGGGCTGTTTGAAGAAAATATCGCTTTTATTTCTAATTAAAATGCCTGCAGATTCAATAGTGTAAGCTTTTGAAAGGCTTCCGGAGGGATCCGTGCCATTTGCAGTAGATATTGTCAAAGGAAGTCAATGAGCAGTGACAGCTATGTCATCTTATATCTAATTGCCTGAAATGCATTGCTCTCCCCTCGCTTCCTTGGCTCCTCTTTATGGTTGAAGCACATACAACTTAATGTATTAAGAGAGTTTCTTTCAGGAAACTATTTCTCGTAAGAGTGCTGCAGTTACATGCATGTGTGAAACTGCACCAGTGCTATTGCTGCAATTTTATTTTTGTTTATTTGAGAAAGGTTACAGTGAATTTAAACTGTTGCGCTTTTTTTGTCTGTTGTTCAGAAATTGGTCTAAAGCATATGCTTGACAGTGAGCTCTTATGCAAGTACAAGGGTTACTATTTTTCAACCTTTATCTCTGCTCTGAGCAACCTCAAGCACCTTACATAGAACAGTTCTCACCATCCCTTTCATGGGTTGATGCATCCGAGGCAGCTGCATCTTGTGCTGCACTGAAAGGCTGCTGCTGCTCCGTATAGCCTTGGGTCTGTGCCCTGTCTGAGGCTGGAGGAGTTCTAAGATGCACATTCTTTACCAGCCACGGAGCTGAAACTCTGGCCCAAACATCTTCACAGAATCGGAGAAACACCAAGGTTGGAAAAGACCTACAGGATCATCCAGTCCAACCATCACCAATAGTCATCACCAGTCCATCACCAATAGTTCTCACTAAACCATGTCACTCAACACAAAATCCAAACGTTCTTTGAACACCTCCGAGGTCAGTGACTCCACCTCCCTGTGCAGCCCATTCCAGTGCCTGACCACTCTTCCAGAAAAGTGGTATTTCCCAGTGTCCAGCCTAAATTTCCCCTGGTGCAGCTTGAAGCCATTCCCTCTAGTTCTATCACTAGTTACATGAGAGAAGAGGCCGACCTCCCTTCAGGTAGTTATTCAGATGTGACTTGAATATGTTTGCGTTATGTCTTTTCTAGCTGTAAAGAATGCATCCTTAATTCTTGCTTTGGCCATCCCATGCCTTTTTGCTTTGCTGTTTTCTAGCACAGCAGATGGCCTTGTTCATTGGTCTGGCCTTTTTTACGTAGGAACCTTATTCCACACTCCTCAGCTGGGCCAACCTCTCACTCTTACACTCAGTGATAAGGCTTTCTTTTTTGTGTGTCCTGCAAATGATTCTTTGTGCTCCCGGAAAATATTTGCTAAAATCTCTTAAACCATTTGAGTGTTTCTTTAAAATATCCTTTGGCGTAATGCTTAGAAAATAGTTGACATCTCTCTGCATCCATCTGTTGTCTCGTATCCTATAACGAGGCTGTAAAATTCAAGACTATTTTTTCCATGTTCACACAGCATTTCTCAAGTGAGCCTTGCCCATGCCAGTGACCTCTGAAGTGCTGCAAACAGCTATTGTTGTCAGGGCCAGACAGGCTGCTGATAACTGAAGGGGATTCTGCCTATATGTTATCATCACACTCTTTGCCATTAGCATCCCCTTTATATAACCTATTTTTAAGTGACACTGGTGGTGAGAAGGCTCTGTGTCTGCTGCTGCTTTGCTGAAGTATGCTGCCTGTAGCAACCCTTGCAAGCCAGCAAATAAACCTCATAGGTAACCAGCTGCTTTTCGTTTGAAGAACAAACAGATTTGCTGCTTTGACTGTAAAATCTTTCTCATCATTATCTATATGGAGCACAGCGTAGTCTACTTTGTGCAGTTCAGTGTAATTCCTTGGAAGAAAGAGAAGGCAGGCACGTGTTCTTGGTGGGTATTCATCATCAAGCAAAAAGTTACTACTTAGCAATGATTTTCTTTCTTTTTCTTCTTTTTCTTTCTCAAATAAGCAGGCGTTTTGCTCTGAAATCAAGGTATTTAGAGAGTGATGGTGGTTCAGATTCAGAAAACCATATGGGCACAACTTGTTTATCTCTTTCTCTGAAATATGACAACGGTGCCATCCTTTTGTTCAGTATGATCAAAGGACATCTACTAGCAAGAGTCGCAGCTGCATCTTGCCATTAATTCACAATAACAGCACACGTTCAGAGGAGCTTTGAACAGTCCTGTTCCTCTGAGGCATCCTGAGAACACTGGATTTACTTGGTAAGGGTGGGACGGCCAGGCCAGGCAGATGCTGGTCATCCAACCCGCGTCACTCAGCAGTGCTCAAGACAGTGTCTTGCTCCTGTGTTACTGCTATAAAGAAACAATCAGGAATTTGAAGTGAGCTGACATCACGTTTACTTGGTGAGACCTGCTGCAGCCAATTCAGTTCTTTTTGCAGTTGCTACAAGAAAAGAAATTGAGTCTTAAGCTGAAGTCTGAAATAAATGAGGTGTGGTTGTACATCATCGCTCTTGCTGTTTACACTTTATTATCCTCTGGTGACATTTGCCAAAGGCATGCTGCAGTGGCGTTAGATCAGGGGCAAAGCTACATCTCTTATGGTGTGAAGGCTTCCCTAATTCTGTTTTGCCTTGTCTTTATTCTCCTTTGATCATAGTTCCCTTACATTTGTCACATGCTAAATTTTTCCATCTCCTCCTCTTGTTTCCTTCTCCCCTGTATTCATAGAGGAGTGCAGTTCAGTGCAGGCTGAAAAACTCCTAGAAAATATTTCTGGATTTTCAGTCTATGGGAGTCTACCTCACTCAGTAATGTGCTATCCCACCCAGGGAGGGAGCTTGTTACTTAGCAAGAAGCCAGTCTGGATACTGACAGGAAGAAAATAAGTCATCTTAACTAAACCTAAAAGGCAAGAGAGTACTGAGATTGCTTTGATAGCAGGACATCTTGATCCAGGACTGCAGGGATTTTTAGCAGCATTCAGTGTTCTCAGGGCAACTTCAGCTGAAGTTACCTCTCTGCTTGGCTGTTTCTCATTACTAGACTTACATTGCTGTTGGGTGTGTTTTATTTTATAAGATTGTGCACACTAATATCATCAGCCATAATTCTGTGGTTTTCTCCTGAAGCCATTACCATAATTAAGATAATGATGTTTAAAGTGAATGTTTATTTTGTACTATTTTGTATGGCAAAATATAATTAGACGTTAGGCTGAAAATGTTTGAAAAGGATTTAGTATTTTGTAAGAGACAGTAAGTCAGAATAAAGCAGTATTTTAACTCTTGAATTGAGCGAATGAAACTCAGTGCAAGAGTACTATAATCATGCTGCAACATTTTCTAATTTCTAAGTATTCCTAACTTCTACTTTTGAAGAGTTGTTTGTCCAGAGTGACAACTTTGATGGCAAATTGATAAAATTCCTAGACCTGTGCTGAGCCGATCTTGTAAATATTTATCTGCCTTACTGTTGATGCTAAGTAAAGGATGCTTTCTTAGCACACACCACATTGCAGTGTGGGTGTTTCCTGTAGGAGCTTGCTTGTATTGCCTCCCTGGGCTCCTAGTGCCAGAGACCCTGCATGCAGGAGATAGCCGAGTGACTTCATTCACCTGCAGCCTTGTGGCTCTAATCTTTTCTCTGCTGTTCAAAGTGACAGGCTTTCGAAGTGCTGAAATCTTTTGGTTCCAACCCAAGCCATTCTGTGGTTCACATTTCATGTGACACTTTTGGTCCTCGCTTTATGCCATTTCTTGATTATTTTTTTTTTTTTTTTTTTTAAAAAAAACAGGATTTCTGAAATATTATCAAGAATAAGACGACCTCACAAGATCCAATACACCTTTTCTGTATCATACTTAGAATGTTGAGTGCCTTATTTAGGATAAACAGAAAAAGGAGGAGGCAGAGATGGGAGGGGCAGGGGGGGAGTGAGTGACCTATCCATGCAGCAGCAGCTCTGCAAGTACTACGAGGGTCAGACACCAAAAGAGCAAAGATTTAAGCACATGTGCAGCTTGTTCCAAAACTGTTTGGATGCTCTTATAATTAAGTTACTGTTAGTTGCAAACAACAGTAATCATTTGAGTTGGGCATTAGCTAAAATATTTAGATGCTATTGTGCTTTGAGGAAACCCTTTCTTTATTTTTGTCCTGGGAGCTCTTGTTCTAACTCCTGCCTTCTTTGTTAGCCAAGACGTGAAGAAGGCTTCCCTTGTGCATCTTTCAGTTTCAGCTCACGCTGCTTTCCTCATGTGCTTCACCTCTCCAGATGCCATCTGTCTTAATGCTCCTATCAGCGTCATGTCAATCAGTGACTTCTGCATATATTTACCCTTCCCTTTTATGGGGCAGAATGAATACTGCAGACCACGTGCATTTGTGTGGGATGACTCTGGAAGCTGATTTTTGTGTCAGCGTACCTTTTCCTCACAGTTTGTAGTTGAAATCTTCATCTCTCAAACTGACTAGGTTGTTCATCTGAGAGATCGAGATATGCTGTATCCTTGGAATTTTCCTCTCAATTTCTTGTCTAGTTCACTAGACTGGTGCAATTTGCCTGGACTAGGCAGCATGCTTCTATTTCTATTACAAATCACCCCCATAAAATTTCAAATTTAACCTATTGCTCTGATGTTTTAGTGATTTGTTACTGTTACTTAGTTGTGTCTTTTGTTCAGTGTTGATCAATTTGTAGTGGACACAATTTGGGGCGCATCTAAAGACTGTTCTGCACTTCCTTATGTTCATGCCTCGTGTGATGTAAATATTGGCATTTATGATAAAGATCAATTATTGTCAGTATACCAGATATGGTTGTCAGTCTTCTCACAGCACATAGGCTGAATGTTTTGACCTCTGCTTAAGTTTATATATCAAGCATGTTGGATGTGTCCAGCCAACTCAATGCCAGAATCAACATCTTGAAGAACCAGGAGCGTCGGACTCGAGATTAATGTAACCACTAGCCCATACTAATTGGACTGGTGTAAAATGAAGCTCTCTGTTAGTGCTTACTCTGGGGAAATCTGTAACAGAGAGAGCAAGGTGAAGGATGCACTCCTGACTAACTCCTGTTTGTGTGAAACAATCCTGTTTCTTACTGGGATGAACGTCTGTAGGAAGGGCTGCTTGCTCATGTGTATATATGCTACGTACAGAAGCTAGCAAATAGTTTTTGCAAGTCCGCCAGTATGCTTCCAAAACAGGCTTGTAGTCTTAGGGATCTACTGTTCAATTCGGTTCTGTTCACAGCTTGATTTAATCCTAAATCTAATAATATATTTCTTTAATTTGTTCACAGTTCAAGGCGTTTTCTTGAACTGAAGTCATATTCCAGTTGAATTTTATAGCAAATTCTTTGGTTTCAGTGAAACCAGGGTTTTATTTCCTGTGTTCAGCTGTACTTCAAAAACATTTTGCCAGATTTAACAAAATAGAGGAAAATAAAAACAAAAGGAAATTAGGTCATCTATATGATTTATCTAGGTAATGCCTATAGGTACGTGCCTCCCACCTGAGGCCGATTATGAGATCAAAACGCCATTCACTTGAAGTTAGACCCGTGAAGATATATTTCTGCTATAAAAAAAAAAGCTGTTTCCAGCCTTGTGTTTTACTTAGTCAGAAGTATTTGCTTGAAAAACTGAACAGGAGGATGGAAAGGGCTGTACTGTTTTATGGTAAGGAGAGGCACACGGCACATCCCCCATTAGATGTGTGTTTATGAGTGGTGGTTCTCCAGTGGCTGGAAGGAGGGAAGGATGAGAACACTGCTGTGGCTCCCAACCCCCTTTACCTCTGGTGATGAAGGATGTGTGTTTCGGAGAGGGTGAGGGATCTGCTACTGAATGCTTATGCATGTGAACATGGTCACTTACATCTTTGTTATAAGTAACCTAACCAAAGGGGACGATGGAACGCTGCCATCACAATTCCTCGTGTTAAACATAGACTAGAAAAGTATTTTTTTTTTAAATTGGATTAAATCAAAAGTACTCTAACACGTCTTAATTAAAAAGCCCATATTTTTTTAATAGACTACAAATCACTTGATCTTTTATATCTTAAAACTTCAGAAATTGCATCCATTTGTTAAGCTGTTTGTCTTCAAAGTTACTGAAGGCTGCCAGTTTTCAGTCTCTGCGTCTGATGAGAAACGTACAGATAATTTGAACTGGATATGGATATATTTACTCTTCAAAACGTGTCATCTTTGGAGTCTAGAAGAATAATTTTGGTTGTCTTATGCTACTTGCTATATATATATATATATATATATATATATATATATATATATATATATATATGTATATTTAAAACTTAGTGGACTAAGATGCGTTTGCTGTAAGATTTTGTGTGGAATGGTTCCTGAAAGTGGTAATATGCAGGTTGTAGAGGAAAAGATTACTTTGAAATATAAGGCAAGCTGGAGTTAGTAATGGCTTCTTTTGTGGAAAGAGCTGTCTAGGAACTTCGGTACTTTGGATGTCTTGGAAAATACATGGAACTCAGCAGACCCTAATAGCAGCAAATTATTTTTCAGTAAATGTTTTTTTTAGAGTTCTGTTACTCTCATTTTCCTCCACTTTGCTCTTTTGATTTACTAGCTTTGTGTGTGAGATTCAGTGCATTTGGGCAGATGCAAGCAGCTGGAAGTAATAGAGTTAGAGCACTTTGAAAGGCTGAATTTTCACAAGTGGTTTGGGGTTTAGATGCTGGGAGTCATTATCTGGTGCTTTCAGAATAACATTTGGAGAACTCGCTCTCATGGCGGAGATTTGAAAGAGGTTATTCATGGGTTGCATTTCACTTCAAGAAAGTTGAATAAAATTACATTGCATTATGTTTTTTAAATGATTTAAATGAATCTGATTGAGCCATGCGGGCGCACTGTAGAATAATATATATTCTAATGGCACAAATCATTACTTTTATTCCATGTATTCAGAAAAATGCGCACTCCCAGAAGCTTTGGAGAGAACTTTTTTTTTCTTGCCAACTACATATGGTGTAGGGAGTGTTTCCCTTAATTTCAAGCCAACATCCCATGTAAACACAATGAAGTTACCTATGGCAGTTTTATGGGGGAGCAAGAATTCGTGGTCGTCTTTTGTGCATTTTTTTTGTTGCTGTTTCTTTCATAGCTGTCCTCTCTGTCTCCAGAGGTTGGTTTCATTACTTGCCATACAAGCAAGGTTTCCTTGTTTTATCCAGGCTCTTTGCGAGTCCACATTTTTTTGCATTTTCTATGCTTGCTTGTCCAGTTCCTGCAACAAATTACTCTGTGGACATGAGCAATGTACAGCACATCTGCTGTCACCTTTTCTTGGCTACTTTGCTGTTGCAGCTGAAGTAGTGGTTAATGTTGTGCACACCTCTCCATGCTGGTAAGGAAGGTTGTAGGAGAGCAGTGCCAGACCAGTTATGCATATTCTTTGCATACGGCTGTATGCTGTCGCTTTGGGGTAGCAATTACAAACATGAGAATGTGTCCCACATCCCTGCCTTGTGCAGAGGTGAAGGAAGGAAACATGATGGGTACCTGGCTCTGCTGAGCTCCTGTTTTCATACATCTTAAAACTGAATTCTCGTAATCAAATACTGGATTGAGAGGCAGTTAAAATATTTTCAGCCTTCTCTCTGAAGGAACCAAAAATGAAATGTATGGCCTCCTTTAAAACGAGCATGGATAAGTGAGTATTGGCTTTTTAAGAATAAGAACATTCAGAAGTGCAGTGTCTGCAGGGAGCTGGGAGTTAGCGGGTATTCTGTGCTGCGTTTGCAGGACAAATAACACATCATAGAAGGAAGGACTCTGGCGTAGGGCTGCAGGGGAACTGGCAGTCTGAAGATCTTCAAACAGAAAAGGTGAAATATCTTGAGCTACATTTATTTCTAGCAAAAATTTGCATAGTTCTAATGGTGCTGAAGGCCGATAG
This sequence comes from Tetrao urogallus, assembly GCF_951394365.1. Lineage (NCBI taxonomy): Eukaryota > Metazoa > Chordata > Aves > Galliformes > Phasianidae > Tetrao > Tetrao urogallus. The sequence goes on from NC_136814.1 coordinate 5,397,296, forward strand.
GTGATTATATTTGTCATTGTAGTTGGTGTGTATTCAGGTGAGATTTTTTCTCTTAAAAGAAAAAAAAAAAAAAAAAAAAAGGAAGGTTTTATTATTTGTGTTGCCATTAGTTTTTAATTAGTGTCATACCAGGCTTAGAGTAGTTCTAAAGTTATGATTTTTAGAATGATTGTAACCTCCATGTTACCTTTGCTTCTAAAGGCAGCAGTAGTTATTCACACTCCTTTAATTGAATAACTACTGCAGGGATGTGATTTTAAAAGTCACCTTTAACAGAAGTTGCATTTAAATTATCACTTCTGTGCGGTTTCACGTTGATATCAAGACAAATCTTTTACTTCTCTATATAAACTCAGTGCTCTCTGGGTAACTTCTAGCACAGTTTGGTGATGATTTCTGTAGTTGATATATTCCACCTAGGGAAATAAAAAACGTGAAGTAAAAGTTGGAATCAGCTGCTGAAATGGTCTCATTTCCTGCCAGACAATTCGCCTTTGGTTTGTACTGAAGTCAATGTCAGTCTGGAAAAAAAAAAACCAATGCTTTGGTTATACATTACTGTTCTTTAAAAATAATTACCCTTATCTTATATTCTGTTCTACTCTACTACTCCCAGTTTAAAAGAAATTGAGGTCAAAAGGCCCATAAATAACCATCTGGTCAGCAACAATACAGAAGAGCGATAGTAGTGGCTTTTCCTATGAAATTTCAGGTGACAGCTGTCACTTGGTGTTTGCCTTTCTGCTTACACAAATTCATCAGGAATGTTTTGATTTCCAGAGTTTTTAATGCTTGCATTTGGAGTGTGAAAGGATAAAATTGCTCTACTTTTTAAATGGAGTAAATTAGGAAAGAGTGTGTGTGTGTATACAAGAATGTGCTTTTTGCCCACTGCTTTGGCTGTGGTAAATAGTTGTTAATTCTGTTTTCTGCGTCCTTAGTTTAAGTACATTTAGAAGTCACAAAAGTTGTAGCTTACAATTAAGTATTCTGCGCCAGATGTCCTTTCTCTTCGGTGCTTCATATTAGCACGTCGAAAGAAAAATAAAGCCCAAGTTGTTCAAGTAACAGATGTTTCCATCCATACCCATGGTCCATTTACTAGTGTTCTATTAGAGAGTTTTCTCTTCCAGGGACCAAACAGTCAATCGGATTTTTCCACAGCTCCAAATTTCTAGTATTGGAAGGCAAATGTTCATAGCCAACAGAGCTTTTTTACTTGGATTGCAAAATTCTTTCCTGAGAGAATCAATGACTCATTTTGCCGTTCAGCTTACAAGTGCTGCGTGAATAGCATTATCTGGATTGATGCGATGACACCCAGCAGAGTGCAAAATCCTTCCCACTTGTGAGGAAGCGCAGGGAAACAGCTTTGTTTCTGGTCCTGAGGAGGCAGGGAAATGCTCTTTGAAGACGTGGTTGAGGTCTGGTGGCCTGGCAGTGAGATTCCCTGCTGGCCAGCAATAAGGGCAGTTAGTTGCATTACCATGTAGAGCTTTGTCTCACTCAGCGTAGCTGTTCTTACCTTGGCAAATAAACCACCAATTCGAAGGCTTCAGCTGTTGATTCATGCTGAAGGTTGATCCCACTCTGAGCTAGGCACTGATAGCTGTTTGGTCAGTAAGGGTTAAGAAGCCAAAGTTGCCCTAGATGTGACAGTAGTTACGTTTTCCCCTCTAGTGCCATTAGGTAAAGAAGTTGGTGTGCTCTAACCTGGCCAGACTGCAGGCTGTGTAACTGACAGGCTGACAGAAATTGGGCAGCTTTCCTTAATCTCCTTCAGAAAAAAAATGAGATGCATTATGAATTAGGACAGATAGTCAATTTGGTTCTAAGAATGAGAGATTCTGGAGTAGAGCGTTAGTATCTTTTATAAATATCATCACAGGGCTCCGTTGTGTGGCACTTCTCACTTACATGCACTTAAATCAGATTTCAGAACTGTTCAGAAATAATTTCTGTAATTGAGATGACCAAATAGTTTGTAGCCAAATTAAGGTTTTGTTGCTTGCTTTGAGTCGATCTTAAAACTCTTTGGGGGTGGAGGGAAGCAAACAAGACATCTCGACTCCAAATGCTGTTATTTAGCACCAATAATCAATCCCAGAAGACATTTAAATATACAATTGGATTGGCTCATTAGAAGTTAGGCTCAGCTGCTGCCAATTAGGATGTGCTAATTTGCATAGGAATCTTGATTGTGTAGCATTGTTAGAGGCAGCACTAGAACTGTCATCTGAGAAAGCAGCAGAAAACCTTACTGAAATGTCAGATGGATTTTGCTGAAGTCCAAGTGTCTTTGGCATATGTAGCAATATGTAACATAGAATGCATTTGTAAATGACTGCCACGTCATCATCTTGTATCGTTACTGCATTTAACTCTGAGACAGGTTATTGGTTTTTTGCTAAGAATGGGATATATAGGAAGATTTCAATCTTCCAGACTTACTACAGGGGTGTTGTTGGCGGTGTCATGAAAGAGGACTTTTATGGGTTGTGCTTACCAACAGGAGAGCTGTGTGGCGTGCAGTTCCTCAGAAATATGCATAATCTAGAGTTCCATTTCTAAGCTACCTAAATCTCTGAATCTCATGGTTTGGAAAATAACTAATGATGTTGCTTGTAAGGCTGAGAGACAGCAAAATGGTTTCATTAAAAAAAAAAAAAAAGTGTTTCTGCAATGCACATCAGCATATTCTTGTTCTTTAAGGAGGTGGACGCACTGGCTATTAGAAGACAATGTTATTGCTCTGCAATCTTGACAGATAGGAAATCATTGTAGTATCATCCCACTTCGTTACCTGAGCGCAGAGTACAGGAGAAAACTATATGGTGCTTCTGTGTGCTGATCAGACTTTTTGTTCTGCTTCTGCCTTTTTGAGTGGAATTGTGTCAATTATAAGCAGCAGAACATAGTATATCTCGAGAGATTTCTAATGGACTTATAATGTAATTCTGATCTGCAAATTTAGTCATTAGCTTATTCTGGTATCCCGCACTAGTCTTCCTCTGATTACATGCGTCCATTCACTTGTCCAGTTGAATGAGAAATTACAGGTTTCTCAATGAGAGTTGTTCAGTTGTTTCCTTTCTGAGAATAGCTGTGATCTCTAGTAAAGCATTAGGTTGGGAGCAATGCTCCACTTTTATGTTTCAGAGCACTGTGCCAACGAGAAGCAAGTTGGTTCTATTTTTGGAGAGCATTCGTTTCATTGCAGTGAAGAACTACTCACTGAAGTTTGCACTGCTACACGAAAAATTTTACTAAGGGACATTTCAGATTTTTGGATTAAAACTTCAGCTGGGGTTATTACTGTTGTGGTCAGGAAATACATTTCAGGCTGATTAAACGCAGGCAAAAAGCTGTGAGCGCTAACTGCTTTTTTAGTATGGTGTGTTTAGTCTTAGGTGTGCAGAGGAACGTGCTGAACATGCAGAGGTTTTAGGCTTCAACTGGAGCGCAGGCAGGCAAGTGTAGAAAATTGAGATATTGTGGGATGCTCATTTATTTTTATCAAGTGAACAACTGGAGAGTGGGCACATGCTTTTTCCTGCTCTTCTGTATTTCTCTTCTGGACATATTTGACAGAGGTCACGGGTGAAATGGGCAGGAAATCGGAGTAACCCTTTTTGCTCTGGAATTGGTGGTGTTAGAAAGGTTGGACAGAGAATTTCAGGATCTAGGGACATCAGTCTGTTTTTCGAGCAGTGACATTTTAAAAGCATTTAGGAGGGAGCAGTGCAAGGCAAAGGCAGATTTAGTTTTTGTTGAAGTTGTCATTGGTTAAACTTCTAAATTTCAAGCTTCACTGTAAAAGGAATTGAGTATTTTTTCCTTAACTTCTGGTCTCTGAGCAGTTAAGTACAACTTCTTTCTGAATGCTGGCTTCTTTGCTCACTTGGTTCACATCATGAACTCAGCCTGCCCGCGCTATCAGTCTTTGGGAACGTTCACACATGCTTACAGACTTAAAAGCTTGAAAACATCCGATCACTGGGCTGCAGTATGGTTCTGGCCAAGTAAATGCACCATTGTTCATTCCAAATACTAGCTGGAATGATAACATGCCATTTCCACTATTATTTGCGTAGAAGATCCATTGAGAGCTTCTCTTTTTTAGGCCTGATTAATTTAAAATATGGAGAATACAAGCATGCAGTGTACAAGGAGATTCTGCATCTCCTTGCGCACTGTAAAAGCTCACATTAAAATCTACTGTTAGAACAGCCATCAGAGACAGCAAGTCAGTTTTCACTTCTAGAGGCCAAAATGTATTTGATAAAAGGGGGAAATCAGGAGGGAGCTGGGGGAGCGTCACCTCTCCTGTGAGTCCTCGGTGCCCATGGGAGAGGCAACAGCTGAACTTAACCAGCAGCATTATCCATTTCATAGGGTACTCCTTTGGTCTGGATGTGATTCAGAGGGACCTGGACAGGCTTGAAAGTGGCCCTAATGAGGTTCAACGGAACCAATTGCAAGGTGTTGCTTTTGAGTTGGTGCATCCCCAGATGTGTGTAGAGACTGGGAGAAGAACACCTCAAGAACAACTGTGTGGAGAAGCACCTGGGGGGTCATGGGGGACAAAACGCTGGACATGAGCCAGCAGTGAGTACTTGCAGCCCAGAGGGCCGACTGTGTCCTGGGCTGAGAGGGGTGGCAGCAGGGAAAAGAATGGGATTGTCTCCCTCTGTTCTTCCTTGGTGTGGCCCCGTCTGCAGCACTGTCTCCAGCCTGGGACCTGGACACAAGAATGATGCAGAGCTGCTGGAGTGGGTCTAGAAGAGACCACAAAGACAAGGAGAGGGCTGGAGCACCTCTCCTATGAAGAAAGGCTTAGGGAGGTGAGCTGCTTCAGCCTGGAGAATCAAAGGCTCTGGGAAGACCTCATTGTGGTCTTCTAGGACTTGAGAGGAGCTTATAAACAAGAGGGTCTGATAGTGATAGAGCAAGATGGGATGGCTTTAGGCTAAAAGAGGGAAGATATGGGTGGAAAGTTCTTTACTCAGAGGGCGGTGAGACCCTGGCACTGCTGCCCAGATTGCTGTGGGTCCCCCATCCTTGGAGGTACCCAAAGTCAGGTTGGATGGGCCCTGGGCAGCCTGAGCCGGTGGGGGACAGCCAGCCCACAGCAATTCCAATTCAAACTGTTCCATGATTCTGTGAATATTGAGTGCTTGTCTTTAGGTTAAAAGAAAAAAAGTAGTGATTCAAAAACTAGATGCATATAAAGTCTATCGAGAGTATGACTGTGCTGTTGGAAACACCACCAAGCTTACAGCTGTTCAACCTTCTGCTAGAGGTACCAGAGACTTTACTGCTGCATAAAGCAGGAAGGCAGCAGCTCTCTAGGAGAATATGCAGTGTGGTGGTGAGGAGTTGAGAGGCTGGATCCCCTCAAGCGTAAATTCTGGGAAGTGACCTTTGCTGCCTTTGTTTTTAAATAAAAAAAAAAAAAAAAAAAAGCCCCAAACCTTCATTAACAGGTGTCTCACACCTGGAAAGGAACGGCTGTCTGGGAGTTTGTAAGGTGCAGGAGAATGCCTTGGTTGGTGTGGCTGCTGCAGGAGAGCGTGCCCTGCAGCCACAATGCGCCTGCTGCCCTTGGCGTGCCACCTGCCCATAGCACCTCGTGAGACCGCACTATCCTGCTGGGAATCTGATTCCTGAGAGAGTGAACATGAATTACATTCACTTACATATATTTCTGTTAAGGTTTTCAGTTAACTCTGGATTGACTGGCTTAGTTTAGTTTTTGACCAGAAATCAGCTGTGGTATACGAAAGCATAGCTGTGTTTAGCCCCCGGGTTTCTCTTAAATCTTGTGGTTCTTGACAATATGTATTTTTTTTAATTAAGTTATACTTTTAATCGGTTATTTGAATATTCAGTGTTTGCTTATGTATTCCCAGTTAATTGCTTACTGCTATCAAAAAAAAAATAAAGTAAATCTCACTGCTTGTGAAATTGGGTATAAATACGATGGCACACTATCATTTTTAAGAGAAATGGTATAAATGGAAAGTGAAGTTAAAAACCGTGTTTCTGAGCTATTAAATACTGATATCAGAGTTGTAACCTTGAAACCAGTGAATGAGTGTGCTACGTGTGCACCAACATAGTAAATGCTATTGCTTTGTACCTTATTGGGGCTAACAGTGCTGTGACTGTAATACTTAGCAGAGAACGAGTTCCTGATGCATGAACAGTTAGAAAACGGTCTGTTTGCAGTGTTGCTTTAGGGACTGTTGAAGGGCAGGGAAACAGGGTGAGAAATGACAGGTTGGTCTTCAATTTGGAGAAGTATCTGGCTTGCATGGCCAAGAAGCGATAGGATGGGACATTGTGAAAGCCTGACCTCAGCAAACTGAACAGCAGCGTTGGCATTGACCTGACCAGAGTACTGGGGTGTTGCTTGTGAGCTGCTGTCTGCTTTGATTCTTTTCTCAGTGGAGTAAAATGGGTTGAACTTGTCTTGTTCTCGTATGTCTTTAAGCTGCTCACTTGCCTGTACTGTGTATTACAGCTTACGAATCAAATAGAGTTTTGAAGGATAAAATATCATCTTTGTCCTGGGTTTAGTGAGGCAGAGGACAAGAGGCTTCTTGTTTTTCTGATGCGCAAATCTTTGGAATCAATTAACTGTGCTCCTTTTTGCATTCTTACATTGTTTATTGTATGTGGAGAGAAATCTTGATTTCTTCCCTTTTCCATAGGATTACTGGTTTTCGTTGAGAAGGGTCCTGGGATCACAGTGAAAATGAATGCATTTGTACGTGGACTGCTCTCAGTTTTTAAAGCTGGACATTGGTCAGCTATCTCTAAAGGTTTTCCATCTTAGAGAAAATGGCTTTGCACTCTTTATAGCAGTTATCGGTTATATCAGTTCTGATGTTTCACTCTGCTAGATATAAAATATGACCTGAAATCCTGCTCTCTCCTGGTTCACTGTAAACAGTGTATTTTAGAGCTGTCGAGTCCGTGTATTTATGCTCCCATCCGTGCTCTTTTATTTATCTTTATGACAAACCTTTGAAGTTCTGGTTAATAAATCAGGAATGCAGCAACTAGTTTTGAAAAGTACAAATCGTGGCAATTTTATCGATTCCATAATTTACTCAATATTTTGGTTAATGCCAACAAAACTGCCTGACTGTAGATGTTTAAGTCAGCTGATGCATCTTAAATAAATATGAATCTATCCTTACAAAGATCAGGGTTAAAATACGTTACACACCAAAGCTCTGCACGGCATTTATGTAATTGAACTACTAAGTTGTCTCCAGACTTTTAGAGTGGTCAAAGTGGAGAAGCACAGCATTGATACCATCCCCAATGTTTGATGTCAACTGAATTTTGACTTAACGATTTTAAAACGTGGGCATGGTGGTGATGGGCTGATGGTTGAACTAGATGATCTTAGTGGTCTTTTGCGACCTTAATGATTCTGCTATTCTATAAATTATTCAAACCAAGTTAGGAGATGCAAATGCTGACCAGGTGCCTTGATAGCTTGCTGTTCTGCTTGTAATTGGAAATATGCCTTCTACTACCTGCTATGCACCCCTTGAGGGCACAGTGCAAAGGCTCGTTCCTCCTCAGGGCCGTGGGTGTGCATACCCGTGCACACTGTGCTTTCATAAACACTTCAGCATTATCTCGCTTTATGTGTGCTGTTAGTCACAGGGCTTGGATTTAAGCACATTTAGTGCTGCTTGAAACAGCATTTGAATTGTTGTTGCAGTTTATATGCGTGCTTTTAGGTGGTTATGATGCATACATGTAAGCACCGAAATGAAAGCAATTAAAGAGGTAATCTTCCCTTTCCTGCTGCACTGCTTCCCGGTGAACTTAAGAAAAATCTTTCTGTGCCTTTAAAGCAGTGAAACAGTGATCAGTCGGGATTGACAGTAAATACGTAGAAATACTCTATGAAATATAGGTTCTGCTTTCTCTTTAAAATGACATGCAAAGAAAACATTGTAGCTGAGACCAGTCTTGTGCTGAGGCGGCAGTATGTTCGATGATTGGGTTTTGATGTCTGTTAAGGGAAGTGAGACCTGTCCACAGCAGTACTCACATCTATCAGAGCTAAATTAAAATTATCCAAGGGCTTAATTTTGTCTGTCTTCAGCTGTGTATGACCCGGAAATGATCCGTTCTGTCTAGTCTTTAGAAGTGAAAAGTTGGTGTTCATAAGATCAGGTGGAGATATCAAACAGTAGAGAAGATATAGCACGTGTGGGTGAAGGTCACAGGCAAGGCTGGATGTCCATGGTTAAAACCACATCCAGCCACAAAGAGAAGAAAGTGACTGAGTTAGAGCGCATACTTTTTTTGGAGATGAGTTCCATGGTGGCAAAGGCTTTCAATTGCTTTTTGTTTCTAGAATCTCCTGTGTCTTTATCTCTGGCTGGGGAAGGAAATGTGGTGTTGTGGTGTGGTTAGGTAGCTTCAAGTGCAGGGGGAAGTTTGGTACACTACTGAAGTATCACATGAAGGACAGAACTAAAGCTTACAAGTAGCTGAGCTGTATTGGTATGGGCTGCCTAATCCAGTAGTTGAAGGATGCTGTATTACTTGGCTAGGTGAGCTGGTGAAGGACCTGCTCAAGCTACAGATCCTTAGAGAATTACTTGCTGAAATTTTCGCCTCCTCTAACAGTCTTGGCTTCTTCAAACCTGTAAGGCTTGCAAAAATACTGGAAAGCAACTGATACTGACAAGTTCTACATCATTTACCACCTGAAACACTGGGAGGAGAGCTGGAGCTCAAATATTTGTCAGCTGCCCGAGGGGGTGGGAATATTGCTTGGAAGTGTTGTGTTGATTTATTATTCACTAATTTTCCAACTTTTCCTGGCCTTTCTTCCTTTCCCACCTGCCAGCAGAATTCTCTTTGTTGTAAGCCCTGCAATTCAGTAAAGAGGTTTTATCTCTGAAGATCACCCAAAAGGAGTCATCAACTTTTCCCGTATTTCTGGGTGGGATCGTGGGTGGTGTAATTTAACTTTTGAGGAGGAATCCCTGTGTAATTGGAAATGGCTCTTTTGGCTACTGACTGCACCTGGAACAATTAGAGAGCATAGTAATTAGTGACTGCTATGATAATAGCTGTTATGCCATGCTTTTTACCTGGGTTTTAATTAACAGGAAAACAATGCTATGTTGCTTTCAGTGAATACACAAGACCATAGGAACAGAGATTGCCATCTGGACTGAAGTAGTAGTCCGGTTTATCTTGCTTTCATCCGTGACAGCTGCTGAACCTGAAGCTAAAAATATTTCTTTTCTTTTTAAGCACAGGGACATTCAGTAAGAAACTGAATCGCTTCATCCCCGATTTTGGCAAATACTCAGTGTTGGTGCTGCTCTCCTGCAGATGGTGTAGACAGGACCTGGTTTTATCTCAGTAGCACCAGCAAGTTCTTTGCGTGTCGTTTTAGTAAAACACAAACAATTTGTACTAACAACCTCCTAGGGGAGGGCTGAATTCAAATAGCTTTGAATTTTTGTAATAATGAAGTAAAAAGTGGATGATTAAACGGAGGAGACTGTTTCTAATTTTACCCTGTCAACAGTTCCATCCTGAGAAATTGTTGAGACATCTTCTGCCCTTCCATTGTAATCCTGCAACAAGTTTGCTTAGAAGTATAAGTACTGGCCTTGAGGCTCTTGGAGATAACTTCAACACTGCCTCTCTGTGTTGCAGCTCTTGGAATAATTTGCTTGTGGGGGTTTTTGTAATATTACTTCTTTAATGCTGCAGTTGAATGAAATACATTTTCTTGACAGGCAGTCGAGGAATTACAGAAACAGGGAAGTTAGTGACTTGGGAGTGTTTAAGTATCAAAGTGTTAATGGATTTTGTTCATTTTAGAGATTTAATCACCATGCAGTAGGCATGTCATTGATTTTTAAGCATATTTCATTATTGACTGCAATTGAGAGTTCATTTTAAAAAAATCAATGGCGTGATATGACCGTGTGTTTTTCTGCTACTTTCTGCAATTTGTCCAGGGCTGTGAATTGGGTTGTATTAATTCTCAGAAGAGGTCCTGAGCATGGTTTATATGGAAAACACTCTACTGCCTGAAGTCGGCTGATAATTTCGAAGTAATGAGAAGTGAAAAAGAGAAGATAACTGGAGATGAATTTACTAAAGGCGCTCGGTCTGAAGAAAGTGCCCTCTGAGAGATGTGGCACATTGAGAGAACTGACATGCCTTGTGGCTGCAGCCTTGTAGCTGTCAGGAGGCTGCCTGGGAAATGGGTGAGGAGTCCGTCCTTCACCCTCGCTGATCTGCTGCTAACTTTGGTGCTCAAAAGATTGGTGCAATTTTAGGATTTCAACAAAAGCCCTTTTGATCTCATTTCATCGTCGCTTATCAGTCTCTCTTGAACTGCAGTATCTGTGTTTTCCACTGGTTTCCCCTTGCGTGGGTGTCTGCCACTATTTCTGACACCAGCAGAGGTTTTAGAGATGACAATAAATCATTCACTTCATTCACTTCAAAGTTATGCTTGCCATTTTGGTTAGCAAACGATGAGGACGAAGCAGATGTTTCAGGGTGTATAGCTCTTCTCGAACCAATGACATACAGAGAAATAGGGATTGATATCTAGGAAATGTTCAGTAACAGAAGGTTTTGATAAAATATTTTATTGGCAAGGGATGGCTTGGTACAAGACAGCCAAGAGGAGTTTGACAGATGATTAGAAGAAGATATAGAGGTTCCTCCTGAGGGCAGGAGGATAGCATGGGTGTAGAAAAAAGCATGGAGGGCTAACTGCAGTTTGAGGAAAGGGAGGAGGGAGAAAATAACTGACAGTAATTTAGAGCAGTGATTTACATCACCAAATAATGTCCTGGAAACCTGAACGTGGGAAACGGTTTCAAAACGTGATGACTGGAAATGACCCCTTTGCTTTAATTTAAATGAAAATAGGTGAATACAAAGAAGTATAAAAGACGCAGAAAATCATCTGTAATGAATAAAAATATGCATACATTTTTATTTTGCGGCCACGTGAATGCACTAGTTTTGTTGGTATGATGGTAAGGAATGAGGAAAAAGAATAAAATCTTGATCCACGTGGCTTCTGAAGACTGATTAGATTAATGATAGGAGAAAGTGTTGCTTGCTTTGAGGGTTTTGACATTCTAGCAAGAAAAAGTCTGGTAATTTATCAGGTTGGCATTCCCAGTCGCTGTTACAGTACTGTACAACAGCATGAGGTTTGGTTCTATCAGGTACAACATAGCACTTCTGGACTCATAACATTTATTGACTGAGTTTTCTGTGTTCACACAGGCCGAGATTCTCAAACGTGCAGCTCTGTCGTGTTGCCACTGGCAACGGGGTAAAAGGAGTTGTCTAAACTCTGCCAACTGTCCATAAGATGTCTGCTTTACCTGTACTAAATTTGTAAGAAGCTGCAAATGCCTATCTGACATTTACAGGTTGCAGCCCAAGGACTGATGCCTCATTAATTCCTCCTGGGACTTTGCTGTCCGTGACAGCTTTTGAGTTACTGTAAACAATATGCTGAAAAATTTGCTCCTCGTATTTAACTGTCAGAAAAGTTTATTCTGCAGCCTTTCGTGCATGTGGCACAGCAGTGTGCAGGGGAGGGCTTCCCAGCACCGTTACCTGGCTCAGCTTTCAGAAGAGGTCTTCATTTTCTAATAAGCATGTCTACAATAAAAGGTATTGAATTTTGAAAGCTGTGATGGCCAGCTGTCCTAAATCCTGTTGCTCATTTGCATTAATGGTCTTCAAATAGTAAGTTAGAGCTTTCTTGCCGTCATCCCAGTGCTTTGTAACTAACTTACTGCATCCTTTATTCTAAAAATGACAATAATTAGTATTTCTGAGAGTTCAGTCATAAAACTGATCATTAACGAGCAGTTTATCCCAAATATCGGAGTGATGGCTTGTGTAATGTTTGTAAGTTGCTGGTTTTGCTTGCCTTGAAAACAAGTCTGCAATTTGTTAGAATACCATGGATAAATATTAGTTAGAATGCCAGGAATAAATGTGCGTTTTTCTCTGTGATTTTTCAGGCTGAAGTGATGGTACAGCAGAGATACTTAATCTCCTTTTAGCATTTATCATAAAGTGCAGAGCTTCCCGGAGAGTAATTTTGTATTGTAATTGTTCACAACAGACTTAAGTTGTTTTAGTGCATGCATAACTTGGAAATGAATTGTTCCAACAGTTTGGGGGAGTATGCTACCCAGGATTTAAAGAATAATAGCATCTGGAGTCCCTGTTTCACAACTTTTACTGCAAGGCTCATATATTATGTTGCCTTAGATGGAGTTATATGCAGCACAGACAAGATAGCGCAAAATAAGTAAGACATCAGTCATAGGGAAAATTCTTTATATGGAGCCTGTGAGGGACTTCAATTTGTCTTGAAAGCTGTTCTATTCTGTTGGGCTTTTCTGCTCGAGGATGTAAAGAGAGTGAGACAGCATGAATTTATAGAATGCTTGCAGCTCCCTGCTGCCTTCCCTTTTCAGTGCTGGGGAGGCTTCTCCCTGGGGATTGAGAGCAAGGACCAGCCCTGAGCCCTCTAGCAGATGCTTTCTCTCCAAGGGAGTATGCATCTCAGTACAGGTTGCTGAAAGATTACAGGTGCCTAAAATTAGCTACAGGGAGCACTCGGCTACTGAGGTCCTACTAACTGTGTAGATTTGGATACTTGGATGCTTGACCTGCTCTTGAAGACAAATAGGTAAGCTACATCCTTGAAAGATCCTTGCGATGGAGGCAGAAAATGGTTGTACTGACATTGGTGTAAAATAGCACGTTCTAAACTGCTGTCCTGACTCATTTTCCCGTAGCCTTCCTGGAGCTGTAGCAATGATGCTTGATGCTTGCTGCTGCAGTAATAGTATGCATGAGCTGATGTGATAATTCTTTTTAATAACCTGGTAACTAATTATTTTCAACGACAGTTTTTGTGAGGTGCACAAATGGAGTAAATTGTTGGCAGCTTTGTTGCTGCGTGTAATGTAAGGCAGTCTGATGATGCCCCTTTGTCAGGTGCAGCCGTGTTGGCAAGAGAATTTCCAGGAGCTACATCCAGAGCAGTAGCAGGCTTCTGAATAGAAAGAGATATATCTCTATACCTGGGAATTCAGGTGGCTCTCAGGAGCAATTACCTTGCCTTGTTACGCAAGCTCTTGGTTTTGAACACTGGCCAGAGTGTAATTAGCTGTAATTAATGTGAGGGAGGTGCTAGAAGCGGGGAAAGCAGCTAAAGAGCACGGAGGAGGGAGGCTGTACCTGCCCAGTAGAGCTGTGAGGTTTTCGGTTAGAGATGGGCATGTGCATCTCTGAAGGCTGTGAGGGCCCGGGGCAGTGACACATCAGTGTGGGAGGTCTTTCTGTTTTCCATCTATAGCTTCCTCAGGGCTTCCTGGCTCAGAAGGAGCTCGTGCATCACACTGAAATGCCAGCACCAGAGTTATGTCTGGACTTTCGGCCAGAAGACTCCTCCTGAGTCTTCAAATCTGCATTTTGCCCCTACTCTTAGCATGCAGCTTCCCAAATGGATTGCATGTGCAGCACTCACATAATATGCTTCCTCCATCCTTTCCTCTTATTTCTTCCCCTTGCTACCCTTTTGGATGACGTTTTCTTTGCCATTAGTTTTCTACAGAGCAAATTCTCCTTCTATATTACTGCATCCCTGATAATGTGATGCCAGAAAGGAAGTTTTTAGCTTTAAAATTGTTAATGGGTGCAAAGCTAAATAGCTGAAATGGATTTGTGACCCCTTCTGCATAAAGCAATCTGTAGAATGGCATGATGATTTTGAAAGACTCAGTCATCTCTGTGGGTATCGGTAATACAAAAAGCACGTTTAATAAGTTTTTCGGGAGCTACTTTATTACCTTAGCATTGTTCCTAGTGGCAGCTTACTGTAATGGGCTGAGCGTATAAAACACCCCTGGGAACTCCTGTGATTAAATTGAATTTCTGATAATGATTTGCACTGTGAACTTAAGAGAATCATTTAAAGCACACCTGTGAACCTTTACTTCCATTTTGGAGCAGCTATTTCACAGAACCATCACTGAAACAATGCGATGACTCCAGTGAGCTGTTGCTTACAGCCCAGACCTTGATCCATCTCTGCTTCGCTTCTATAAAAAGAAATGGGATGCTTACGTGTCCCGCAAATTATTGTGAGGATTGATTGCTTGATGTTTAAGATCTATTAAATGCTTTTTTTTTTTTCCATGGAGAAAGAGCAAGGGAAAAGGCTAATTACAATTGTTCTTCTTTTTGGCAGATAAAGTAAGCGTACATCTTTTTCATCGTCCCTGAGCTTTGGGGTTTTTTTTATTTTGCGTTTTATTCTTTGGCCAGTTAATCTATGGCAGCATGTATTCAGAATTAAGCATGCATGTTTCTCAATTCACTGGCAGAACATATAAAAATACAGAATGAATGGGATGAAGTGCACGTGTCAGAGCTGGCCTGATGCCCTGCTGATGGTGCCGAGGATGGCACGCTGCAGACAGGTCACCGCGTGACACAGAAAGCCTGGGAGGGACAATGCATGCCGTGAAATCTGCTTTGTGCTCTGCTTCTTTATTATTATTATTTTATTTTTCCTGGCTTAACTTACACATCTGATATTGAAAATCTGATCCAGAATGTTTTACAGACAAACCCCAGAGGCTGCATATATGCTAAAGTAGCACTTTAATATTTTGTTTATATTCCTCTCAGAAGATTGGTATGATTACAAATTACTGGTTGAGGGATCTTATTTCTGTGCTTGCCTTAGACATGTGCTCATTCTACCCTCATAATTCTCTAAGAAAGAAAGCAAAAAAGGATCCTTTAACAGTTTAGAGCAGAAACAACCATTGCTTTATATTGCTGCCTTTTGCTCAGGCAGGCATATTTAACAGTTCTCACCCTTAGGATACGTGTGAAGATCTGTATGTAGATTTTGCTGGCTGAACTTGTGACTGAAGCTGAACAACTTCAAGCACCAGCTTGCTGCAGGAGGGCCACGTGTTCACATGGACAGCCCCAGGTCTCTTGAGGCTTTTGCTTTTTATCGATGCTGTTCATGCCTAACTCCTACCAGGTGTGTTTTGATGTGTTCATCCCACTGAAGTAGAAATAAACTCAGACATAGCAGCCACACTGCCTGTAACTGCTTCAAGCAGAAGGCTCAGTGTCAGTAGATGCCAGGTCCTAGCTGTCTTCAGAAATAGCACTTAGTCATGAGGTTCGGATTTGAGTCTGCCTTTAGAAGATGGGCAGGGTGAGGATTTCTTGTTTCACATGAGTGAGCTGGTCTGTAGGAGCTCCATTAAAGCACGTGGCTTCACGTGTTGGGCGGTTGTCTCGTAGTCATGGCAGCTGGACATGAAGTGGAGAACTGATGTTCTCGGTGACTCAGTTTGAAGTGACCTTAATGCTAGATTCAAGTTCATCCAACAAATACTTGTTATTGAGTAAAGTAACTTAGAGTTCAGGAACAGATTTGTACAGACTGTGAGTGAATGTGAAGGCTTATCAGAGACAGGTGCAGAAGGGTCCTTGGGCAGATTACTGGTGGCTCTTTCCAGTCTGAGTCGGTACCAACCTGTGTCTTAAAGTCACCCTCCAATAATTTGGATAGCACTGCTCCTTAGGTTACAGAATCACAGAATTGTAGGGGTTGGAAGGGACCTCCAGAGATCATCGAGTCCAACCCCCCTGCCAAAGCAGGTTCCCTACACCAGGTCGCACAGGTAGGCGAGGTAGGTTACACAAGGTAGGTTACCTTGTTCCAATGCTTAACTGTGAAAGTACAGAGGTAATGCAATCCAGTGCCTTAAATTTATGTTGCTGCAAGTTCAGCTGATGAGATTTCGCTTTCCCATGACCAGACTTGTGTAGCATTTCATTTCTGTCCCCTTAGCCATGTCTGAGCGTGTTGTTGGAACTTCTTCCTCAACTATCTCTGTCAGCTGAACGCGTGTACCTGCTTCTCTAAGCCATCCTAAAGGCACCATTCCTGAACTTCTGTGTCTTGCTCCAGAGTCTCACCAGATTCCCTGCTGAGATCTTTCTTGTACCCATCTGAGAAGGGTAGAGACCCGTCTGGGCTCTCAGTTGCTACAAATGGTGCTTCTAATAACTCATTCCTAGGGAAATGTTTCTCATCCTCAGTGGCAAGCTTTGCATTGCGCTGTTTATTTACTCACACTGTAATATATGTTAAACTCTTAAAATGCTGTTCTCATGCTCTGCCGCTGTATTTGTATTTATGATTTGTTGTTGCAGGTGAAGTGCTTCTCTCTTGCCTTTGACTGCTTCTCCAATTCAGCAAGATTTGTTTTCTTGTTTTATCTTCCAGAGCAATTTTCCTTCCTCCTGATTTTGTTACCAGCCAATTCTATATGTGTATTTATTCCAATGTGGATGGTATCAACGATCAAGTATCAGAGCCAGTGATGCCTGTGTTGATAGATTTTTCTGATTTTTGTCAGTAAATGATCAGAAATGGCTCCTGAGAGCAGTTTTTCAGATAGCCCTGCACCTGCTTTGTTTTCTGCTTTCACGTTAACCTACATTTCTGCAGCTTGCTTAGGAGACTGTCATGTGGAATATGTCAAGAGCATGACTGAAGTCAAGATAGATCCCATCCAGTGCTTTCTTCTTAGCTCACTTTAGACCTTTCTAGGAAATTAGGTTGGCTTGACAGTGTGCCCTTGTGGCCAAGAAGGCCAGTGGTAACCTGAGGCACATTACAAAGAGTGTGGCCAGCAGGCTGAGAGAGGCCATCTGATCCTTCCTTTCTATTCTGCACTGGTGAGGCCACTTTTAGAATACTGTGTCTGTATTCTGTATCACTGGGCTCTCCAGTTCAAAACAGATAGGGATCTCCTAGAAGCAGTGAAGGACCACAAAGATGATGAAGGACCTGGAGCTTCTCCCTTTTGAGGAAAGGCTGAGAGGCCTGGGGCTGTGCAGCCTGGGGAAAAGAAGACTGAGGGAAGGATGTGGTTGATGTTTATAAATACCTAAAGGGAGGTGGGAGGGAAATGGACGAGACCAGACCCTTATTGGCATAGTGATATGACAAGGAGCAATGGCCTAAAACTTGAACATAGGAAGTTCCATACACACATGTGGAAGAAGTTCATTATATTAAGGGTGACAGAGTACTAAAACAGGCTGCCCAGAGATATAGTGAATAACTCCATAGAAGGAGGCTCCAAGACCTGTCTGCATGCCTGCCTTTGTGACCTGCTGTACAGTACCTGCTCTAGCAGAGTGTTGGACTTGATGATCTCTTGGGGTCCCTTCCAGCCTCTACAATCCTGTGATTCTGTGGCAGCGTTTTTTGTTAGCAGCTCCATGTTAGCCATCTTCAGGCACTGTTATTCTCTGGCTGCTTGCTTAGGGATGACTTTCTAGATAGTTCTTTTAAATAATACTCTTTCTGATTTCTTTCACTATGTAATTTCCTTAATCTTTATTCTCTTCCTTTTTTTACCTACCTTTCCCAATAGCTCTTCAGGTTTTCTCTCCTCATCCATGAACTCTCTTGGAAAGTGGTCAGTGTTCCTTAGAGTCTCTGGAATGATTCTATCAAGCTCTTTTGATGATTCCTTTACCTAAATGTGTTCAAATGCATTCCTTCTCAGTTTTTTTCATCCCCCTTCTCTGTTGTTGAAACTAATTATGTTAGGGGTTTCATCTTAATGGAACATTTTTGTGAAGAGTGAAGCAAAAAAGCGTTGAACGCAGCAGTCATCCCCATTTATCCATTACTTTAGTATTTGTAAGGAAAGGACCTTCATTCTTTTTATTGCTCTTAGTAAATTTACAAGCTCTTTTCTTACAGAATTTATATCCTTGCACCACAGTGTTATAAAATCACTGTCAGGCTACTAACACATCAGTTTAGTAACTTTAACCAATCAGTAACCATTGCTTATTCAGTGTGATAGTTGTGTAAAGCTGAAATGAATACATAAGAGCTGCTCTCTGCCTCTGTTACTTATTGGCTGCTTATTTTTTTTTTTTCTGGCCTGCAAGCATGCTATAAAAGAAATGTGGGGAGGAGAAAAAAACAACAAAAACAGAAAAAGAACATATCTATTTCTATACTTGCAGTTTTGGCACTGTTATTCTGCAGAATAAACTGAGATCAAGCTCTGCATGCTTTGAGAGTGGCCATCAGCTGTACCTGTGCACGCATCTGCCTGCCTGTTCTCTGCAGCACTGCAGCTGTTCACGTCTCAGGACCACCATTCAGACCCTTGCTTTGGGTTCATCACCTCTCCCCTTTGCCCGCTTGCTGTTGTTGAAGGAAGCTATCTTGGTTTTATATAGGAAGGAGGGAGGAGATGTGGGATTTTTTTTCTGCTTTCCCTTTGTTGTGCTTTCTCTGTGGAAAGGGAAATATTTGGCCTGTTGTCAGAAAGCAGCATTAGATAATTGCTTAAAAAGTAATAAAAGTGCAAATGGCAAAACCTGTAGGTGCTGTGGACGTTACAGAGTATCTGTTCACTGAAATCCAAATCATCAGGTTGTGTGGGAGGTCTGAGATGGAAGGGTGGGTGGTATGATAGCAGAAAGGGGATAAAAGATAAACATAAGTGACATTTGAGTCTTTGTATCTGATGTGGAAACCGTGTTCCTTGGTGTCAAATGTGGAAGAGCGCAGATCCAAATACAGCTGAACTGGTGAAACCGCTTCAGCTTTTAAAACAGGAAATCCTGCAGGGTTTTGGCCTTATGCATTGCATCCATTGAGCTTTGCTTCCAGTATTTGGAAAACTGAATATTACATTATATTCCTCGGTCATGGGACTAATATACACACTACAAAATCAGGTGTACAAAATGCACTAAAAAGGATATAATTGTTTTATGAACTGTTAAATGCTGGTGTCACTTCTGTTTTTAATTCTGGAAGAGAAAGAAGCACTTTGAATTAAGTTCTTCAAATTGTCTTTGAAGCTATGACCAATTATAAATTTAATTTGAAAATTGCATCTGTGGAATTCAGAACTTTGAATAACATTATCACAGTTATACAGCTGAAAAATGAAAACTCCAATTACTGTTCTTGACGGAGAAGTCTTCCGAAGGAATGCTATGTATCTGGCAATTTCAGGTGCAGGGAATCAGCACGGGAAGTTTAACAGTTTCACTCCCTACTACATTGCGTGTCTTGCAGGTTTTACTACTAGTTTTGTTACACTGTTTTTAAGAAAAAAAAAAAAAAAAAAAAAAAAAAAAACCACCCACAAAAACGGTTTACTACTTTCAGTTCTAGCAGATGCGTACATCAAATGTTTATAGGGAAAAATATTTTCACAAAAAATGAGATCTTGTGAAGTAGTAACAATTGTTATTATGTCTCTTTATGCACAAAGCATTTGTTTTTGAAACACTGTGGGCATATAAACATTAAAGTAGTAATGCTGTATGTTCACATGATGTGCCTATCACTTCTCTCTGTCAGAATTTCTCCCCAAGTGATACTTGCAACTGTAGAGTTTCTAATAGTTTACCCAGCTTTATACTTCTGATGGCATCCTGGAGCAGTGATTTAATGTTCTGATGGGACTACTTCCAATGTTTGGATTCTTGAAAGCTAGAACATTATTCTTAGTTTATTTCTGCTGCGATTGTTTCACCTTCCTTTATTATTTCTTCCTTTTATCATTGTGATAATGGAGTACAAGTCTCTTAAGAATTAGAATGAGGAATAAATATCTTGTTTTCTTGTTGGAGATGCGTAGATTAAAAGGCTTAAGAAGAGGATTGTGATCAACTCGCAGGCCTTTTGGAAGTGGCAGTTTATGGAAGTACTGTGACTTTATTTTCTCAATTTTGAGCTGTAATATATCAGAGGGGGGAAAAAAAAATTAAAGCAACTAGAAAATCCATCACTTGTTTGTAAGGTCACTAAGGTTCCAGTTGCATTGCAGTTAGCATTTGCACCTCACCTCTAGTGTGGATTTATTGAACTTTGTTTTATCCATTTTCTTTAGCCTGAAAGGCCAAAGAATCTGGAGCATCGTATTAGGAGCTTATGTTTGGATGATCACAGTCAGAATCAAAGAACATTTAAGGTTGGAAAGGAGCTCTGGAAGCACGCAGTCCGAGTGATCTGACCTGTATCTGCTTGATGTTTGAATCTTTCCAAGGATTGGGATTCATTATTATAGACGTTTTATACAAACCACCTCACAAGAGTTTGACTGCTGAACACTACGAGAATAGCAGCTATGGAAGCTGTACTGAAATGAAGGTCAGCAAGGTCTGTTCACTCTTGTCTGCTGAGTCGTGGAGAGCAGCTAGGTTTGCCAGCCAAGATTTGCCTGTGATGCATTTTTGTGTGTTTTCTCTAGCCGCCCTCATGTTCTTGGAGAAGGCTTCAAGAGAATTTTCTTCGTGACTTTCACTGGAGTGAGATTGACTGGTCTGCAGTTTATTATATTCTCCTCTTGTTTCTTGATGGTGGGCACAACTGTCCTACATTTTTCAAAGGTGATGTTGCAGTGGCATCAGATAGCATTAGTTATTGTGACCAGCTGGATTTATGGCTTTGATGCTCAGGAGCAGTAGGGTAGAGGTTTGGCCTTTGTTTGGAGAACGTCCAGCTCAATTTAAAAACTCGTCTGTTAACTGAACTTTCATATATTAAATGTACTACGTTGGGCTTGTAGTGTTCTTAATTCTTAAAATATTGCACAGCATAGAATTGCTTACCTTAGAGAAGTATGTTTTCTCAGCACCTTTATTAGCCCTAGAGCGTGTAATGTCATTAGTGCATACCTTGAGTTAGATTGACAAGATCATGAACACAGCTGATTGATGCAGTCCTTTAATTACTTATTTAAAAAAGATATGCTGCCTGTTCTGTAGTGTTGCCCAAGATTGATTTGAGTTGGCAGGCCTCTGCCTTCTTAGGTCATTGAACATTCTTTTTGCTATGATATCTTGCTTACTTTTTTCCAATCTTTTGGAATATCCTTAGTATTCACAGAGTTATTTAAAATTGATGTTGAAGGTAAAACTTGCACCTTGATAAACAGTCTTTGAAGCCATTGACCTGGAGGTCATGAAGGCCTGCTGCTTTAAAAAGGCCTAACTGAAGAACAGTTCCATTCAACATTCAACCCTCAGCTACTTTTTAGAATGAAAGATAAATGTCACGATCATTAAATGGTATGACTGTATCTTCTGATTTATTTTCCAGATACGGTAGAGGGAAATTTATTGAAAGTTTGTACCCTTTCGCATCGCAGTATTGACATGCATCATTTTTGTTTGCCTATCAACAAGAAAAATTTCTGTGTCTTATTCTGTTCCCAGCGCACATTATTTGGTGTTTAAAAAAAAAAAAAGGGAAAACCACACAACTAGGCTATGATAATCACCAGTTTCTTCTGTCTCCTTTTACTTTGCCTTTAATTCTACAGTGCATCATCACTTGTTAGTTGTCTTACTGACCAATCATGTAACAAAAGCAAAAGAATGTATATAAAGATTTCTACGCCTGTTTGCATTGAAAGTCAATGGACCTGTCTATAACCAAAGAATGATTGCTTTTCCCACTGCATTTTTAACAGCTATCTCTTTTTTCCTCTATATTTTAAACCACTCTAAGCGTGCAAGCCTGTTTATTCACAGATGGCTGTTTTCTGTTTTTTACCTGTGCAAAACTCTATTTCTTAAATATAGATAGCCTTCTTTCCTGATGGTAAGTTGCGAGGCAGCTGGTGACATCTGCTTAGTTCTTGCCATTGTGCATTTTCTGGATACCTGAACAGGGATTTGTTTCAGTTCCTCAGCCAAGGTAACCAGTAAGCGCTTTGAGAGAAGCAAGAGTTTTGTAAGATGGATGGAATTATTTTCTTCATTTTTTGTCTCTACATTCTAAGTCAAAAGTAGAGGAAGACATGCTTTTGATTAGCTAATAAGCAAAAAAACACAGAGCTCCAGGCTTCATCTTCTGATATGCTAATTCTTGAAATAAAAGAGCAATGAAACTATCTGCAAAAGGAAAGCGCCAAACGTCTGACAACAATACACTTGCCAGGACTCTGAAAACCATTTCTTATCTCAGCAAATCCTTCCAGCCTTGACTGTCATATTAGCCAGTTTTATTTTTCATTGCTTGTCTTTGATCATCTGCTGCATATTCCCATGGGAGAAAGTTATGCCCATTTGCCTGTGAGCTACTTGCAATGTTTAATGAGTATCTGTACGTTCTATCTAGGTTTTAAAAGCACTTCTGCTTAGATAAATTGAACAATCCTTTCATTAACTTTATATATGCAGACTTTTTGTTGCTCTAAAGGACGATAAGGCATTAGAGTATTTGTTTTGTGGGTGGACTTGCACGTGGCTTTTCTTTAAAAAGGTATTTTTACCACCATTTTCATTTTTACTGTAGCAGAAGAGCTAGTTTGTACCAGCTTCTGTGTTACTGAGCAATGCTCGGTATGCTTTTCCATCCCAGAGCATTTTCCAATGCTCTGAATGTTTTTCCAAAGAGAAAGCAGAAGATGGCATTTGTGAACACCAGTGTGTAACAGGTTAAAATAAATCTTATTGACTGTGACATCTGGCAAGTTGCATGTCAGCTGTTTCCCAAAACGATCTAGTAGTCAGTATTTCTGTCCTTTCATGAAGTAGTATCCATTTTGTGAAGTAGTAAACTCTCATCTTTTTAAAAATTTCAGCTTTGTTTTCCTTATTTTTATTTTGCTTTTTTTTTTCCCCATTATGATAGTGAGTAGCATATAGGTAGAAAATTGAGCTAAAGAGCTTTGTATGTAGGGTAAATCTTGCATTTGTTGAGTTAAATCTTGGGCATTCATTCATTTCCATTTCTATTCTTAGACTGTGCATTTAGTTTTAAGTTCCTTGGTTACCTGTAAGTTGTTCCAAGTTTGAAGTTACTCGAGTTGTCCACCTGTGATAGCATTATTGTTTCATCAGCTGTAGCTTTAGTATTTTGCTAGACTATGATTTTGAGGAGGAAAAAATGCATCCAGTTGGAAGGACTTCTGTTCAGTGCTGCGATCTTCATAATAATTAGGGGAAAAGGCCATTGCTACGTTAGGGAGAAATGTTTTTTAAGGTTGCAAAATGGATCCCTGTGGTTGATTGCTATGCACCCCGTCAGCCAGCTGGGTTCTGGGAAAAACAAGAGCACTTGTTGTGCCTCAACACAAACACTGAAATGTCTTTCTACAACAAGCTGCAATTAGAACTCAGACAGACAGAAATGTGAATGTTTAAAAAAAAAAAAAAAGTTGGCTTCTTCACTTTGTCAAGGAAATTTAATTCACAGATGAAAATTATTTCTTGTTATAGTGACATGAAAACAAAACATCTTGAGAAGACAAATTTCATTCTTCTTTGGAAGACTTGTGGAACAAGAGTGTGGACTGTGTTGTTTGTATTTAAAATTAACACTAGTGTCTGAACCACGAAGGCATTCTTGAATTGCTCTTTCAAGTGGGAACAGGCAGCTTCTAGTGGACTTGGCAATTTATCTAGCATGCTTGCCAGAGATGGATGATGCCATACAGGGTTTCCATAGCTTGCTCTGTGCAAAGTTCCAGAGATCCCAAAGGCACGTGGCTGCTGAGTTCCCAGCATGACTTGACAGCCCACCCTGCTCTTCTCCTCCATCTTCAGCACAAGGCCAAAGATCTTGCTGTCAAGAAGAGGAGAATGAAGGAAAGTTTTAAGAAAGCAGCATCTGTATTACCTGGGTTCTGGAAGCACAGTCGGATGAGTAGGGTTTGGAAGGTTAGAATTCAGATCTTGAGATAGAGCTCAGGAAAATGAGACACTATGGTATGTGCAGGCAGCATGCTGGTGGTGATAGCTAAGAGGGAATTATTATTTAACTGTGGTAACAGATAACGTTGGTTTTGAATCAGTTATATGTCTCCTCTGAGAGCAGTGAACTAGTCTGCAGGAAGTGTCTGAGAAAGGGAAACTTGGGCAGCAAAGCCAGAGCGGGAGCGGGACAGGGACTGGCAGGTGTGTGTCACTGAGCAGATGTGGGAGACTAAATGGTGAGAACAAAGGAACAAAAGGAATTTCTGAATAGGCAGACAAGAGGAGATTAAAAGGGGGGAAGGAACTATGGAAAGAAAATGACAAATTAATGAGAGGAGATCTTTTTAAGAAGAAGGAAACAATGGTAAATATTGGGATAATTTGACATACAATAAGGTAAAAAATGAGAGAAAATAGAGTGAATGTTCTTAAGAAATGTTATCAGAGAGTCTTTAGTAAAAAAAAAAAGTCATAGTAGATGGACTTATTTTGTAAACTGCACAAAACTGAGAATCAGTAAGCAGAAATACAACACAGACAATTGAAATGACATATGCTAGGACTCTTGCAGCAGGTAACAGCACGTGGTACAGAAGAAGAAAGTGGACTCAAAAGAAGACATTGCAGAAACATCCTAAGAGGCGATGTGTAGCTATTCTTCAGAATTATGCGAGTTAATGTTCTCTATCCATTAAAGAAAGCTTGGATGCGTCAATTGGCTAGTAGTGTGAAACTCTCTCAGGTTGTATCTTGAAAACTGAACCAAAGGCAGCTGACTGACCTGCTAATTCCATGTAAGATGTAAGCCTGTGCAGCCGGCAGTAAGTAATTCCAAAATATTTCAGAGGAAATAATCTGCAATTGTTATCAGGAAGATAAAACAGATTAGCTTTCAGATAAGAGTATCTTGTTGCAGAGACTGCATTCCTCAATGTAAAGAAAATAGAGCAGATGTTTTTGTGGCCATGTACGTCTTATCTGGACACGCGGATAGATGCAGCGTGGCATTTTATTTCCAGCTTAGCTTTGTTGGAGTATGTTTATTCTTATGCTAAAACGCTGAACAGAGAAAATGATAAAGTTCAGCAGGAGAGATCTCCTTAGTGCGTTGTGGAATGTCACAGATATAAATCATTTGTGAATTAGCTGTGACGAAAAGATGCTGTGATAGTCTACTAGACTGATTGACCAAGTAGCTCATCCCTCTTTTAAAGCAAGCAAATATGCAGAAGACCCCAGGGTATCTGCAACAAAGCATTCGCTGTGTGAGTTAGCCTGCAACCATATTAGCAAAGATCCTGCTGGTTGGCTTGTTACTGTTTGGAGTCTAAGTGCGAGGACCGTCATCTTATACGCCAGCTTCATTTCATGGTTTTGTAACTCAGCTACAGATAGTAAGTCTGTCTGGTAGGGGAGGGGGAGAACTTGTGCACTGACTAATGCATAATCAAAATTCATTGACGCTCTGGCAAAGAAAAGACTGCAATGTTTAACCATGTGCAAGTTTGACAGCCAGAACTTCTTTGGGCTGTGATTCAAGAGATCTCCAGTGCTGTATGTCTGTGGATGTATTTCTGTATCATGCAACTCTTTTCCATTTTGGAGCTGTTGTTCTTCTGTCAGATCTTAATTACTTATATAGGTTTGTGAATTTACCGTCGTTTAGCCAGACATCAATTGAAATCTGACCAAAGCACATTAAATAGTGTTGGCAACAGAAGAATTAAGTGAACCAAACTCTTCCACTCAAATAGAAAGCTTTATT
Organism: Tetrao urogallus; assembly: GCF_951394365.1. Taxonomy (NCBI): domain Eukaryota; kingdom Metazoa; phylum Chordata; class Aves; order Galliformes; family Phasianidae; genus Tetrao; species Tetrao urogallus. The sequence goes on from NC_136814.1 coordinate 5,422,908, forward strand.
ACTGCTTATGATAGAGAAGGAAAAAAAGAATTATCTCAGTACTTTGGAGGATGGAGCTCATAATTCAGGAAATCCAGTTGTCGAATCCTCAATGATAAATTTAAAATCCTAGTCGTAGTGTATATTCCTTAGCTGTCCTTCAGGACTGTGTAATGACTTCACTCCTTTCTCATGAAAAAGATAATTTTCTAAATGTGTTCTGAATAACATGGAAACTGTTGTACGTTACAGCTGGAAATGTTTTTCCCTTCAAAACATTCAGTAACTGTGTGTGACAGCTCCTCCATTTTTGTACCACAGCAGATCAGATATACCGAATCACTTCCAAGATAAAAGTACTACAAATGTGCTCGTGGTCTTTAAAAAGGCACGTTCCAGATGTTCCTTAACCCCTTGACTGCCCTCAGAAGATTTGTGCAGCTACTGATGCTGCATAGCATTCTTCGTGGAATACCATTGGCCATCAGCTACAAGCACAGCAAGGGTTAACAAAGCCTCTTTTTTCCACACGTGCTCTAAGTCCCATCCATTAACTTGGTACGACCCAAGCGTCATAAAATAATGACAACATACTGCTCAACAAGCTTTGTTTATAACTCTCTCATCCTAATATTGCTCTTCAGTTGCAATTAGTAAAAATGGAAAATGATGTGCTGCTGGTCACTTTCATGTTGATTTTAAAGGATTATAAATACATTTTGACAATCTGTAAACAGATGACTCTAATGAGGCACCCTTAGCACAGACTCAGTGATGGTATTTCTGGCCGTCACCTCAACAATTCTGTAAGTAATTATTACTAAAAAGAAAGTTTCTTTGATTTCTAAATGAATGCAATAGCATAAGTAAAAGGCAAATTGGCTGTTTCAGAGTATAAAAATTTCCTGCCTTGACTCCTTTCCTGACTGATGCTGAAGATGAGCATCATCTCAGGCCTGAGATCCCCTCTAGCAAGAGAGGAAGGAGCAGTTGATTCAGTTGCCCTTAGCTATGCTTCTCTGCGTAGGATGGTTGTGTGCAGCGATTCAAGGTGGGATCGAACAGAATATTAGGCTGCTCTGCTCTCATGTGAACATGATAAACACTAAGAGGGCAATTGTGCAATAAGGCCTGCTGGAGTTTTGCAAGTGGGAATGCTGAGCTGGTTGGTTTGGGGATTTCAGTTTTCCTCCATTAGCCTGATGAGGCAGAGGAGTTCTGTTTTTGGTGATTTCTGCATTCTGGGCCAGCCCCTTGGTTTCCCCTGTGGTGCCAGGCATACAGTGGGATCCAGATGAAGAATAATAAACAAAGGAGATATAAGGACAGTAACAGTAATGGAGATTCCATGGGATTAGGCTCCAGTTGGTTCATTTGCAAGGAGTAATTCCCAAAACTATCAGAGGAGCACATTCAGGCGGGCGGCAGGCACTCGGCAAGGGATGCTGCTGCTTGCACAGACTGCACCAGTGCTTTCCTAATGACTCCTCAGTTAAACCTGTAACTTTCAGAAAACTTTTCCTCTATGGGACTGTCTTGCAGAAGCACAACATCAGGGGAGACATATCTAAAAAGAGGAGTTTTTTGTTGGACGAAAGCATTCCTCTTCTGAGCTGGGGAGAGGGAAAGGTGCTTAATGTTGTTGCAAGTATGCAGGATGATTAGTAGACTGTGCTGTACAAATATAATGAAACAGCACTGATCTGGTGCTACAGTTTCACAATGTATAACTGGTCTGTGGTGGGGATTTTGTAGAGGGAATGAAATTAAACTGAAGAAAGGACACATCTTGGCATTTAGGTGCTCGTCATCGATCTGTGACAGCCCATCATGTTTGTGGACATCATTCCATCATACTGCAGTGCAGGAACTATATGTTTACATCAGTATAGCCAGTAGACAGATGCTTTATTTCTGATAATTTCTTCGTTCTCATAGTCATTCTCATACTCAACTACTGAAAGAGTGATTATGAGCATCTAAGACAAACACCCCAAAGTTAAAGAAGTGATCGAACTCCTTATCTCATTATACTGCCAGATTGACTCTTCCAGCAACTAATAACAGCAGCTGCAATTTCTTCCTCATGGAAGCCTGCTTTGATTTCATTCTTTTGCTGCTAAATGATAAAATAAGCTGAGAACAGCAAAAGATTTAATTGGGTCACTAATTAAATGTCAGGCGCGGGCTGCCTGTTAAAATCGAAGGTTAACTGTAAGAGCGTTGGTGACAGGGGGGACCTAATGCCTGGAGATATGCAAAGCAATGAGATCAATTTTTGTGGAATATGTTCAACTGCCTATAAAATGCATTTTTAGACTTATATTTTTTTTTTTTTAGTTTACTGTGTTGCCAAACACATGCTTTTCTTACCCTGTAAGCGTGCCATTGAAAATCAGCAGATTAGAAGATGCAGTAATTACTATGCTGGGATTGCAGCCATCTCTGTAGATTATTTTTATTCAGATTCTGCAAAAGCGAGAGTTTTTGTGCTTTAAAAAGAGAGGTTATAATTTTGAATTCAAGCCCAAAACATTTTGTATTGGTATCAGAAGCAAGATTATTTGTACAGTGTTGCTTAAGAATTTATGGGGTTCGTGTGATTGAAGAACCTGACACTCTGTAATATATTACAGAGCTCCTATTTGGCATTGACTAATATTCCCATTTTATAGATGGGGAATAGAGTACAAAGAGATCAAGGTATGTTGACATTCCCAATGGGAGTTCAGGGTAGATAAAAGCTTTAGAGAAGCTATTTAGCCCTGAAAGTGTTTGGAGGCTATGCTTAGATTCCTTTACCCTGGTTTTCTTCAAGGTAAATGAAACTTCATGCCAGCATTGCGAGGACTGCTAGCTCATATGCAGTTCTGGAAGAAATTTAAAATCTCATTCTTGCATAGAAGAATGGCAGATCTTTTCCTCACAAGAATGTGATCGTGCTGATTAAAAAGAAATATTGGGAATTGTAAGCTGTTTTTTTTTTTTTTTTTGAATGTCTGTATATTAATATATCCCTTTACTTACACACGTGTGTATGTGTGCAAAAAGAACTGATAATGTCCTAAAAAAGAAAAGACATTGAGAATGAGTGGCAGGTGAGTTTTTAGAAGTGTTAAATAATGCTTTTAAGAAACTTTGAGCCACTGGATGCTGAAGAAGAATGCATGAACTTTCCAATACGGGAATACTGAAATTTTGCTTGGCTGAATATCTTTGAAGTCCTTGTATTAGCTGAGCATGTGTTCATATTAATTGAGTGAGACAGATCAAGTAATGTCTGAAAACACTGAAAGAAGACATTCAAGTAGCCTCAAGGTAAGTTTATTGTAGGCTGAAAGCTTTCTGCCTTTCTTATGTCAGACTTGTGGCTAGTTTGTCAGTTCATCTATTGTTAGTATGAAATAGGGATCAGATGGTCTGCTTTGCAAGGGTGGGTGACCTGCTTTGATCAAGATCCCCAGAGTTTACAGCTGAGCCTGTGTTTCCACTTAAACAAAAAGTCAGCTGTCCTGAGGAGTTTCCCACTTGTTTATCATGCAGATAGCTCTTGGGGCTGCTGGTCCACCCTCTCTTTCTCCTGTCAAAAAGTCAAGCCAAAGACTGAGCGTGAAGCCTTAATGTTTCATACCAAACCAACTTTTTCCAGCCTTTTCATTTTGTTTGAAAACTATTCTTGAGCAGCAAAGAGAAAATTGTGTGAGTTGTGTGTTTCTGTTGGCAAAGTTGACAGTTGTTGCCTTCAGACAAGACACAATGTTGTTTCTCTGCTTCTTTCAAGCTGTGAAATGAGCTGAGGGAAAAACTCCCTAAACCTTTGCAAAACAAAGCTCCAGTTCATGAAGGCACCTCTTGTGTTTTTGCGTACTCAGAAATATCTGTTTTTCAGTAGTAAAGCGTTAGCTCAGTAAAACAGAATGACTAGGATTACTGCCATAAAGTAAAGCACGCATTTAAGGGCTTTCCTGGGTCGGGGTCTGCTCCTTCATCATGTTTAAACTGGATCTCAAAACTTTTGCGACTGTCAAGATGTTTCAATGCAGGCTCCAAATTGTGCGAAGTTCTCAAACCTTTTCCGTGCAAAAACAAGGAGAGAGGAAGGATGGCTTTTTATATGAAGAAAATTTGTCAAAGCACGTACCTTAAATGCGTAGATCACTCCCAAAGTAATGCCTCCTATTTATTTCCATGGAAGCTAAACAGAGCACAGTCACGCTATCTCGTGGAGCAAATTCTCAGCTACAAAACACTATTTTTTGACATAATCTCCACTACTTAGCTATGTATTTTCACCAGCGATGAACAAGAGTCTGTATGCTGCACTCATAATCTTCTGCACCAACAGAAGTAACCCACTGCTGTTGTAACTGCTGCTGAAACACACCACCCACCACCTCACTGTGCTCACAGCCACAGGTTGGTCTTCTCTGTAAACATTCAGCAAGCATCAGTGAATGCTAATAGGTGCCATTTTCTTGCTCCACCTGGAGAAATTCAGTTCCACACCTTTGCTTCACACATGCTTCCATGTTGGAATGATCCTCTGCTGCCATTTTGTTGCACGACAACAAAATGTAATGGGATATTGGTGGGAGAATTCAGCCTCCTCTACCATGCCACCATCATCTGCCTCTGATGTCATAGGCCAACATAATGACAGAGGAGGCATTATTTTTGGAGCAGCCCTTATACAGTCACTGTGTTGTAGTGGTCAGATGGATATCATCATGTGCCCCAGGCCAAAATGGTTTACTGACAACTCTGCTCCTACCCTACTTCTTTGCTTTCTTTGCCCTCAAAAAAATGGAAAATGTGTCAAGCCTTAATCAGGGTGATGGAGATTCAGTTTTCACGTGATGGGTTTCAATTTGTCCTCCAAAGTAAATGTAAAGGCTTTCTTCGCTTTGGCTTAAGAGAAGCGACAATCCTGGTCAGGCTCTCATAATAGTCTCATCATCTGAAAGATGGAATAGGAAGAGAAGCTACACAAATACATTTAACTACCCTGTGCAGATGGTAGTACCAAATGAAGTTTGCGCAGGGACCAAAAGGCCACGTTAATTTCCCTGTATCTCTGGCTAATAAAGTAACTTTAGTAAAAATCTTTTGCGAAGTCTGAAGGTTTTTACGCTGCAGACCACTGAGAGTCAGAGCTTTATTCTCAGTATGTGGTGCAGTACTTGGCAAGCAGTCATTCAGAAATCTCAGTGAGGTTTAAGGTCTGATTAAAATATGGAGGATGGGCGCGTCATAAAATTTACTGTGTTTGGAAACTAAATGTTTATGCTAGTCAGCTTTCTTTTAACCTTCAGGTTCTCTATGCAGGTAAATTTCTCTGCAAATTCATCTTGAAGTTGAACCAAGCTGTTGTGAATAATGGCTGCTGCTAAGAGAGAATTCTGGTGTTTTACTCAAAAGTTGCCCTGTAGTGTGAGAGGTGTATTTTAGAGGATTCCTTGTGCCACCTTCTTGGCCCTTCTTTGCACCTTTGGTCCAAAGCTCTGGTTGAATTAATGGCTGTTATAGTAAAGGGTTCACGTGGACTTTCAGTGCATTCTGGACTGGATAGCTGCTAAATAGTGATAAGTGAAGGGTTTTGGTGGTTTGGTTTTTTTTTTCATTCTAAATGGGACTTTATGGTCTTGGAATGCCAAAGATAGAAAGCTCTACGTGTTTTTGGCAAGTAATGAAAAAGTTGTTTGGATTTCTGTTGGAATACAGAACAACCTGTATTAACATACTAAATTTACTTAAATTACTGTGATGTCACATGTATAGGAAGTGGTTTAATTAGACCTTGTTCGTTTGGCACCTGTAAATTTGAGTAGTTGAGTGGGTCAGCGCCCTGCAGATGATACAGAAATCAGGTGATGAAGGACAGATCAGTTAGTCATCTCTTCATTAGAAAAACATCAGAGGTCTGAGTTCAGAAGAGAATGCAAAGTGAACTTTCCTCCTGATTAGCAAAGTCCAGCTGTTGTGTCCTCACTGTCAAGTAACATATTGTAAGAGGTAAATATTAGAATTTGGAAAGGTGATTTCTGCTTGCGAGGAAGGCATGACAAATGAGAATTACAGCATACCACGTATTTAATTGCATTTACCGTGACATCTAGCAGATGCTGGGAGAAGATGGGATCAATAGTTTTGTGTCCCAAGGGAAGGTCAGCTCACACCAGATGTACCAGTTTTCTTCCTCCTTTTTTATATGATAAAAAAATGTGCTGTGAATTGATTTAAATCTCACTTGAATCTCCCTAGAGAAGATATATATGTAACAGTGTTTTGGTTTACCGACAGTGCAGGTACTGTTCATTTACTCAAACTCATTCTACCATGCTAATGAGGTAATCTTATTCTGAAAGAATAAGCCATTAGGAGTAAATTTTGTATACAGACACGTAACACTTCTTAGTGGGGTGTGTGCTATCCTTTGCTAGTAGCCACCAGGGAGTTTAAAATACTAAAGGATGCATTTTTTGCCAGTTACATACCTTTTCTATGATTTACTCCATCAAAAAAGCAAAGCTTAAGCTTAAATAAAGACTTAAGAATGGGAATGGGAATTGCTTTTGTAGGAGAAAATAAGGTGTACAGTGATGTGTTCTGCAAAACATCGTTACTGTAGCAGTAGAAGGAATAATATAAACTTTAGGAGGAGAACTCAAAGCTGATGGATGGTGTGTTATGAAGATGAATTTTGACACATGCCTATCTTCATATCTCAGAGCATCTACTCAGTTCTGTGGGGTTTTTTTGATCCTTACTTTATAGGCACATTCAGCACTAAATAGCTGGAGCTCTCTATGAAAAATTGCAGCGGTTTAAGAAAGGAGATAATTAATCAGTATGTTCACCTTCAAAATTCAGATCGTTGAAAACGGGAGGTTGCAATCTCTCTACTTAGATGTAAGTTAAATCTGCTGGATGCTGTCAAACATTTAATTTGATAAAAGAACGATGTTACAGATGGGCCTGTCGTTTTTGGATGCCACCTGGGAATTAAGTGTCATGCAAAGGTCAACCGTATTTGTAGAAATCTGCAGTCTCTTGGCGCTCAGAAAGAGATTTCCTGGAGAAACTGTTTATTAACTCTGTGGCATGGTACGCAGAGTCATACATTTGATCACAGAGAGCAAGTGGCTATCAAAGAGAGGGCATTGCAAGGTCATTAAATTCCTTTTCGTGCTGGGTAATCATACCCTCTGTGGGTAACCAGTTGCCCTGTTCTCTGTGTCTCACAGCAGGGTAAATTACAGAATCCCTACAGGTGCTCTGGCTGATTTTAGTGTTTCCCATCTGCAGGTCAATTATTTACTTACCGCAAATACAGGATATGCAGTTGGTTGATATAGGGTCTATGTTTCCTTTCATCCAGTGTTGCCAAAATGTGAAAATCAGTTTTTTTTTTTCCCTATTCTGAAAGAGTAGCTACTTCTGATACATTTAGTCTTATTTTCGTTCGTATCAATTAAAATGTCAATGATTCCTGAAGATTCTAGTCAGAAATGCCTGTCCTTTAATGACCATCAACTTTTACTGAGTTTTGATTAGTTATTGTTTTATTTAACTGATCAATAAGGATGATAGGAATTCAGGTAGAATTGATTAAATAGTAATTAATAATTTTTGTTATTTATTACTTATCCAGATTTGAGCTAGAATAACATTCACGGCAATCTTGGGAATCTGGTATTTTCTTGGGGGTTTTCCATGTCCTTCCAGTTCCTTGCGGAGTAAGTTGTGGTGAGCGAGGACTTCTTGTACCTTCCTTCCTTCCACTCTGAAGTTGGCCACGATTCCTCACAACACCTTCTTTCTGATTTTTACCACTAGTCCAGAGGACACAGTGTGCAAGAGGGAAGTCATTGGCAGAAAAAAAACACATTAAATTTGAGTGAAGTTGGAAAGCGGGGCTCCAAGGCAGCCAGTTCTAGCCACTGGGCACACAGGACTCATGAGCTGTGTCCACCTGTGTTCTCGTGCCAGGTAGTGACTTTGGAAGATGTGGCCTGTGTTCATTGTGTCCTGTATGGCTTGTATGCATTTCTGTCTTGCAGATTGAAGGTAGAACGTAGTAATGAGGAGGCAGTGCTTGCAAAGTGATTATTATTGTTTTCCTAATAGTGTTGCAGAATCAGCTCTCAGTTTAAGCCTATAGCGAAAACTTTGTCTGAATAATAGGTGCTCAACACCTGTTAAGCAGAGCCTTTCCCGATGAGCAAGGATGAGAATCTGCAAAGACAACACGATTCAGGGCTTTCTAGAGGGGCTACGTTGTGTGAGTTTTGCCCTCTTCTTGTTGTTCCTTTTGGCAGACCTGGGGAGAAAGTTGTAAAGATGTTCACTTAATGTAATGAATAGTCATTAGCTGATGTTGCCATAAACACATCAGAGAGCGTTCTGTGAATGAATGCTTTTTATTGCAAAAATCCACTGGATCTCTCTCCTCCTCAGTTCAGTACACTTAATGTGCAGGAAAAGAAAATTAGTTCCAGTAATCTACTCATCCAGCCAGAAACAAGTATAGCCCCCAAAGCACTCCAGAAATTAATGTTTTGTGTTAAAAACAGCTTTCTAAATTTTTGGTTTATTTTTAGGAAAAATATATTAGAAACATCTTGAATTTGTTTTGATAAGATGTATGTCTTCTGTCCTGCAACAAACACTGAATTGCTTTTGTTGTTTGAAAGTGTTTTCATTTGGTTTGATGACAGCTTTCCCACACTTTTTCCCACTGTGTTAGGATCAGAATCTTTCAGAGCAATGAATTTCTGAGGAAGGACTGAAGTGCTGTCAATCTGACCTATAGGTCTGCAGTTCCTGAACTGGACTCATAATCTGAGGCAAACCAATTAACCTAGTTCTGCTCTGGGCTCGTAAAATATTGAGTATGCTGAAGAATTCGGAGTAATTGAGTGATAGGTATGACTTAAACAGCACGAATGAATTTCATACTGTTAATCTTAGGGTGGGGAACTCTAAAACTGCAGGAAGAATTCTGGACCTTTGCTGTGCCTTTGGTTTTTGGTTCACTAATGGCACAAATATTGTCTGAAGAACGTAGTAAAGATGTGACAAAGCTGCCACTGCTGTTGCCTGTTGTTTGTTTCTTCATTTCATGACATATTCAGTGAGATACAGAATTTTATCCAAAAGTTTTAAAGTGATAAAGCATCACAGCCATGGGGAAAAAAAAGTACAGTAAATGGCATCCTTTAGTTGTGATTTCTGCCTTCCATCAGCAAGAAGTGATTGAATCTACTAAATGAGAAGAATCCGCTGAGCCAGTTAAGGTGTTATTGAAATGGATTTTGACAGAGACTGCTGCCTAAACAATCAGAGATTGCAGCAGGGATAGGACACAGTATGTCTATCTTGTCTATATATCATTGCAAGCACCTTGAGGTTTTTTCCTGTGGCTCCTGACTGTGTTTCCTTCTGTGCTGTCTGGAACTAGCATGACTTCCATCGTAAATGATAATAATAATAATAAAAGAAAATCATATGACACTTTAGAATAGAATAAGATGGAATGGAGGAAGAAAACAAGTTGTTACTGTTCTACCAAGGCTTGCTGAATGTCTCCCATCTTCTTTGCCCCTCGCTCATCGTTTTTACTTTTTGTTGCCCTTGTTGATGCGTAACTCAAGGAGCGAGCTGACTCAATCAGCTGAAGCAGTTGCATGAAAGATGCTTGCTGCAGGGAGTGGTGCAGCAGGGAAGGGGGTTGTGAACAGGTTGTGAACACACCCCAAATAGCAGCGCCACCTGTATTTTGTGTTGGTGCTCGGTTACCTGGCAGATCTGGAAAAGTTTTTGAAGCTCCTGGTAGGCAAAGCAAATTAGGAATGCTTGAAAATGCTATCAGTGATTTTTACTTTTTTTGTGTGTGCTTGTGTTTGGCACAGTGGATGAAGGTGAGAGACTTGTTTCACGTTTCTGTATGCAGCAGAAGCATCTCAGAGAGAATGCAGCCAGAAATATCACACGGTGAAATGCTGGCATGAAAAGATAACTTATGTCAGATGGGTTCATAAAGCATTGTTTTAATTGCTATCAGAACCATGATATATAAAGCTTCAAAAGCATCTGGAAACACTTGTAGATGTTATCAACAGGAAAATGTTTAAAAGTAACGTAAAATAAACACAGGTTTTTATTCCTCTCTGGTGGATTTTTCAAGGAGGATTAAGTTCTCCATTACATCAGCCAGCGAGCAGCTTGCAAGGTGTATCTTTCACAGGTTATTGCTTCTGCAGAACCAGCTTTTTGGCAGATCTGTTTTTATCGTGATCTCAGTCTGATCCGATTCCATGGATCACGTGGAGCAGGATCCACTTTACCTCTGTGGCAGCTAGGTGTTCTGTCAGCAGCCTGGCAATGGAACTGTGCTTTGGGGAATGCTGCTTTCCCTCCCTCCCTGTTTTCCTATGGTCGGTGGCTGCTGGTGTTGAGTTGTGGGGTCCAGCCATGTGCCTGCAAGGAGAGGCGTGAGGCCCTCAAAGCTTTGTGGAGAGGCCTGAGGTCTGAGTAAGGCAGGGAAGTTCTCCTGGAGAAGTTCCTAGCAGACTCACAAGTAGAACTGTAAAAAATATATGAATTTAATTGGAGCTCCACTTTGAAAACTCCCCAGACAAGAGAATACTGAAATCCTAGAACTGGCGAGTTTGCTTCTTGCTCACTTCTGAGCATCGTTCCATTGCTCACATGGCAGCTCGGGGCCAGCCAGCAGCACTTAGGAGAAAGCCACAGCTTCACCATGTCCCTATGGAGTTATTCAGCCCCGTGGCTTCATGGCACGCTCTCTGCTGGTTCTGGGGCCATGAGAGGTTTCAATCCCCTGCTATCTGCTGTAGCAGGCTGTCAGCTCCCCCAGTGACCCCATTTGTCATTTATACCCCCTGAAACATAGCATCGCTTTCCTTCCCAAGCCACACAAACGTGTCACTCCTTTGTGTGAGCACAGGACCTGGCACTGTGTTACGATCTGCAGTTGTTTTGTTTTTATAATAATTAGCTATCTAATTGCATGTCCAAGCCTGGTCGATGCATTTACATTTGTAAGTAATTAGGATTTATTTGAAAGCATGCTGTTTTAATGTTTAGCCTCCACTTTCCACGAATGAAATTACAGATAAAATTTAATTTCAAAGTAATAAACTAGAAGGAAAAAAGCATAAATAACAGCACTGAACATATCAATCGATCTCAGCTCACACAATACTGACTTCTGTGAGCTCTGATTGTGGAAGAGACTGTCCTAAATTTGGGGGGACTTCCTGAGTGAGATTTACTCTTTCAAGTAATGACTCGTTGTGGTCCCATTACAGATGAAATCACGTTGTAATAAACTTTCACACCTGAGTACCAATTACAAGTACGTACCTGTCCTAATAATTTGTTATCCCAAAATTATGTCCCACAGTATCTGCCTTTTTGTCTAAATGCCAGCAATCTCATTTGTCTTTCTACCACTACCCTGTATGTTCAGCAAAGTTTAGACAGAAAAATAAATGATATCATTATCCTTCTAAATGAATATAAGAGGGAGAAAATAAAACTAAAAGCGAGGCAGGAAATTGTTAATATGTTTACAGAATTGTCGTAATTGCATTAGTGAAAATAGGTTTTCTTCCACTTCTGGCTTTCTTTTGGATAGCAGCAGTCATTTGAGAAAAGCAGGATCAAGATATAAGGGGCTTTTCCAATTGCTTCCATGAAAAGGCAAGGCGGTAGATAGAACAGTGATGAGCAAGAGGATGACAATGAGTATATTGCCATGGAGGCAAAGTATTTTCTAAAGTTCAGTTGTAATGTACAATTTCAGACAACCTGGTTAAAGAACTATTTTATTATTTGGTTTTTGTGGTTTGTTTTCTTTTTATTGTTGACCCCTTTTCCTGGGGAGAAAGACAACACCTTGGGGAGGAAGGCTTAGTGTCAGAACTCCCTGTGCTCTTGGTAACAGTGAGCTCACCACCCCTGTGATTTTGTGTTGTGCTGGAAAGAAAGGATGCTCAGAGTGCCTGGCTGCTGTAATCTGCTGTGGGAGGCTGAGCAGATTCTCCTTGGACGCTTGAGTTGTGGATGCACTCTTGACTGGTCGGATGGATGCTTTCATTTCTCAGGGGCATCGTATTTATTCAGTGCTTGCTTTTGGTGCAGCACTGACTGGACAGACAGACAGCTACATCTTGCATCCAAGGATGCATCCAACCTGAAGTCTAGATGCTCCCTCTAGTAATCAGAAGATCAAAGCCTCTGAGGACTTCACCGCAGCTGAGGTGGCATTAGGCTGTCTCACTTGGTTAAGCTGTAACTTCAGAAAGGCTGTGGGACAGAAAGGATTTTGGATGTTCCCTACCTTAGGGAGGCTGTATGCCCAGAGCAGCGTCTGAAAATGACCCTCTGAATCTCTAGCAAGATGCCATAATTATTCTGCCACTGCTCCATTTCTGCTCCATTTCCACTACCTACTTAATGTGTAGTGTAAAAATATTCCTATTTGTTTTTGTGGTATTGTACGTGTGTTTAGACCTTATGCATGTTTTGAAAGAGCTGCCTTTTGACTTTGTGAAGCTTTTTTCTTTTCCTTTTAACTGTGGGCAACATTGGCTGGGCAGTAGACTATTTATGAAATAATGTTGCCCACTGGCGGTGAAGAAAGAGGGAGATCCAGTAAGTGTTTTATGTCACTGTGACAGCTTTCAAAGCAGCTCATTCCAACAATTTAGTCCAGGAGGAAAAAGCATTAGTGTGTGCCTGGAGGAATTTAATGCTACAAAACCTACATATAAGTTCATATTAGAAAAGATTACATACACTGAACAAAAAGGCTGACGATCTCAAGAGGCTTCAATTTCAATGCCAAGCCTTACAAAACAGGTACAAAGAATGTGATACTGCACATGCCACGTTGTAATTATAGCATTCATGAGCCCCCTACATACTGAAAATAAAAGAACCAAAAAATGGCCTTTGATAATGTTTAAAACGAGCAGTATTTATTATGGCTGCAAAGCAGTAAAAAATTAAGGAACTCTGGTTTTGAGAGTTGAATCTCAGAATCCAGCCACCTTCTGTTGCTCCGTGCTCTGGCTTGCCGCAACTTTTGCATAAGCAGAAGGGAACTCAAGGAAGGTAGCATAGGGTTTTAAAAGCAGAAGCTGCAATGAAGCATCCCTTAGATGCATTTGTGACCCATCAGCTCCTTTGGCACAAAGCAAAGAGAGTAACTGGTGACTGCAGTTGGGCTTAGCCCAAAGCAGGACCAAAGACACCCCGTGCATCTTGGAGATGTTTGTTAGCAGAGAAGAACAGCAGGATATGCTGGCATCCTGCACAGCAAACTGTCTACTCCCCCAACCTGGATTTTTTTGTTGTCCCATAATTGTGTCTGCCTGTTTGTTTTCCCATTGCTTGCTCAAGCCAAATCTTCACTCGTGAGGCTCTTGACTTTTGTGGGTTTTGTGCCTGTACGTCATTCTACTCCTGAGCTCCAGCCTAGTGCTTGTAGCCTTATTCCTCACTCAGTTGTAACATGATTCCCACCTCATCTGTTTGCTTTCTCCCCTCCCAGTCTCCTTTTACCAACAGAGGACTTGTGTGTTTACGTGGTTACATGGAGTAAGAGCACCAGCATCCTCAGGGCTGCTGCCCTGGCAAAATTTGCCTTCTCCGCTCTCTTCCGTAGACTTATTTCTCATGTGCCATTTTACTTTCTTGCAGCATTTTGTAACACTGTTTAAAATGAGAGGCAAGTAAGATTTTTTTTTTTGCATGACTTATATGCCAGTGACTGACACTGGATGAATCTTCTGCAGTAATTGACATTTAGGAGTAACACTGGCTGAGATCTGATAAAACCACTGAGCAAAGCATGAGAGTGAAGCCTGGTGGTGTTTTGATGGTTCAGTGGATTCCCATTGCAGTCCATCCTGTTTGATCTGGATTTATAAATATCAGAGCCATTAATGCTACTGAGGAGGGTACTGGCTATGTTCACATGTAAAGCTGCAGAGGAAATATGAATGAGGATGTAATGTGTCATATGAGTAATTTGCTTTGAGAGAAGTGACCCTCTGCTATGTGTGCTAGATTAATTGGCAATGTCTTAGTGTATCCAAACTTGGATTTCAACAGAGAAATGCAAAATGTAGTTGTTCAATTTTGATTTTATGTAATGAGTACGTTATGCCGTTCTAGTTGCATCTGGCCTGTGTTGCTGTGGTTAACAATTGCTCCTGGTTTGGTTGTTTGTTTTCCATTGTGGAATAACAGTTGCTCTCTTCCAAACAGAGTATTTTGGGGAAACTATTGCAGTGAGTGAACAATAGTAGCAAGCTGCTAAGTAAATATAATAGAGGAGCTATGCATTTCAGTGTATTTTATTTTGTGGAATTAGGGAGTTTAGCATAATGTGAAAATGGGTTCTTAGTATTAAGCAGTCACTCCCAGAAAATGATTACACTTAAATTTATCATTTATTTGATTTTTAATTTGACTTCAAACTGTGTTACACAAATATTCCTTTTACTATAAAAACTGGGCAGTGGATATAAGCCTGCTGCTCCCTAGCACTGAATGAATCCTAAGTGTTTGCTGGCAGTAGGAAAGTGAGCATATTTTGCAGTTACCAGGCAGGATAGAAAAAGGAATTGTCTTTGGAAGCCTTAACGTTTTTCCATTCCTTCAACAGCTCACATAGGGTAACAATGATATTTTAATCAGAAAAAAATTACAGCTCCTTGCTGCTGCATGAAGGGACTACTTCATAATTAAGAAAAGCAAGATTGCATTTTCTGTTATCCTTAGTTTTAAGAACTGGTTTGAACACAGAATATCTTTCATTGGCTTTTATAGTGCGGCGTTGTGGCTTGGGTGGCTATTGCCCCACAAATCTCCTGTAGTGGGAGCCTGCCATGACTACCAACTCAGGGTCTGATATATATATGTATATATAGATTTGGGGTGCTTTTGTGAGCACATGTTATTACTCTTCTCTTCTTTTGTATCTGAAATAAAAGAAATAGCGTAATTGAAAAATGAATGTATTCATTATCAGTATAAAAAGAGAGAGCATGCTGTGCTAGTTAAGTCGTGTGCCGTCTTGCAGATTCATCACAAGGCTTAATCGCAATTTATATCTAGCATTT
Organism: Tetrao urogallus; assembly: GCF_951394365.1. Taxonomy (NCBI): domain Eukaryota; kingdom Metazoa; phylum Chordata; class Aves; order Galliformes; family Phasianidae; genus Tetrao; species Tetrao urogallus. The sequence goes on from NC_136814.1 coordinate 5,438,045, forward strand.
GTTGTGATACTTGGAAAATGCATACTGTAAATAAGTGCATAGAACATCTGGAAAATGTGTTTTTCCTTTTCTTTTGCAGTAAGAAGTTAAGCATTCATTGATGTGGTCTGTATTTGGGGGCATATCCATTTTTTATAAACCTTCCTTATGATTTCCAAGAAGGAACTCAACATTTTCCTTTTCAGCTGAAGCAAGGCTCTGCTGTTGCCTCTAACGCAAAATGAAAGCGGTTTAGAGGAGGTCCAGAGCTGGGACAAAGGCTGATGTGACTGGGGCTCATGGCTACAATCCGTATGCTAGGGCCAGAATCGGGCTGTGCTCAGGAGGATCCTCAGCTTGGGCAGCCGGCTGACACGGCTGCACGGTGAGGAAGGCGCTGGTTGTTCTGATGCTGTCGCCAGCCTGCTGGTCTCCAGCTGAAGACCTGGGCCTGCCAGCTGCACATCAGCAACGTTCCTGGGGCCGTGAAGCAGAACCAGGATTTGGAAAGGAGCTTGATGAGACAGCCAGGGAGTTAACGCTCAGCGCCTTGGGTTTGTGCCGCTCATCTGCGAGGCAACAGCATATGGTTGTTCCCAGCTCTGGAATAAATGCTATCTGAAGAGGTAATGAGATGCAGTTGTTGTCTTTGTCCATTACTTCCATAAATGTTAAATAGCTCTTCTGTGACTGACCGCATTGTTCCTGAGTTGGCTCTACGATTATCCCTGTAGCCTCAATAATGCCTCAGAGCAAAAGGTGTATCAATTCTGTCCTTTGGCATGCTGAAAAGCAGGGCGGTCTTCAGCATTGTATCTCTGCTTCTGTACATCCTTGTCCAAAACTTCTGTTGTTTTCTCTAGAACAACATGCACTGAGGCCCTCCTGTCCTCTGAAGCAACACTAATTCCTTGGAGAACGCGTGTATGTGCAGAGAGCTGTAATTGGGGAGGGCTAGGGAGAATGTGGCCCAGGAGAGGTAGCTCAAACATAATCGCATCTCCAGAAAGTATGCTTTTATTTTCAGACATTGTACAACTGATGGCAGTTTGGCACTCTTTCTGTTTTGGAGGAATATGATGAAAAGGGTGCATTCCAGTTATCTGTTGTTAATTTAGTATCCATGGTTAATTCATAACCCACAGATCTCCCATACTATTTATATTTTTTGAAGACTGATACAATCCCATTTCCCAGTTGTAATACAGTCAGGGCAGTAGTTCAGAAGTTGCTGCCATATCCTCTTAATTAATGTACAATTTAAAGTCTAGGTCGGAACAACGGATTAGATGAACACTCATTCAGTCAGGGGAGATGTCAAACATCTATCTAGCAACAAGACCCAACAGGCAGAAAAGATTTAAGTTCAGCTCCATTCAAGTGTTTTCCTGGCTGTTATTTGTGTTGGTGTTTTTTCCAATCTCATGAAGCAGAGTGTAGGCAGAAAACACCTCAGCGTTTGCCAGAGCAACAGTATCTATACGCTTAGCACTCAGCAAAGTCTGCAATATTTCAGAGATGTTTCAAGGGAAAACATTTTATCTTTTTTTCCTGTGCTGCCTCAGCATAATGGCAGTGCTTCCCATGTAGGTCAAGAGACTGTGATTTTGTCGGTCTCTTTACCCTAACATCAAAGTGCATAAATGTTAGCTTATTTGAGTGCCAGGGGGGCTTTCTTTCTGATTTTTATTTTTATTATTTGGGTGCAGAGAGGGTGAATGGGAAATCTTGTTATGTATAAATTGGAGCATGCAAAGAAGAAAAGATGCATATTATAAAAAGGCATGAATAGCGTGCTGTGTGCTAGCTATGTTAAGCAACAGTAGGTGAGGCAGTGCTTTCCATGGTAGATATCTCTTATTTTTAATGCTTTATTTCTTGTCATTAAGCTTTACTCCCTCCCTGGTCTCCTCCACGTTTTTAGAGCTTTCTGACCTGAATGACAGTGCAAGCACGCTTAGCATCTGCAGTGCCTTCATCTCCAGGATCAGTCACCCCAGTAGAGAGCGCTTTCCTCAGGGTCACTGCTGGCAGAGCTCACCCTGCTGCTTTTCCCAGGAGCTGCTTTCCTGCTGCCAAAGCAGAGTTCTTACTCTTATGTCTGAGCCATAGCCCTGAGCAGATGGAAAAGAGAAATGTCCTGGGTGGTGAGGCTGGTAGTAGGGACAAGCTGTGGCAGCTCTTCCAGCTCCCTCTCTGTCCTACTCGGTCTCACTGAAATATTCTTGCTTGCCAACATCTAAATTGTTCTTGTGTATGCTTGCATAAACCAGAGGCATTAATATTGAACTTAGTTATTGTTGGTGAAGGTTCTGTCAATAATTTTGGGAGGAATTGTGGTGGTGGCCCAAAGAGTACTTTGGTTGAAAGCAAGTTGGCTTTGGTCTTTAGGCAGTGCTGGTCAAGTGCATTTATTTCCTGTACTTCACAGTCAAGCAGGGCTTTTTTTTGTTGTTGTTGTTTTTTTTAAAGAAAGAATAGTGAGAAAAGTTTGATATTTTGTGAAAAGCCAAGGGATTATTTTGTAAATTTCTCAGCAGAAATTGAATAGAGTGGCTTTGCCGAGCTAGAAAATGAGAGATTGTCTTTGTTGTAAATGAGCGTGTCTTGGTTTTGGCTGGGATGGAGTTAATCTTCTTCCTAGTAGCTGGTATGATGCTGTGTTTTGGGTGTAGGAGGAGGATAATGCTGATAATGCCCATGTTTTACCAGTAGCTGAGCAGTGCTTACACGGAGTCAGGGACTTCTTGGCTCCTTGTGAGCTGGGAGGGGACAGCAAAAGGACAGCTGACCCAAGCCGACCAAAGGGATGTCCCATAAAGCAAGGCATCGCGCTCAGGGACTGGCTGGACAGCAGTCAGTAGGTTATGAGCAATTGCTTTGTGCATCCCACATTTTGTGTATTTTTAATTATTATTTTCCCTTTGTTTCCTGTTCTATTAGCAATCATCTCAACCTGTGAATTTTTCCTTTTATTTATTTATTTTTTTTTAATTCTCTCCCCTACCCTGTGTTAGGGGGTGGAGGCTGAGTGAGTAGAGATGTGGTGCTGAGCTGCCTCCTGTGTTGTACCACAGCAGAGAGAAAAACCCGAAAAATTGCCCAGATCTAGATCTGTAATAATCTGTAGGACACATCATGGAGCAGTGTTACTCAGAACAGTGAGCTTAGGGGTACCCGTGCATCCATTGTGCTCAATGCTTAAGCCCGAATAAGATAGCCAATAAATGAAATCACTCTGTATGTATAATAATATGGAAATCAAGATAACTTTAATGCATATTTCAGAGCAGTTGGGAAATTCAGTTCTGTTAGTTAACTCCGTGTGTGGGACACAAATACCCATGATAATAGATGAAGAAATGGTGCATAAGATGTCAGTAGATTTTAATACAGTATACTCAAGTCAGATTTTGTTCAAGTAATTACAAGGTTATCCCAAGCTCACAGTGCAGAGCAGCAGCTCAGTGCCATTCTGTTCTTCACACCAGCCTCAGGCTCTGATGCAGATTAAAATTAACCTTTCCCATTCCCAAGCAAATTTACAGTGAGGCTGCATCAGAGTAGAAGTGATAGAGGAGTAAGGAAACATTCAGGATGGGTAGGAGAGGACAGGCTTCCTTGATTTAGCTGTGCAACTCCGTGGTTTTGTCCAGGGACACATTCAGTATCAAAAATTTGCCGTCAACCTCTTCTCTAGGCTGGCATGAATAATGGTGGAGGGAGATTCTGCAGTGCCAGTGCTCAGCATAATCAGGGATGAGCTGCCTACGTGTCTACAGCTACACCTGCTTGCACACACTGGTTTTCTTCAGTTGGAATACACTGAAATATTAATTCCCAGATAAATAATGAAAGAAGTCAGTTCATTTGGGAAAAAGAAGTCAACTCCCAAAATATGAAAAACACCCAGTATCTTCAGCATCTGATTACGCATGCTATTGAAAGTAGTGCATGTGTGCATATAAGCAGAGGGGAGAAAATATCTTGTTTGTATCTGCATATTAATTGTATTATGTGTGCCTTCATGTAGGCGTTTACTGGCTCAGGTGCAGGGAGGTCAGCCACACTGCAATGATTTGCAAATAATTTCAATTTGCTTATGCTGAATGAGGAAAAATTTGTTCTTTTCCTCGCAGTTGCTGCTTGCCGTGCTTTTGTATTGATCTGCCTCTCATACCTTGAGACACCGATGACAGAAACAAATGAGCAAGGAAAAGACTCCATGAAATATTCTGCAGGAGCCTTGTCTTGCTGTGTAATGACTTTGTGACTGCTATAGATGCTCTTTGAGGGCCAGTGCTTGACGTGCCCATCTTTGTCTGTTAGCGTAAATTTTAATTTAGTGGATTTAATTTGTGTTGTTAAGTGACAAGAATGTGTGTTATTGGAGTAATTACTGTAAGGCTATTTAATTATTGATTTCCCCAACATAGTGGCCTTGACATTTTACCAGATATAATGAAGGAAAAGATGCACATTAGCAGGATGGATATGGAACAAACAAGCGTTTTCAATAGAGACTTAATTCATTTTAATAGATATACAGTAATTACCTAGGAAGTAAGACTGTTTTCTTCATTGTGACATTAATGATTCAGATGGGGTGACAGAGGGGTAATGTATAGGTACATTATGACTGTGTTTAGAACACCAGGGCTGGCTTATGAGAGTCTTGAGGACACCAGCTTTGGCTTTAAAGATGCGTAAAACCTTCAGACATACCTATCTTTTTTCTTTACTGCTGAACATGGTTCTGTAATAATATGTATTTACTTTACCCCCATTCCTCTTGTCTCTTAATGATTTTTCCATCTGAATTGTATGAGAGAACAAGAATTGACTTTGCTCCTTTGCTCCTGGAGAGCATGGGGCTTGGGAATGAGCATGGTGTGATATAGCTCCGTGGGATTTCAGGGATCCCCAGCCATTTTAAGCTCACGTTGTGGGTTAGTGAGCTTAGCATCTCTATTGTAGTTAAGTGATTCAGCCACAGCTCTCCTGGACATGATTTAAAAACAATAATAACAATAATAAACTACCTTCTCTCTCAGGAGAACGGTGCTTCAGAATCAGAAGCAAACACGAAATGAAGTCTTTCCTCTCCTGGTGAATCCTAATTCACTGTGTAAGAACATCCTTGGGACTGTTAACTGAAGCCACCGTTAAGGAGAACTTGAATTGCTGCCGATGCAACTTTTTCCCTCATTTTGTAATGTGGTCTTGTTACTTTGCATTTCTATACGTGCAGCTGTACCACAGTTGATCTCCCTAACACAGAGCCAGCCCATCGGGCTCAGGGAGCACAGCAGAGCCTGTGTCAGCTCCAACCTCCAGCATGTGGATGGAGCAGAGCCACAGCCCCATGGGCTTTGCTGCAGTGCCAGCACCCTGCTCCCTGGCAGGGAGTCTTGTCATATGGCTAAAGCGTGGTCCCGAGCTCACATAGTCCACTTGAAAAGCAGGAGTGTAGGATGGAGAAGCATGCTCACTTTTGAAGCAGGTTGCAGTTGTGCCATGGGCCAAGGTAAGAGCGCAGAAGGATGTTGTAGGGGCTAAGCTTTATCTAGGATTTGGGAATGTGTAGAATATAAGGATGCGTTTATGTCCAAGGAGAGTAAAATCACCTTCAGCTCCTGTGACTTTTTCTATAGCTGATAGCATTGTACGAAAGGCAAACCCAGATGCCTGCAAAATATAAAAGAGCAGTACCATGGAGATGTCACTTGTGATAGCTACTGATCGTTGCCTGTTTTGAAAACACAAGTTTCTCCAAGCAGCCTTGTGTCTGGGACTTTCCAAAACAGAACCTACGTGCATTTATGTGCATTTTGTTGTGGGAATACCAAGTTTTTAAAGTTTCAGTGCTGGGAAGTTGTGAACAGTCTGTTTTGTTTACCTAAGGTGCCTAAGCTGTAGAAACCAAAAGGATATTACTGAGTTGATGCTACAAGTCTTTAAAAGGTTTCCTTGACAAAGCTACTTCAGTCTGACCCCTGCTTGAATTTTACCACTATGGAATGAAAGCAGCTTGCACTGAGGTGAAGGAAATCTTGGTGAGGAAGTAGTGAAGCAAGGAAGCTGCTTTTGAGGCAATGTTTCTGACCTCTTCTCTTTGTTCAGCATCTGTGTACAGATGTATGCACAGGGCTCCTTGTGGGGCACGGCCTTGCTGTGTGCAGCCAAACGGAGTTGGCATTGGGATGCAGCGTGCTTTCAAATATATGTGTACAGTTTTTGTTGGTGTAAGGAAATACCTAACAAGCAATGGTAGGATTGCTGGCTTCTGTCATCTGTGTGAAAGTGAAGCGGGAAATTTGCTGGCATCTGCAAAGGTTTAAGTTCTGACTGAGGGAGGCCAGTAGTGAAAACTTCTGGTGTTTTCCAGTATACAGCATAAAGAGGCAAAAGGCCAGATTGTGGCGAGGGAAGTTTTTCTGTACTGCTTCAAAGGCAGCTCCCCACACTGTAGGTATTACCGAGGGAAGGAGCAGCCTGCATGCAGCTGCTGCACTGTTTGCAGCCAGCGCTCTGCAGGGAGCGCCTGACAGAAGGTGTCCGCTCTGGATGGAGATCTCACCTTTCAAACCAAAGCAAAAACCCAGTAGAGCCCCTTGGGACAGCCATTCTGCATCCGCAACAGCTGAAACGTCCAGCTTTTGAATGCATCTGTCTTCAGTGGGTGAGTTCCCTGGGCTCGCTGCATGGGGTGAGCAGGGCAGGAGGCGGGAGGGCTGTGCAGAGTGCTTTGTGCTGGTGAGGCCTCATCCTCTCGGTGGCACATGTGGGTGCATCAGTAACTTGGTGTGTGGCTCAGAGAACGGCTCAGAAGTAACTCCTGCAGTACAGAAAGTTGCTGGCCTCCTGAAGGAGCGGCGCTGGTGGCAGGCAGATCTGGTGGGCAACAAAGAGCTGAAACGGGGAGGACGTGGCCTCTGAATAAGCTCTATGTAAATATTAGTATGTAAACAACGGGAGCCACATCTTTGGCTGCTCTGCATCTGCTTAAAGCTGCATTTATGCAGGCCTGCTGAGAATGTTTTCTGAAACAGTTTACCAGGAAAGCCGCCTTTAATGAAGAAAGTGGATGGACTCCTTATGCCCATCTAAGACTGCAAACTGCTTTTTCTCAGCTTCGCTATCGAGGAAGGGAGCCCAGAAATGAGAACGAAATAATTGAAATCCCTATTTTTCAAATACATTTCATAGGTCAAAAATCAGAAAAATTCTCTTCAAATATGCTGAACTAAAGAACAAAGCATCGATTTCTAGCTGAAGAAATAGATGTATCTTTCTGTAATAAACGGAGTTTAATTTTTATGTGGCATATGTATGTGTAGCACATACATATTTTACATCTATAGACGATTAGGGAACGCAATCCTGTTTGGAATTTGTAGTGCTTGATACCACCAACCTTGGGGAATATCTGTTGCTCATTAGGTTGAGTCCTCTGTCATGCACTGTCCCAGTCAATGGAAGCATGAGTTTTCTACTCAGTATTAGAAATTGTTCCACCAGAAGCTAATGGCTTATGAGCATGTAGTCCGTTGGATTTTTATGCTCAGCATGTGGCTGTTGGTCCAAGCGTGCTTCTGTAGAAAAGCCAAGTGTCCTGTTTTTTGTGAATCCAAGTCCACAGGATTCAAAGTAATTGAAAAACTGTGAATCTAGAAGTAACTCTTGTTTCTTGCCATTTGTGTGGTGCTGTTTCTTGAAAAATGTAACTTTTATTTGAGTAGGAAAGCAGTCTCAGCACAAAGGCTGAGTTTCACAGTGGCACTCAAGTCGTTGTGTTTTTGTGCAAAAGTAACCATATTTTTAGGAGGACGATATGAAAATATTGTGAAAATTCCTTCTGTTCTGAAAATTTCTGGTTATCCAAGAGCACTAATCCTTGCATTTATAATGAGTGGCCTTTACTGGATTCACTAATGTTTCCTAGAACGGGGCAGGTTTTATAATGTTGTACACTTGTGCATAATATTCTGCATACCCAATTGCAATTGTAGCTTCTGTAAATTATTAATGAAAAATCCATGAAAGAAAATAGGCGGAAACCATTTCTATAAATGAGTATCTTCAGTTTGTTTTGAGTTGCTCTTTACTTTTTTCTTGACCCCACCTTTATGTCAATGACTTCTTAGGCACGGAGGGCCAGATTTTCATAGTATGGGTTTCATAGTAAAGATATATATTTAAAAAAAAAAAAAAAAAAAAAAAAAAAAAAAAATCGTGTTTAGGCAAGCTATAGGAGATAAAATCTTAATTTTCTAGGTCATGTATGTTTCTAGTATTACTGCCATTATTTCTACAGGCTAGCTTCTTGATGATTATTCCTTAATTAGGGTAGAGATTGTATTTGTCACAGGTCAGTGTATTTATGGCAAAATGGATATAGGCCGTATATATGAAAGGTCACTGAAAATAGCGCCTTCTATTTATTTCCATGGAAATTACGAGGGCGCAATAACGCTATTCGATAGAGAAAATATGACAGGCTGTTGGTGGGAGGGTTCAGGCTCTACTGCCATTCCACCAACACCAGCCTCTGATCACATGGGCTAACATTGTAAAATAGGAGGCATTACTTTTGGAGCACCCCTTGTATATGATGAAGGGAAAGATGCCTATGTTCTCCTAAAACGTTGCGTTCTTTTAGATTTCTGGTCGTCTTTTTTGCTGTTGAGTACAAAGTTTTAGTCTCTGTCCTGTATATAATATAAACAGGAAACATTTGAGCTTTCAAGGCTGAGATTGGGATTACGGCAATTGTACCGTGCGTGGTTTTTGAACTTTTCATTACCAAACTGCACCAGTGTTGTTCTTTTTTTTTTATAATAATTTGAACGTTATTTAAGCAGAGAGCTAAGACAGTTGAATGGTTTGGATAGAAATTCTGGCAAAGATGCAATGTAATGCACTTAAACGATCGTTTACTGAGCAATCAGATATGCACTCTTAAAGTCTCAGAGTTCAAAAAAAAAAAAAAAAAAACTCTGCCATTTTGAAGGTGACGTATCTTTCTGTTTTGACATTTGTCTGTGCTGTGTACACTTGTTGGATTCATGTATCTAAATCCCTCTTGTCAGATATTCCGCAATCTATTTACACTTTCACCCCCAGGCTCGAGTTGCACCACTTTCGAAGCACTTAACACATTTCAAGTGCCTAAGTGCTAACCAAGTCCTCTCTCTGTCGCAGAAAGTGCTGCTATTAGAGCTACCCAAAAGTACTTTCAGACATTGAATGGACAATTAATAAACTTGAAGGCTGATAATAACGAAATAATGTTGCTAAAGGCAAGGTAAGGCTGAAAGGGGCCTTTCATTAGATTTCACTTGAAACACTTAAAATCCACTTCTGCTCACAGAAATCATCCCAGACAAACTATCGTGACCACGGAGGATAATGTTGTCAAAGCTACTCTACAACCTTGCCATCTTTTAAACTTTTTCTGGTTTCTGTTCTGAGCTGCTCATACTTCTCTAGGTTTGCTCAGAAGATCGTTAGTACTAATTATCCTCATGGGGCGAGAGGTGGGCTACAGCCTTTCAAAGGGCTGGGTTTGTTTTAGGGGAGGAAAACCTGCTGATCTTCAGCCTCAGCACAGCTCTGCCTCTCTTCCCCAGTGCTAGGGATGTGGTTTCTTGGTAGCGCAGCCATTTACACATGAGCATTGAGCATTAACAACTCTCAATATAGAGGCAGCAGTATAGTGTTTATCTACTGCAAGATCAAGCTGTTTGGATGGAATTCTGACAATATTAAATTCTATAATTAAACATTCACTTATGGTCTGGTAGCTTTAAAGGCCGTCAGTGCTCAGCTGAGGAATATGCTCAAGTGCCCTCCTGAACTGGAGCCAGGATTGGTACCCGAAGACCCTTGTTCCTCTTGTCCCTCGGCTGGATGTTGAAATGTTCCCTGACTGACAGCATTTCACTAATGTAATTGTACTGCTCAGCATGTTGGTTAAACATATGTAGCAGTCAAAAGGTTATGTACACTTGATGGATGCCATCTTCTTTCCTCCAAGAAAAATATTTTTGTCTTACAGAAGTACAGTAACCTGATGCTGATTTGAAGGCGCAGAACTAGACTTTCACTACGCTTTTAAAAGTGACAGATCAGATAACCTTCTCAGGAGGCCGATGATAAGGAGGGATACTTGTAACACAGTAATGGAAGGTTGCCTAAAGTGCTTGTTCAACACCCCGATTCAGCAGCCTTTAGTTGTGCCTGCTAAATATTTGATTATTTTTCCTTCCAGTTTGTGCTGGTGGATGGAGTTTTATTATGTTTGCTTTTGCATTCATGATTTATCTTATTTATACTGCAGCGAGTATCCCTTTCAGTAGAACCACCAGGTTGGGAATAGTACGAAGGGACAAGATGTAAAATCCTCTCCGTTATTCATTGTGAGGCCCCATCTGCAGTGCTGCGTCCAGGCCTGGGACCCCAGCACAGGAAGGACGTGGAGCTCTTGTATCGGGTGCAGAGGGCCATTAAGGTGATCAGAGGGCTGGAGCACCTCTCCTGTGAGGAAAGGTTGAGGGAACTGGGCTTGTTTAGCTTGGAGAAGAGAAGGCTCTGGGGAGACCTCAGTGTGGCCTTCCAGTACTTGAAGGAGCACAAACAGGAGGGGGAACGGCTGTTTGTGAGGGTGGACAGTGACAGGACAAGGGGGAATGGTTTCAAACTGAGACAGAGGAGGTTTAGGTTAGATATGAGGAGGAAGTTTTTCCCCCAGAGGGTGGTGAGGCACTGGAACAGGTTGCCCAAGGAGGCTGTGGATGCCCCATCCCTGCAGGCATTCAAGGCCAGGCTGGATGTGGCTCTGGGCAGTCTGGTCTGCTGGTTGGTGACCTGCACACAGCAGGGGGTTGAACTGGATGAGCACTGTGCTCCTTTTCAACCCAGGCCATTCTGTTGTTCATAAATGCAGTGTACATGGGACCTAAACAGACAACCTACTTAAGAAAAGTGAGATTTATATGGATGACCCAATTCATTAATCTTTCAGACCTTGTGAATATATTTATCCCAGAGGGACTAACTCAAGATTTAATGTTTTCTTTATTTTATTTCACATCCTTATGTTCACTGTGTGTCGTGCATCTCCTTTGGAACATAAATTGCTGTCAGTAAATTAATAACTCACTGAGACACCCAATGGTAGGAATTGAGTTGTTGGGTTTTTTTTAGCAGTGTAGCCAGATTCTTTTCATTGATGTTAAAAACTGATATGAAACAGAAATCAAGGTGAGGTGAATCTAACTAAAAAATTATTTATGGAAATCGGTGCTTACACAACTAAAGTTCACATGCCTGTTTTAAAAAAAAAAAAAAAAAAAGGCATAAAAACAGCTTGGAAAATGTATTTTATTAGCACTGCTTGTGTATTTAACTTCAAACACCTGCGTTTCTCATATTTATTCTTCAATTTTTTTTTTACTTGACTGTAACCCTCATTGTGAGGAACATAATATTCATTGCATATGTTCTTAAGGTCTCTCTGTAAATGATAGCAAGTGGGGAAATTTCAGAATTAAAATAATTCTCATGCTTTGCTTAGGCGAATCCCCTGTTATTTATGTTGGATGCACACTCAGACTTTTTTGTTATTCACAACAGCAAATGAGAAGAGAATTGGGCTTTGATGGAGCTTTTAGCCTCTCTGTCAAATAAACAATGTTCTAGAGGAATGAGTTGCCCCTTGTGTTTCTGACCAGGTGTACGATAGCAGCTGTGTTTTTGAAGTCACTTAGTTCAACTTTATTGATGTTTGTTGGATCATTTGGAAGAGTGAAACACTGCTCGGTAAAACATACCAGAACAGTCTGTGCGATGGTGTCCTGCTCACTCCCTTCTCAGGGATTAATCCAAAGTGCATTCTGTTTATGAGATTTTTTTTTTTAAAGGTTTTTTACCTGATTGATACCAAAATGTCTTGTGCATGTAGACTGCAGTGGTTACTTTTGATTTCAGTGAGAGGTTGGTACCATCAGTTAGTATCTTTAGTGGAAGCATGGTTTGAAAGTCTTGGTAGTGGAGAATGCAGTCAGTGTAGCATAGCCTGCTGCTGACATTGACAAAAGTAATTGAGATGTTGTTATAAGGTAGTCATTGCATTTCTAAGCTGTACTTTCAAGCAGTACTTGTACCAGCAGTGGATCTTAAGACTCATAAAAATGACCTGAGGAGCATGTCCGTGATTGCAGCTGTTTTTGTCTCCCTTTTTTAGACAGAGGACAGGGCCTTCAGCCTGACATTGACCAAAATAGCCTTTCAGGTCAGCTCAGCCTTCGATCCACGAGGTTCCACATGGAATGGAATTTGGTATTCTTTTTTTGGGAACAGAGACAGTCTTTCATTTGAGAAGAGCAATGCTTTGAAAAGACCTCCAAAATGTCAAGACCCATTTCGACTTGTTTTCAAAAGGGAGGACTCTTCAGGTTGGATATTGCTAACAGATGACACGAGTTGGGCTGTGGGTCCTTCCCTGAACAGCCCATGAGATTAAACTTTTTAACAGATAGCCAGAATCACGTAATTGCAGAGATCCCTGTCTGTTTTGAACTGGGGAGCCCAGAACTGGACACGGTGCTCTGGATGTGGCCTCACCAGGGCAGAGGGAGAGAATCACCTCGCCCTGCTAGCTACACTCTTCTTAATGCACCCCAGGGTACTGTTGGCCTTCTTGGCCACCAGGACACCCAGGTCCTTCTCTGCAGAGTTCCTTTCCAGCAGGTCAGCCCCTGCACTTGCCCTTGTTGGGCCTCACCAGGTTTCTCTCTGCCTAGCTCTCTAGTCTTTTGGGCATCTGCCACTTTCCCAGCCTTGCCCTGCATCAGTGCTGCTTTGCTTTTGCCGGGGATAAGCTGGGAGCTTTGTACTGCTGCTTCTCCCTGCCTTAAAGTAGTGTTACATTTTGAGATAGCAGTGGTTTTGCCTGTTGACCAGATACTGAATAGGAGTTGTATTTTCAGTTGGCAGTCATAGAAACGTAGTTGATGTTAAATACATATAAAATATGTATATATAAAAACATATATATAGTGCTGTGCAGTTCAGTGACCGAGGAGTGGTGGGAACAAAGCTGAGGTTGGGGCTGCTGTTACATGAAAGCTGAGTGCCAGACATCCCTGCATTGTCTGTTGTTGCAGAATGAAAGCTGTCTGCTGTAAGCAAGTCGAACAAATGCTGCGTGAACTTAATTCATTCTGAAAAGCATATATAGTAAAACACATTTGTTTACTTCGTGCTGTGGAATGGGGCCTTTAAGTCTGCTTCTAATTTATTCCAACTTAGAAATATGAGGTAAATGCAGAAATCATGCATTAATAAAATCTCTTTATGTTCCCAGCTGGCATGAGAAGTAACAGTTGTGGTTCACTGAAAATGACTTTGGGCCAACACTTTTGATGTGATTTTAGGTTTTATTTTCAGCCATGCAAGAACTCTCCTGTGATGCTTTCTTTTTAGTGTTTTATGAGCAGTTGGTGTTTTTGTGTGTCACTGAAGAATTAGGTTTTTTTTTTTAAAAAAAAAAAAAGCTCTTTTACTAATTTTTTTGTCAAAAAAGAGCGTGAGGAAAGCCAAGTCTATAAAAAAAATTAAAAAAAGAGTAAAGTGCGCATTTGCAAATGCTTATGTATAGAGTAAGCAAGTTGAGTAAATTATTATGAACTATTTGGTGCTGTCAAAAGCTGTCTCTTGCTCTGAGATGTCTGCTTCTGTGCTGAACATTAGCCTTGATTCTGTTGCTGTTTCCCTTTCATCTATCCTTAAAACATGCATCATTCCATTTCTTTTTTTTCCTCCATTTTTTTTCTGTCTGCATTTTAAGCTTTCTCTTGTCTAGCAACTTTATTTCTTCCCTGTTTGCATATTTCCTCTTCTGAAAAAAGCTGTCTGTACCATGAATTCCAGCAATTCCACAACTACCCGCCTTGCAAATTAACTTTGCCTACAAGGAAGATCTGCTTTAAACTGTATCTTGACAGTGGTAACACGTTTGTATTTTTTTTACAGAAACTATTATGCCTTATCAATTTGTACTGCATTTTGCAAATAAACTTGTTCATATTCAGAAATGAGGAAGAGAAGAGGTTTATCATTAGTATGCAAATTGACCTCTGAAGTACAAAAATGCACAAGACTAGAGTATCATTTTCAATAAATTGCCATATTTCCACTGGAAATACAGAACATTAGCCAGGAAAAAAGGCGGTTCCATGCTAAAGAGAGAATATTATCTGGTAATTAGAAGATTCAGTACTTCAGTAGTTTTGTACTTCAACGTGATAGATTGGCTGTTGTTTTATATATGGTAGAGCAAGATATTTGTTAGAAAGTCTGTTCTGCCTAAGCTTAATGCTTCTTAAATAGATGACAGAATTTTCTTCCTTATTGTTAGAATACTGACTCAGGAACTTGGTGTATCCCTAGTCAGGAACTCTTAAAAGGCACAAGATTAAGTCTATTGACTTCTAGGTGTGGATTTTTCTTGCTCCCAAACAAGTGAGATTTCCTAAATCGGCATCTGCATTGCCATCCTAGCCTCAAAGACAGCATATATGGCTAATGATAGGGTAGTCCTTCCCGAATTCATTCTCACATGCTGTTAGACTCATTTCTAAGGGAAGAGCCATTTGAGAGTCAAGGGTGGTTTGCTCCCCAGGCATTCTGCTGCCGCAGCCATTAATGCCGCAGGTTGTTATTTGTCTTACTGACTGTCAAGTTAACCATCGTTATTTGGAAACACTGTCTGACTTGAGCTGTAGGATATATAGTATTTTCTTAAATATCTGTCTACAATCTTTTTTGCACTATTTAACTTGAAAATGCAATCATTGTATAAAAATTGGATTTCTTGTGGGGCAATCAATGAGTCATGCTTTTCTTCTACTTCAAGATATCATGGCAGAGGGCTGGATTTTAAAAATAGCTCAAGATTGGTCTGCCTTTGCTGTCAGTGAAGTCAATGAAGAAATGGCCTTTTTTTTTCTTTTTTTTCCGAGCACTTGCAGAAATGCTGCACATCTGAGCTGGTGTTGTTAATAAATGCCAGAAAGTTCCACCCAGAACACTTATTCCTTCTGCTATGTTATTACTGAAGGCACTGAGGGAGGCTGTTTCCCCAGCAAAGGAAGTTCCAATATACGTGATTTGAAATCTCATGGGAAAGTGATTTACTTTGGTGGGAGGGGGAGGGGACAACAAACCTTAAACTTAATAAATGCGTTGTTCTCAATTCAATTGAAATTCAATTTGAAAACATAATAATGATTTTTTATTTCTTGTCATATTGAATGACGCTTATTGACCTAATAACATTTGAAAAGTGTGGCTTGAATTCCTCAAATGTTTCTTGCTGTTTCATAAGGCTGGAACTTTTTCTCTGTATTGATTGCTGTTCTCTCCAGAGTTACTCCACACTTCTCACACAACATTGGCAAGTTGTTTTATCTTTCTGCATCATAAATTTCCCATATGTAAAACAAATAGAAAAATTCTTACCCTACAGGGATCCTCGTGGTTTAGTTCATTAATGTGTGTAAAGCAGTAAATAGAAAAAGGCACTATAAAAATTAAGAATATCGCTGTTGATAAACCTATGACTCTACTGGCATCCACCTATTACAGTCCAGGTGATGATAGGATTCACATCAAAGCTGCAGTGCAAATTTGTACAAATGTGATCTACATCTGGAGTGAGAACCAATGCATGTGTTGTGTTCCCCAAAGAAATATTTACTCAGCTGCAGAATAAGTATTGTTTTAGCAAATATCAAAATGATGGGAGTTTAAGACACTCGACTGGCAGTAACCTAATTAACTCTTGATCAAATATTTCAGATGCTGGAATCAAGCTGATTACATCCGCAGCTCCAGCTGAAGACAGTATGCTGGGAACTAACGGAGGGTCAGTTTTTGGACTAGAGCTAAATAGCACAGAGCTGTTGATTTCAGTGGAGCCATGCTGATTAACTGCAGATGAGGCTTTGGCTCACGCTCTTTTGTCTGGAAGCTCAAGTCAGGCTTTTTTATTGTAACGTTGAGCTCAGTCTTTAAAGTCAGAACGGTTGTAATTTCCACTGGCACTGAGAGAAGAGTTTTGCTGAAGGACAAATTTGGATTGTGGAGCGTTGGTGAAGTGATGTGCCTGGGTGCCATTTGTCCTCTAGGTCAAGTACACTTGAATGTATCTAGCAGGGTATACTGTTAATAAGTTTCTGCGTTTAATTGCTGTTAATGTATATTGAGAGTTTTGCTGCTTTAGTTTTTAAATTTTAACAGATTTAGCACAACAGGCTATCAATTATTGAGGGTATTATGTTTATCTTGCAAGACACAGTTAATCTAATGCTAAACTATCCTGGAAGCTGATTTGATTGGGAGGGAAAACCTTCAAAATCAACCAAGGCATCTCAGGCTCTGACATGGGATCCCTGATGTTTCAGGCTCATTGGCAGTGAATGTGAGAAAACAAAGCACAGAAGACAAAATCTTGAATGTGGGCCAAGACTATCTAACCTTTAAATGCTTTAAAAAATTACTTAGAATGGTTTTATTTATGTTTTTTAAACAGATTGTTCAAGGTGCTGGTTAGGGAGCGATCACCGTGACTCATCTCAGCAGCAGCTTTGAGTGCCTGACTCAAATGAAATGTAGTCATTGGAAAAGCCAAGTCATGGCTACGTTGTTTACTCGCTCACTTGGTATTCAGGGTGAAAGCTTCAGGCTATGCGACCTCTGGACCTTTGTTCATCAGAACATAAGAGTTTCAGAATTATCAGTACCGCATCTTGATGGTTTCATTGTGCTGGACCGCCTTCTCTCTTCTTCCTGATTCAGTCTTTGGCTGCTCTTCCATATTCAGATTATTGATTTGTTTGTGCAACCATAATGTTTTATTAGTATCACTTCACACTATTAAAGGACTTTATATCTCTTGAATATTAAGTGATTTACTCCAAACTCCATCCGTTTGCTGTTAAGAGAGCCTGCAGGTAGAGCTGAGGGCACAGGGACTGCTTCCCTACCAGCGGCACAGGGGCAGGATCCAGGATCTCCTGCCTGTGTGCTCGGAATCGCAGGCTTCGCTGCCTTTCACCGCTTCAAATGCTCTCCTTTCAGCATTTTGTTTTGTTTCACTTTTCCATTTCACTACGTATTTGCTGGTTGGAAGGGAGCACGGAATACACAGCTCAGCGTTTTCTATCTTCTAGTATTTTATGAGGCTGTAATATTTATCATGTCCCTTCTAGTGGCAGCACCTTGCTGTTCTGTTCATTTCTAAGGAAAAAGAACTAAGGACTTTCTAATAGCTACAGAAGTGTCCCGTAGACAAGGAACAAAGGTGTTAATAGTCCACTTGGTTCCTTAATTCTTGTAAAGCATTCTCCGGAATGCAGACCAGCCAGTAAAATAAACAGCCCCTGCCTACTTCCCCTTAGGATGTGATAACATCAAAGGGTAGTTTATGGGTCTGTTTGCCAGGTGTCAGTTTGTTCACAGGGCTAATCGAAGTTGTATGGGAATACATTTTGGTTGAACAGTGGAAGGATCAATGAATTGAAATATTGTAAATTGCTGTCAGCAGTTTAGCCTCTTGCAGCACTTAGGGGATGGAGTTTGGTGTAGTGGGGCATCATCAGTGAAGATGGATTCTGCTTGTGGACGGGTAGCTTTTGGGATTGACGCACAATTGAGATACAGCACAGAAATGGGTAAGTTGAGGAAGTGATGACGCATGCCGTGGTGGTATCGTTCTCGGTGGGCCTGAGAGGTACAGACTGCATGCAGAAATGTTCTGTGGAGCACCTCACTTCTTGGTTTTCTCGTGGCAGTTGGCAATAGGAACAGCCATACGAAGAGGTTTACTCTTGCCAGAGCTTCCCACTTAACCAGTGACCACTACGCTGTCAGTGCTGCTGCAGGGAGCTTCACCAGCAGAGTGACTTGTGCCCTGAACACATAGGATGGACCAGGAGGTCGTGGTGCCCCATCTGCCCTACTGTGCTGCGTGGGAAACTGCAGGCTTGGATGCGATGACCCATGGAGCAGGGTGTAGGACCAGCATCCTGACATCCGTGTGCTTTGCTTGTGTTGCACACACAGGCTGGCTGTGACGGTGCATACAGCTAGAGCTGTGGGCAAGCGTGAGCATGACAGGATTTTGCCTGTTCTGAGAATTCTTAGATGCATGTAAATTATATATTTCCTTTAATTGATGCATCATTTAATACATCTTTTCAATATTTACTGTGTATTAATCTGTTGGTTTAATGCATTCCCAATCAAAGTATCTTCTACAGTTGGTCTCTGGTGGCTACTTTGTGCAAACACTGTATTTCCTGGAATGGATTAATTATTGAAATCTATTTCTCTTAATGCTTGCCTTTCCCTCCAGCTCTTTCTCTTGTTGCACCAGCAGCAGGATTTGTTATTAGATCAAAACATATTGACCTTCTTGTCATTGTGTTTTTGCATCTCCCTCCCTGATTACACCTCAGCACTACAGCTGGATATCCATATTCATGTTGCTCTACCACAGAAAAAAATAGTCCATCTGCATAGACTCAGCAGAACATTCCCACCTGAAAAATGGAGCCTTACCCCATCCATCAAATCGGGAATACGCTTTCTAACCCAGGATACATCAGTGACATGCAGTGATGTTCTGGGTATGTCATTTCAACATCCCGGGGCGAATGCGGAGTGAAAAGAGAACGTAGAGAACAGAATCTGTGGGAATTAAAGGACACAAGCAGCCTATAATTCATAGGAAGTGAAGATTCAAAGAGATGAGGTGATAGACACAGCCAATGAGTGGAAAAAGCAATCTGAAATGTTAAATTATACCAACAGAATTGAATTAATGATATGAGGAACGGATCGTCCTGGTGACCTGTCCATAAAAGAAATAATAAAGTGCCAGCAATCAAAAGTAGTGTTTAAAATGAGTTGACCTGCATTTCTGGTACATTTCTTACCTTTGCGCTAAGCATGAAATGCAGCGTGCTCTGGATGTCAGGAGGGAAGCCAAGCTGCTAGAGGGGAAGGTCCCCCAACTTTTGGGAAGCGGAGCAGATTTGCCAGATGAACACAGGAGGCGCTGACTGATGCTTCCTGTTTTTCCTGCCCTAGCAGGGTGACAGCACAGAGGGTTGACAGCTGCTGCATAGTGACTGTAGAAGATTGGCATGGACCAGAAATGGAAATCAAAGCTGCTTCTCAGCCCTCAGAAACAACAAAGCAACCGTAGAGCTTGCAGTACAGAGCCTGCTTAGTTCTCTTGGCTTACGCTGAGGGCTTCAGGTCTACTGGTGAAATTTTCAATAGTCCTTGAGTGATTTAATGTATAACCTCACTGACAGTGAGCAGTACTCAAGGGCTACCTCGCTACCTAGCTGGGGTTGCTTGGGCTCTTCTCAAAATGTTATCCTGTAGCTTTATTCTCAAAGACCAAAACACCAAATTGGATTTACTAGCTTAAATGAAATTACTGCTTCATGCCAATCTTTTATCAGTCCTTTTGCTCCAGGGCATCATCTGTTGTGGTCAGGAGAAATCTTTCCTGTTTTCTCATGCTGTAAATTGTACCGTAAGGGTCAAAATCTGGTCTGGGGCTTACCACTTTCTTGGCTTCAGTTAAATCAATTGATACTTAAATTAATCTTGCTAGCAGTAAAATTTAATCTGACTTGTTTTGAAGCATCTGGCACTGACAAGGATAGAGGACCTGCAGTCTATTCCGTACAGCAGTTCCTGCACTGCACAACTGAAACGAAGTTATTGTGTTTTGGGTGGAGTCCATGGTCAAAGGCCGTCTATTAGTGAGAATGTTGCTAAAAGCAAAAACAGAAAATGGCTTGAACTAAGCTCGGGGCAATTAGGAATAATTGAAAGTTTGGGATTTTGCTGTCAGTAACTGCATACAAAGCCATGTTTAGGTGAGTCTCAGGAGGTTTCCTTCTGCAAAGCTACACAAATACGATCCAAAATGAGCAAAAAGCCTTATTTCTGAATTCATTAGTTTATGACTCTTTGCCATACATCTGCCGACACTGCGCTTCGTTTTCTCTCTCTGCCCCAAATTTGCAGACCGTAAAGGGAAAGAAAATCCTCCCCACGTCTTGCTTGGGATTGCAGCAGAGCAAAGAAAGTGGGAGAGGTCAACGGGAAGTCCCTTGGTCTCCTGTGGACTTGGGGGAAGGGATTATAACCCAGGGTGCCCTTCTCTATTTGCTACTGAAAAAGATCTTTGCTGTATTTAAGTAATGTTTCTTCCTACCGCCTTAGTTCTTTATTCTTTCACTGGCTATTTTTCCTCCGTCTCGTCTCACTTTTGATCTAGATTTGCTTTCCTTTTGGACCCTCTGGCTTCTTTGAAGTAGCTAGCAAGCATTTTGTTTTCGTGAACCTTTCTCTGCCCTCCTGAAGCGGTGGTACTTCAGCAAAGGAAAGGAAGGGAATCCCCCTCACCTTGGTGCAGGAGGAAGGGCGCGTGGGGACCCACTGTGGTGGGCCCTGTGCAGCAGAAGCTGCTGCTGCGTTGGGTCAGTTGGTGTAGAGGTGCCCTCTTGTTTGCCTGGGCTGAGTGCAGGCAAACTACAGGGGATCCCTTAGTACTAATTACATTCATTTTGGAACGCTAATTGTTCTTCCCTTTTGCTGGCTGCTATCATTGCGCAGCTACTTATCAGGTGTGGATGTGCACTTACCATATTAATGCGTTTGCGCTGAAGTTAATTAAGTGTGGCTTTCCTTAGTGTATTTATAGGAAACAAAAAAATCTGGTGGGTTTTGTTAGTTTTGTTTTTTTTTTCCCCCTTTTTGCATGAGTTTTACACCTGAAAGCAAAGTGCTGAATCAGAATCTGCTGCATTAAAAATAGTTTACAGCAGTACAGCAGAAACGTCCTGCGTAAATATAATTAGCACCTGCCTCGTATATCTGTAGGGTTTTAGAGGAGTTCAGCTGATGTTTTATTTAGGAATGGCACGATTAAAATGTTTACAGAATGTTATTAATGCTTAACAATTAGACCCTCTAAAATGTCTCAAACTTGCGTGGTTTGAGAACAAGCTGCTTTTTATGCAGTTAAGGGAATCATCTGAGATAACAGCAGTGAGACATAAGAGTGTGGCCGGAAGGTCAATGGAGGTGATCCTCTCCCTCTACTCTGCCCTGGTGAGGCCATATTTAGAATGCTGTGTCCAGTTGTGTCCTCAGTTCAAAACAGACAGGGATCTCCTTGAAGTGCAGTGGAGGCACGCAAAGATGGTGGAAAGCCTGGAGCTTCTCACTTGTGAGGAAAGGCTGAGAGACCTGGGGCTGTGCTGCCTGGAGAAGAGAATACTTGGGGGGGGGAGGGGGGGTGGTTAATGTTTATAAATGTTTAAAGGGAGGTGGGTGGCAAATGGGTGAGGCCAGGCTCTTCTCAGTGATAGCATAGTGATAGGACAAGGAGCAGTGGCCTAAAACTTGAGCGTAGGAAGTTGCATACAAACACGTGGAAGAACTTCTTTATGGTAAGAGTGACAGAACACTGCAAGAGGCTGCCCAGAGAGGTGGTGGAGTCTCCTATGGAGATATTCAAGGCCCATCTAGATGTCTGCCTGTGCAACCTGTTGTAGGGAACTGCTTTAGCAGGAGTTGGACTTGATGTTCTCTTGAGATCCCTTCCAACCCCTGTGATTCTGTGGTAATACGCCCATTGCTGCACACACACCGATGGTCTCACCTGCACATGCCGAGGTGCCTCACGCATGCACGCAGGACCGTCTGGCCATGCACAGCCCCTTGCTGACCTTTATCATCACTCCCTTGCATGTGGTAGCGCTTGCTGCCTGTACCTGCCCTGCCATGCCTGCACCTCAGCTCCTGTGGGTGTGTGGGAGCACTTCAGGCCGAGCTGCACAGACCTTCTGAGCATTGCGTGGCAGTTAAATGCTGTGCTTTTCATAAATATGCATCTAGGTAGGTTTGTGCTTCCTGGTTTATTAAGTATGAAATGCCAGCTCTCCATTTTCAAAGCAGTTATCCCTTTCTCTGACTTCGTTTGTCTTTATATCCTTAAAAAAAAAAACAAAAAACAAAAACCAACACAGATTAACTGTATTGTTTCCTGCATAGTACCAGTGTTTTAGTGGTAATGTTTGATACGTAATTAAAATAAAAGTTGAGTAGCAGAGGTGTCTCTGCATTAATTCTGAGCATTAAAGCGTTAATGCTTTCATAGCACTGTCTTTTTGACCTGCACAGCTTCAGGTAAAGTTACAAGCTGATGTCGATGGCTCTAATTTGTCCATACAAAAGTTGCAGGAATTTCTGTAATGCTCTGCTTTGAACGACTTCTGCTGCCATTTAACAAGCCTGTATGCTATAAAGTCGGGGGGTGAAGTGTTGTGCTTCAGGTTGAAGTGTTTCACACACAACTGGCCAGTGCTAGGAGAACAGCAGGTTGCTGTGTGTGGGTGAGTTGCTGTGCAGCACTGAGTGACGTCAGCTTTTGGGTTGTTCAGCTTGTAGCTGAAGATCTCAAATGCCAAATAGCAGCCTCAGCAAAAGGCAGTAGGTTTGATAACTGTAAGGAACTTGGTGGTAAATCAGCTGCTCCTGCCCTCAGAGGATTTCCTGCTTTCAGCAGGACACAGCCATGCTGTCCAAGCACTCAGAGGATGTCTCTTTGCTTCCTTTCAGCCCTCTCCCAGCATTTTGTGCTCAGAACTTGAGTGATCCTCAGCTGCTGCTGACCCAGGGAAGATGGCATTGGTGCTCTTTGGGTTTGCCATTTGGGGTTGCTGTTTTCTGGCCTTGGCTGACCTCTGGGTGCAAAGCCACCCTGGAGCTAATCTGTGTGCTTGTCTGCAGAGATACCTTAAGGGGTCTTTATCTGATCTTTATTTCTACCAATAGCTTATAACTGTCTCTCTGTTAAGGTGCGAGCTACAGGCAGTGTTCCTCGATCCATTTGGGGTAACATTTTTGTTGTGTTGTGGCTTAAAAATTCTCCATTTGTTTTGGTTCCTTCTTTAAATGTTTTTATTTTTTTTCCCTCCAGATTTATGCATGCACATTGAAATCTTTTTTACATACTGAAGCTTTTTTCCCAAATGTGAAAAGTATTTCCCTTGTGAAAAACAAAATAAGAGATTTAAGAGGGAATGATAATATTTCTGCAGATTTTTTTAAAAAAAAATCAAGCAGAAAATATTATGCCCATGGGATACAAATCATAAGATGGACCAAAAATACATAAAGAGCCTGTCATTCTCTGATAAATTCTGCAGTTTTTCAGGCTGTTTTCCTGTTCAACTCAATTAATTCTCACTAAAGGCATCTAGAAGCATTTTCTTTACAGGAATTGATGAGATTATTTATCTGGTAATACCTATTATTATTTTGTAACTATACGTAATTAATTTTTTATGCGTAAACCCAAACTGTTTTTCCTAAAACACGTCTAATGATTTTTATCATCTAACACCTCTGGAAAGCCCCATATGAGTGAGTGGCAATGAAATAGATTATTTCTGTGGACTTTTACTAGGTCTCTGCAGGTGCTCTCGTGGGAGACAATCAGATTTAATGGTGACTAAGGCAGCTCCTCAATGATGCTATAGAATTTTATGGAACAATACTGAATTTCATAGAACTGATGGAACTGCTCCTGCTACTTCAGTGCTCTCTATCAGTGCCGTGCCTGAGAACTGCCCTGTTCTCTTCTGGAAGCGTTTCTGCTTCTAAAAGTTGAGAAAACAATTTCTCTTATTTTCACTAGGAGCTCGGAAACAGCGATTCCAATCTTCTAATTCTGAAGCATTGATCCGCAGATACGGGTGTTGATAGGTTTTTATTTCAGCTTTTCTAAGTTATGCTGCTTCCAGTAATCACGGTCCTTCTGGAGTTTTTAGATGACTTTTGTTTCATAGTGAAAGAAATTAATGATAAATGACCTTTGGAGCCTTTAGCACTACTGTATTCCAGCTCTCCTGAGCTGCTCAAGGAATAACAAATGCAGTAAACTGTGTTTGTCACCACTAACAAGGAGAGAGAGGGCTGGCTTTTGAGAGAAGCTGAAGTAATTGACTTAAAAATAGTAGAACGGTCCCTGTGGGTGGCAGGCCACGGGCGATCTCTTTTCTTACTTAAATGGGGACTTCTAATATGTTTGTACTACTGCATGTGCATAATCTGCCCTTTGCATTAATTATCGGTTCTGTCGCGGCTTTAGAAGCGGGCGCTGGGAGGAATGGCAATCTTCCAGTTAGTGCTTTTGAGACACTGCTCGGGTTTTAGATTAAAGAAATCCCGTGCCAGGAGAAATCCTCATAACTCCTAATAAACAGTGCGGCCAAACATTACTACTTCTGTCTTGAGAACAACTGGATTTACAGCCTCGGTCCCTATGACATTAATGGAGCTATGCCAATTTAGATCAATTTGAGATCTGTCTCATCCTTTTAGTTTTGCTTTCTTCTTTTGCATTGTGGAAGCAATGCTAATTTACATCAGTTATGCTCTATTAAGTTGAAATACCATGTATGTTCTTGTACTTCTGTGTTTATAGCAGAGGACAAAAAGACAAGCAATTTGACTTTTAATTTTACCCACTTCCCTGCTTCCATTTCTGTGGCTCGATTCTCTTCCTCTGCTTGTGTTTGTTTGTATATAAATCTGTGTCTGTTCATGCTGATGTGACATCTGAAAATGCACTTTGACATCTTTGAAAAGAAGTTGCCAATGTAGTTCAAAGTATTATCAGTTTCCAGCTCACAGGCCCTTGCCAAAATGAGAAATTTGTGCTGAGACTTTCAGAGTTGTGCCAAGCAATTGTACTGAAAGGAACACACAAGCTGCAGTGGTTAAGTAGCAGAATGTAGTGAGTTTGGGAGCTTATGTTAGTTGGAATCAGAGCTGGGCTAGAGCTGCTCTGCATTCCCGGCCATGAGAGGGACATGAAGCTGTGGGGTAGACTACAGGTTATATTCCCCAGCCAGTGGGAACAGTGCATTTTAGAGTAATGGTTAGTTAGGACAATGACCAGTGTGGAAATACACTGAATTGCTGAATTTTTAGGTAGCCATTTGCAGGATGCTTTGTCGTGAAGTCTCCAGACATCTCTGGGTGGCTGTAGTAGCTCACAGCCAAAACTTGCTGCTTATTCCTCCTTGCCAACCTCACGCTGCTGCAGGCAACCGTCTTGGCACAACCCTGGTGCTGGGGCATGGAGAGAGGCTGCTGCCTGCCTGGGTGCTGATAGCTCAGTGTGCCAGCCTTGCATCTGGGCTCAGCCGGCGTAACAAGGAGCAGACCTTCTATATTTACGTACAGGCTCTTTTCACGGCTGCACCAGCAAATGATTTAAAAGTTATGCAGGCTCTTTCAAGCACGTGCGTGAAAGCGTAAAATCATAATGCTCATTTCTAGAGGCAGACTTATGAAATTTCCTGAGAAACTGAGTTCGGCCTGCATGGTTCCAATCAGTGCTGTTCCCTTTCCTTTGCCCAGTGTCAATCAGGGCAATGGGGACACATTATTGAGGCACTATGCAGGACGAGCGTACACAAGCCTGCTTGTCTGTTAACCAAATTTCGGTGCATACCTCCCAAGTACCTCTTTGAAATATTACTCTCAATTTAGCTCTTTGCTGCAGGTGTCAAGCAACAAATTTTAGATCCCGCTTGTGCTGACATTTGCTCTTGGGGAGAAGGAAATTAGATTTCTACTAGTCTGAAACCAGAAACAAATGTTAGAACTGAGAGCAGTTTGTTTGAGCTCTAAGTTATAAGACTGCAAAAATAATGAAGTTGGTAGCTGAAGCCATATTTTGCCCTTCTATGCAGGAAAGGTGAAATGACTCCTTTTTTCTTGGGTTTTCTCTTTTTCTTTAACGTGTAAGAGAAAAGAGGGATTTCTTCATCATAATTCCTCTCTTCAGAGCCACCTGCTGTTTCCCCACTCGCATCTGTTTGGTGCTGGAGCACTCTGCCTTTTCCACGCAGCTCTGCACGGAGGCTTGGAGAGAACATCTCCCAGTTGGCCAAAAGGCAGCACAGGGCCAGGACTTCAGGGCCTGCAGGGAAGCACAGGAACCATAACGTGCAGAGGAGCTGCCACAAAGTGGGGAAATGGGAGCCCAGCTCCTTGCTGGGGGGGGCAGGAGCACCTTGCACTGTATGCTAGCAAGAGTTGGGATGTACTCACCACTTAAAAAACAGCTGTTTGTTGTATTTACTGATTTCTTTGTTTATTTATCAAGCTATCTGCCAGGTATGGTATAAAGGTCTTGACTGCAATATGTCGTCACTTGCAAGGTCTTTCTCCTTCGATCGCGTCCAAAGCAAAGCCAGAGTGGTCTAAAACACAGGGATGAGGAGGAGTAGGTCCTGCTTTTATGTTAAGGGGGGAAGAAAAGAAAAAAAAAAACAGAGTAAACATTAGAAATATGCCTCTTCTGCACGTGGGTTCTTTCAAGCAATGTGAAGTTTCTTAATTGCTGTTTTGCTCTCTAAGAGTAAATTTCTGGTCCCGCTTGTACTTGTCAGGTTGAAATGAGCCTACGGTTTGCTCAATGCTGAAGTTGAGCCCCAAGAACGGGATTGTTGTCATCTGTTGTTTGGCCTGCTCTGGGCTACCTGCATTACAGCTCTTGTTAGCATATAGGTAACAATGCTTCCCTCTCATCTCTGCATCCTAGGGGGCTGATTTTTGTAAACACATTTCTACCATGTGATTTAAATGCCTTCTCTTCTTCTCCCACAGAAATTCATTACAGCATATTTTCAGTAAAATGCACAGCATAGCATATGTTTGGGTTTTTTTTATCAGTAGATACTGTAATTAGGCCCCAGCCACAGGATCGGAGCAGACAATTAGAGAGCGCATAGCTAACAAATCTTTAAATGTTCTTTGTCTGTTGGAAGAAGGCTTTTCCTTGTTATTCTAACAGACGTTTCTGCCGTACCAAATGATGACAGAAGTTGGCAGGTTTGGACAGTGAACAAATCTGATGTGCAGAGGGAGACTGTCCTGGACGTTGGCTCTTTTGTTCCTGTTTTGCAAATCTGGCATCAGTAATATTTTTAGAGACTGTCAAAAGTTGGCCCCTGTGATATTTAAACTTAAGAATACCTTTAGCAAAGACGTTGGTGGTGAGGGGGAGGCACCCTGCAGCGTTTGGGTTTGGTATTATGGCTCATTATCGGCGTTATGGCCCAATGTCTGCATCCTCACATGGTGACTGGCTTAGCCTTTATGATCCATACGATGGCCAGGATTTCCTGGAGTATATCACCTTTCCTCACCTATACAGAAGGCCATGGTTCAACGGGGAAATGTGGTACAAATAAGCAGAGTTTTCTCTGCCTAATTTGGTTTTATGAACTAAAATCTCTAGTGGAATCTGGTTCATGACTGCCATCAAAATCCTCAGCACCTTAGGAAAACTGTATTGCACCACAGAGCCCTCAGACCACTCACACACTGCAGTGTGTTTCAGCAGGACAGGTGCCTCTACAATGCAATTCCTCATTAGAGCCTGCAGAGCTTTTTTCCCTGTTATCCTCTAGTTAGGCAACATATCAAAATATTTTTCCCACTTTTTGTTGTTGTGGTGAGTTTTAACAGGGCTGTCAGCAATGAATAAAGGCTTTTTCTTTATTCTGAGCCTTCCAAAGGGAAGTTTGCAGGCCCTTTAACAGCTGAATGTTAAAATACTTTTGCCCTCTCAGCCCAGTGTGTCCATGTTATCACCACTGCAGGAGTATATACACAGAAAAATATGTTGGGTTAAACTGAGACAAGGGAGGTTTCGGT
Organism: Tetrao urogallus; assembly: GCF_951394365.1. NCBI lineage: Eukaryota > Metazoa > Chordata > Aves > Galliformes > Phasianidae > Tetrao > Tetrao urogallus. The sequence continues at coordinate 5,465,858 of NC_136814.1, forward strand.
TGGATACCAGGAGGAAGTTTTTCACCCAGAGGGTGGTGATGCACTGGAACAGGCTGCCCAAGGAGGCTGTGGATGCCCCATCCCTGCAGGCATTCAAGGCCAGGCTGGATGTGGCTGTGGGCAGCCTGGTCTGCTGGTTGGTGACCTGCACAGAGCAGGGGGTTGGAACCAGATGAGCATTGTGGTCCTTTTCTATGGCCATTCTATGACATACTTTCAGTACCTTATAGCTACGGATGACTTCGTGTGAAACATCACACACTTGTTCATATGCAAAATATTTTCAGCCGTATAAAACGCTTCGATAGAGTGCTCTAAGCTGCTTTTTAAGAGATGGCAATGGGATGGTGAGAGGAGGTAACGGGCCCTGCACCACCACCAGCCAGCATGACAGGGTATGAGGTGCAGAAATGTTGAGAGATCTGTATGCATGCTTGTTCCTGGGCTGAACAGCTGGACACATCACAACCCCTCTAGGTTCTTCACAGCCTGGTGCTACTGTAAAAGCACATCAGGGCCTGCAGTTCCTTCAGGAGCAGCTTTGTCTCATATCTTGTTTTTTTTTTAATATTTTAAATCACTGAGGGCATCTCAGAGCCCCTGCTGAGCATCATAGGGAAGAGCAGAAGCAGAAAATGTGAAGACAACTTCCCAGGGCAAGCAGCAGAAGTGCTGCAAAAGCTGCTGGTCAGCTGTAGGAGGTTAATGAGGCCGTGGTGGAGAACTCGCAGATAAATCCATTTGTAGAGCAAGTGGGGCAAACTGGGCAGCCTCACACACATCCACAGAAGCATCCTGCTCTTAGACAAACTTCCTGTAGAAGATGGCTTTTTGAGGTAGAATGAGTTATTAGCAGTACTTGAGATGATAGAAACCAGAATGGAATGAAGAAGAAATTGTGCAGTGTGAAGCAGCGTGTGCTGTAGGAAGGAGGCTGCATGTACTATAAGTATGGGCAGGGAGGCTGTTCAGACATGAAGCTTGCCTGGGCTGCATGCAGCAAGGAGCAGAACGTTGCTTCTTATAGTTAATGTTGTTTGATATGTAAATGTATTCAGAGATCCAAAAATATTGTGATTTTATTTCAAGTCGATGCTTTAAAAATAGGCTGAACGAAAGATGGAAAAGATAGCACCAAGATATTTATGCGTGCCTGCTCGTTATAGGAGTGTCTTTTTTCACTACAGCACACATCAGAGGCTCAAGGCCAATGCAGCACCTTGACCAGATGCTCATATCTTCAGCACTGCCGTGGTTTTACTTCCTTTCCCCTCAGCTGCTTAAAGCCCATTAAAAGTCACACTCATTAGTGTCACTTGACAATGCATCAAGTGGTTGGCTTCTAACAGTGGTGTTTTAGTGAAAGTTGAAGTGTATATATTTAGTTTAAGTGAATAGTGCAAAGTTATTAAGATTATTTTATGAACATTTCTCTGCAAAGTGACACAGCTGGGAGGAGGAAATCTAACATATAAGTGTTCGTGTCTGAAAATTAGACAGAATGATTTAGCCCATTAGCTTGTTAAGCAGGTGTTCCTTGCACTTAGCCTTATTTTCTAAACTCAGACTATGCCTAATATTTACTCGCAGGTAATGAGGTAACGTTAGATTTAGAGGATACCTAATTCTTTCTTGGACTTCTTCCATTTTCAGGCTTTGACAGTCTAACAGCTTGTCAAAAAGAGACATCTGGAATGTATGATTGTTATTGGAGATGGCTGGAAATGTCTGTTGCTGCTTCTTGGGAGAGGAAGATAGGGGGATTTCATCTCCTCTGAAATCTGTGGAGAGTATCTTACTCTCTTGATTACAGCGTGAGGCTTTGAGAAAGGCAGCCTCGCTCTCCTATCCCTGTAATGCTTTTGGAGCACAAACTGTCAGTGATTTTTGGTCTGAGGTATTTTAGCTTTGGATTTATCGGGAAAAGTATAAATTTTCATAGGCAAAGAAGATACTGTACAACAAGATGTCAGTTCTCATTTGTGTTTTTCTCTCTTTTCACATCTGAGCATCTTGGAAAGATCTGGCCTAAACTCGTCCCTTTTTATTTTGACGCTTATAAAATACAACTTATTTGTCCTTCTTTTCCAGTCCATAATTGTGCTCTTTTTAGACAAGGCTGAAAGAAGTCCCAGCACAACATCATAGCTGTTCCTTTCATCGGTCCAGCCCCCATTCTGCCACACTGTGCTGCATTTCCAAAAATACAGCTCAGTTCTTCTCCCCTTGTATGCACCTTTCCTTTGTATGTCATCTGAGCCCTGTAAACATGGACACTGCAGGAGCCCCTTTAATAAATCAGCTGTTAGCACGTTCAAAACTTTTAAACGATAGGCTGTTTTTCAGCAGTGAGAGACGGATTTTCATCAAATCAGAAGCTGTTCTCATCGTGCTATGAGTTACAGCTCAGGAAACTGCCACCAGTGTTATTAGCAGCAGCTCTGCAAGTGTGCCCAGGGAGCGCCGCGGTGCTGAGATCGATTGTTAACCCTCATGCTGCCCTTGTTTTCCTAATTGGTCACCCAAATGACTGCAAGAGAAATCCATACTTAGGCACGGTGCAGAGAGCGAAACAGTTTTCTGTTCTAACAAAGGTCTCCATCCTAAAACTGCACGCAATCAAGAGGATTATTTTAGGGCGGCTGCTCTTGGTACTCAGCACCACATTCAGAGGTAAGGGGTCAGCTAGATAGCCTGCACTGGTTTTTATTTGCTTCCCTAGACTGGAGGCTTTGCAAAGCAGCTGTAAGCAGCGTGTCTGTTGCATTTGATTTGATGTAGATGTTGGAAATGGATTCCTGTAGGATTAGAGGTGCAATCACAGTGCCTGACTCCTGAGACTCTTCTGAATAACAAGTCCTCGTATTGATTTCCCTTTATGGTGAGAAGTGAGGTGATCAGGGGAGATGGATATAGATAAGCACGCTTCGACTTAGACAAGAGCTGGTTTGGGTCTGCTGAAAATCCCATCACTGGGGAAGAGAAAATCCCCTGTTGCTTTCGAAGCTATTAATCTGTTTGTGATTACTTTAATAAAAATTCCTCCGCTGTTCTTATAGGACTGCCTTCTACAGAGTTAACCATGCAATTACCTCCTGGTCTTTGCTAGCTATTTTTGTTGCCGAGTTCCCTCTTATTTATTTAACCAAAGACTAAGTGATGCATTCAGGTACCGGCCGCAGGTAATTGCTTTAACAGGAGAGTCACCGGTGAAATTGCTGTTTTAATCCTAGCCTGGGATGGCCACTCCCTGGAAGACCGTAAGAAAAGCAGTGTCACGTTATAGCGAGCCTCACCATTTTCAGAGGAAATCACGTGAATTCTGAGCAGACAGGAGTTTAGCAGCAAAAGTCAAGCAAAGACCACAACTATTTCTTTGTAGAAGATCCAGCTGTGTTTTAGGTATAATATGCCTAGGAGTGTTTGCCTCCGTAAATGGAAAACAGAAAGGGAAACTCTGTGTGCCTGCCTAACCTCTAGTCATGCTAATGAGAAAATCCTTGGCCTGCGTTCAGTCGGTGTTGGTGTTTTTCTTGGAAGGCACGCAGGCCATCTTGCATGGTATATAATGTACAGTGTCTGCCCAAATGTGGTTTATGAAGTGTTCCGTGCATATCTGCTCTTGGAGATTTGGCGTTGTCTGTTGGGCTCTTATAGCATGTGCCTTTAAAAACAACCCCCCCAAAAAACCCCTACCAGAGAGCACAGACCCAAGCCTCCCAACACATCAGCATTGGTAATTCAATACCACCACACCATTCCGTTGCTGCTGAATAGACAAAAGAAGTAGAAAGGACCCCACAGCTTGAAAGCTGATGCTATTTCGCTCTCTAACAAAAGTCTTTGCTTTGGGGAAAAAAGAGATATTTGTTAAACTACTTAAGGAGTTAATTTTCAGACACTGAATGCGAAGCTGACATTAAAAAGGAAAAATAATAATCCTAAAACACGTGTGGCAAGACGGTTTTGTTCTGTCAGGAAATTAAAACAATAGTCTGTGGATGCGGATGCAGATTCGGTGTTTAAGAAGAATGCAGCCCAAGGGGCAGATCTTCTGCCCTGCAGCTCAGCAAGGATCTTCCAAAGTAACGTGAGGTTCTGCCCTTTCCTGTTTGCAGGCTTATGTGGACAGAATCTGTGTTTCTTAGCTATTTTTTTATTATTGATTTCCCCAAATTAGAAGTCTCTTTCTAATAGAGAGGGGGCTTAAAAGTAATCGATAGTGTTTATATTAGGAGACAGCAGTTCAAGCTGCAGTGGAGGGTGGTGTAAGTTGCCCTTTCTCTTGTTACTAAGAGTTTCATTTAGAGCACAATACACAACAGCTCCAGGTTTCAATGTTGAAAATCCCTTAACTATACCCTCACCCAAATGTGTTAAAAATTACTTAAAAGTGTTAATCAGGCATTTCTGATTATATTAAATCCCCCCCCCCCCCCCCCCACCAAAACTCTGCTTCTAGATTCTGCTTGCAAATCACTGCAACTTAACTATGTGATTTGTATTGGAAAGATTGGTTTTTTGGTTCATTTCACTTTATTATCTTTCAGCAGAGCTGTGACATCCACTTAGATGTCTTTACTGCAATTGTTTCTTGATGAGATCAGATTGCCCACTGCAGCTATGTCACAAAAACAGCGAGATGAAATTCGGGCCGCCCTATTTTTGATGAGCTGCTGGAGCCCGGCTTCACAGGGAAAAGAAAAAGGAAAAAAAAAAAACAAACCAACAGCACATAAAAGAATGATTAAAAGCGAAACAAAAGAAAAACATTTGGCGATCAAAATTGCTCTGAATTTAGTCAGATTGAACCTTTTAAATAAACACAATGTGAATAAAAGGGAAGGAAATGGCTCTGAATATTACAACGGGGTAAAAGAAATGGAAGTTCCTAAAACTCAATGATTTGTGTGCTTGTCTCGCTTGAGCGTGGAACACATTTCAGTTCTCCCAGTTGAAAATGTTTGTAATAGCTACTTTCTGTTGCCAGAACGTGTTTAGTAGCAGGCTCTAAAACCTGTCCATGGCAGTGTTTACTGTAAAGTGAGCATTTCCCTTTTGAGTTGCGCTGATATTAACTGGAGGAATCCCTCCTGTAGCACTTTGCCACTCACCACCTCCCAGTTGTGGACTTCCAAATCAAGCAACACATAGCTGCAGGAGTTTGCAACAGACAATATTAGTAAAGCTGTTTGCTTTCCAGGTAAACACACTAGGTCAGGCCAAAACTCCATGTAGAAAGTCTCAAAGAAGGCTTCCCATGCAAAAGGCAAGGTCCTTTTCATGGTTTTGGACAGTGGCAGATTTTTGAGTGTGAGCTGCCTGGCAAGTCCTCCATAGCAGTGGTGTTGTCTGCCAATACAGGCAGATAAGGTGGTGCTAGCTGCCTTATAGAATCTGGTGGAGGAGCTCTGCAAGGAAACAGAGCCTGGAAATACAAATCTGAGTCATAGCATATCCTGGGGAATGTGGTAAGGAAAAGCACAGCAAAAGAAAGCTAATTCCCAGAGCTGTTCCATCTGCTGCTTCCTCAAACCCTCAGAGCTTTCCTTGGATGTTTTGGTGGAAAACAACCTGCTTTGCAAAAATGCTGTCCTCCCCTTTCAGCACAGCAAAGAGGAAAAAAATATATATATCCGTACAGAGTCACCACTTACAGATGGATAATGGCAAGGCTGAGTGTGACCCGTTGCATCCACAGAGGCAGAAGTGTGTGAGGACCATTGCAGAAAGCTGACCCATGTCCCTTTGTTCTAATCAAAGGAGTACAACAGCATTTGGTGTGATCAGACAAGAGGTGGAGTGACCTTACAAATAACAGCATGGTGTTTCAGCTCGGTCGTGTGCCTCTGCTTTGGTAGTTCTCTCATTTTCCCATGCATTTAAAGAATAGCGCAGTCTTTATTGTTGCCAACTCTTGTGATGTTTGATGTTTTCCTCAAAACCTGACTTTTGGAGACACTCGAGATATGGGTTTTATTTACTTAAGTTTTGTTTAGTCTTTGTACTTGGAAGGCACATGTGAAAACGTGACTTGAGTTCCTAAAATACTTAGAAATGTTACAAGGCAGAAGAGATGCTCGCTATTACCAGTTGGTACAATGCTGCAATTTTAAAGATGCCCTCATGATTTTGAACGGATGGAAAGGATGTGAGTGCAGTATGTTCAGCAACAGTACGTTTTCAGTTCTAAGGAGGGAACAAGGCAAGCAATAACTGAAAGTTGCACTAGTCCCGTAGGAGCTCTATCATCTATCACTCCAGCGGGATCTTTCATTGTGGGGCAAGGAGCTGCCTTCGGAGAAACCGCCTTCTTCTTTCTGTTCCGTAATCTGAAAATAATGGAGGTCTTCCTCCCCCAAGAAAAGATTGTCCTGCCATGGATCAGGAGGCAGTTCAAGCTATCATATCGCATCACTCGAAAAGTGGCATTTGTAAGAACGTCACATTTGAAATGTTATACTTACCAGACTTCCATTATACGTGTTATAAATCCACATTTTAGAAGATTGTGATCTATCTGTATGGAGTCATTCTGCTTTGAAGCTTGGCATAAAAACCATAACCCCGCAGCTAATATTTTTATAACTGAAAATACGTGAGAGAATGGATGTGGTTTTTTAGAGATTTTGACATCTTCATGTTGTCGCTCAGCACGCTAGACTTAAAGAAGTGAAATTTGTTGGTGAGTCACCGGATACCGGAACACGGTGGGTGTTGCACGATCCACAGCAGGTAATAATTTTGTTCGGATAACCATGAATAATGCAAATGTGGGAATGTGCCATGTGGATTGTAACACGGGGAACCGCAGAATGTTCAAGTCTGAAGTTAAATCATTCGGAGGAATCACTTTTGTAGGAACTCAGCAAATGCTTGCGGGAGGGGTCTGAGTGAGTGGTGATGGGCCTGAATAGCGCTACTCACGTCTGTCGGTGTTGCATTTGGGCCCTGATTAGTTTAATGGGGAAGAGGTCCACAAATTAACCTGACATTGACCTGAGATGTAGGGCTCCCCTGTCTCTTGAAAGCCAAAGATGTAGAGAACTGATGGGAGTTTCTGTATAGAGGCACCTGGTAGATTCGTGTCTGCTATAGGAGCAGGCAGGATTAGTTGAAATGAGTTAATTACCTTATCTGCCTGAGGTGTGCTTTTATTCTTCTTGTTGTTCCACCTCCTGCAAACTAAAAGTTTGTGAGTACTACGTGAATCTGTAGCTTACATCTGGAATCCTGACTGTGCCATGCACCACAGCCTGACATGGAAAGCAAGTGCATGAAAGCAATGTGCAGGGTGAGTCTTGCTGTTGTAGCCCCATCGCAGCTCACTGAAATGCGCCGACTTACAAACCTACGTTTTTTCTGTCTGGCTAAATGGAGATCAAGATGTTGCTCCAGGACCACATGAGATTGGGTGCTCCCTGCTGAACTGGGCAGAATAGGAGCAGGTGCTGTGCAAGCTCCAGGCACGGTGCAGCCCTGGGCTCTGCATGGAGCCCCAGCAGCACTTGGCAGCCAGCTGGGCTCTGCTCTCCCCAGGGAGCCATGCTGCAAGCAGCCTCACCGTGTTTACCTTATGGATAGGAGATGCAGCCTAGCTGCCCCGGAGTGGTTTGTAAATTTAAACTGTAAACACTGTAAAACGTTTCATCTGTTCAAAGTCAGTCGGTTCATATATCCTTTCATTCTTCTCCTTTTTTTTTTCTTTTTTTTTTTTTTTTCCCTTAAATCTAAATAAGTTTCCCTGCACTGAGTGAAGAGTATAGGTCCAAGCTTTATAAACTGGTGTCAGCCACATCAGGTATTTCCCACTTTTGTTTTTCTTTCTGCGTCAGTTAAAGAATAGAAAGCGATGGGGAATAAATATACTTATCATCTGTCAGAGGCATAGCAGGGCAGTTGTTCACAGGAGACGGGTGTGGTGCATTACAGATCAGGTTCTTTACTTTCAAACTCTTTAAATCTGAACGTCCGGATGGACTTGGAGCAAAAAAAATCTTGGCTAGGTTAATCCCACACAGACTAATTTATATTACGGATAGACATATGTTTAAACAAATACAAGACATGCATAAAATATCTTCTGATTTGGGAGTTACAGAAATGATGGAGCATATCAGCAGGTCAGCCAGGAAGCCCAAACCTCTGGAAACCTGGGGCCAATCCAACTGCAGGTGGTAATCAGGCCAGCTGTAAGTCATCATTGTTCTTGCTAACTAATCAGAACAGGAGAATGATGAATTTCTGGTGGTTTCTGGGTGTGTTTTTTTTTCTTTTTAACTTAAATTTCCCCCATGAATGTGGTCATAGAGAAGCAATTTTGTGCAAAGATGGGATAACCGAGTGTATTTTTTTAAGGCTGTTGTGACAGATGTGCTTGTAGGTATGAAATGTGGCTCTGCAAAAGCTGTCTTTTCTCTCTTGCAAGGGAAGAACTCCCATTCATGAGGGTTGCCTCAGTCACAAAAGCCTGGACAAGGGTGGTCAGAGGGGAGGAACCACGTAATGGGGATAGGTGGTGATGGCTCCCTCTAATTCTTCTGTTAATACTTCTCACCAAGAGACCACAATATAACTTGTGATGGAGAAGGAGCTGTAGCTCCCACAGGTGAAAAGGAATCACATTCCTGTGTTACATCCATTCAGTTTGATTGACTAGAATTGTTTAAATCCAGGCTCGTTCTGTTGAGTCACTGTTCTCAAATGTTTTGGACAAATGAGGAGAATACAATAAACTACTTGCTGCCTTGCTATACAAAGTCAATCACAAATGTGCAGGCTCTTTAGACCCTAACGTATAGGGTGAAGAACTCAATAACGAATGTGTTGTGAAAAATTTCCAGCAGAAACCCGAACAGGACCATTTACAGATGCTTTGCTGAACAGAAGTGCCAGATCTTAGGTTAGGTTTTGGCTCTGGACCAAAAATACTTTCCGCAAGAGGTGATTATTATGTATGATTCATACAGTGAGTCTACACAAGTAAAAATAATACTGCTTAGCTCTTAGTATTCAAAGTGCTTTTACATTTTCAAAGTGCTGTGCAAACATTAGTTAATTAATGGCATAAAATAAGTTACATTTTTGTGCTTCTAGCATTGACATTTTGGCAATAAATGGTTTCGGAGACTTGGTATGCATCAGTGCGTTGTAGCAGCTCGTATAAATTGTGCTAATGTTCTCAATTGTATTTGAGCAAAGTCTTAGTAATTTAGATGCTGTTTATCTTATGTTGAGGAGATACATAGAGGAAAGGTTATCTGTAGATAGCAATGTACCATCAGTAAGGTATTTTCTTGTCCTTTCTAATAAAATGTAAATATGTGCTTACTTGCCTCAGTGGCTTGCATGCCATGATCCGCCACAGAAATTAAACCATAAGAGCCATCATTAGCATTCTAGCTGCAGAAACAGAGCTCTGTCTAGAAGATGGATATTGTAGAACTGATGTACCCAAGGTTAGACGAGACTTGGTAAAGTGTTAGAGCATCTGCTGGTTATTTTCCGAGAACCCTCATGCCATTAGCATCTATTAAAATCATTTGAAAACTGATCCTCAAGAGATGGATCTCTTTTTTTTCCCTTCCCAATTCTCATGAAAAATGCTGGCATGCAGTTGACATTTGTATCTCAGCGCTTTTTTTTTTCTAAACAACCCATATTAAAGTTGCAATATCCTCTGTGGAAGACATTCGTCAACTGTATCAAGCTTGCTTAATGACCCTTCACATGAGGACATCTCTGCTGAATTGCAGACCGAGCTCACATGCCAAATCTATAACCACATCTATTCTCAAGTATATATCTTCTTTACTGATCCTGGACTCTAACAAGTGCAAATATTCCAAAAGCAGTCTCCGAAGTGCAACCATTCCTTGAGCTGAGCTGACCCAGCCCCCCTCTAAACTTCTTGAGGAAGAAGGATTTTGCATCAAATTTTCTTGTCTCCTTGCTCATTCTCCTTCCTGCGTGGCAAGAAACACTGCAGAGGTTGTGTGCAGATCAAACTGGCCCATGACTTGGTTTCTTTCGGGATGCTGAGATTCAGCGATTGCTCCAGTCACTCTTATTTAACAAAAACATGTCATTTTGTCACAGGTACCCAAGTGTCTCAGGCACGAACAAGGTGTAATTGTAACAAGCGACCTTCTAGAAAACAAGAAAACTTCTGTGAAGGAAAGAGATAAATAGCTTTTAAAAAATCAGATTTTCTTTGCCTGGCATCTACCTGGTGCTTGCTAAGCAAATGATCCCGAGTTGATCTTCTAGGAGGAGATGCTGGAGGAGCATCCTGGGAGGAGAAGTGATTTTTTTTTTCTTGTAGTAGTTGAAATTTAATAGCTTCCTCTTCTGCCTGGCTCTGTCTCTTTGTGATGGCAAAAAAGATTATCTCTAGCACTGGAATGAGAGAGATACAGTGTTTGAGAAAATCAGCCTTTGTCCTGTCAAAGTGGTCTTTAATGGATTGCATTAATGACTTTAATTTCATCTATAAATGACAGATAAATTGTAAAACATTTTCTTCAAGAAGTGAGATAAAGTAGTATTTATACAATCGAGACTCAGTCCAGGTTTCAGTCTGAGCGATGGTTTCAGAGCTGTTTCAAGTTCTGTTCTGAGGCTTCTATTCTTCAGAAAGCAATTTTTATTGGTTTTTTTTTTTAGAAGGGATCCTTTTTATCTACAACAAACCTTCCGAATAAGAGTTTTGCAGACTCTGTATACATGTCATTCTTTTGTAGCCTTGATAGCAGGTATGTTATGCCTTCACTTTGCTCCTACAGCAGGAGTTTTAATTGCCTTAACGGGGAATAATTATTAAGTTCTCACACCAGAGTTATCTCTGCCTACATTTTTCTTCAAATCAAGCATAGAGCTAGAGAGGAGCGTTCAAAATATGTTGGGAGTTGTTGTGGTGGTAGAGCTGTTAATGCAGCATAAGTGAAGGTCCTCCATCTCTAGAAACGTGGCTTTTATGACACTTGCTGCATTTTGGAAAACATAACTGTAGTTGGACATAGTCAGTGTGTGCTGTCTTCCCACCAAGGCAGGTAAAGCCTAGTTGCACTGATCCAAAACCCTCTCTTGAAGTCGATGGCTTTTGATTAAGGGCTAATCAACGTGAGTGTTCGTGTAGGATGGAGATGTGGGAATGATTAAAGAGGCAATGGTAAATGGGAAATACCCACTGGGAGCTGCTGGGAATTGTTGTCAGTTGCATTAGGTCTGAGGGATTTCTAAATAAAATCATATATTTGGCAAAAGCAAAACCTCCCATCTTATCTAGGAGTTTGTGTAATTGTGTGCATGAGAGTCATCTGGCCTCTTTCAATGAAAATACTGAAGTAAGTTGCAATTTAAGCCAACTTGATAAGCCAGATTTCTTTTTTCTCTGTCAGTAGTTTTGAAAGTGATGAGAAGTGTCCAAAGTGAAAGCAGTCACCAGTTGTAAAATACCCTACCCCCAGGGCTAGGCAAAACCTTTGCTCAACCTTGATGAGAAAATTGTTGAGTTTATCATGACTGCAATTTTACCCTGCCTGTGGCCACACGCTTAAAAGTTACTTAAGCCATCAACTGCTGCTTCTCCTGCTCTTTTTCTGTAGCTCAAGCATTTCTTCTTGAATGAGGCTGCTGAGGGCTTCTCAGCCATTTGTATCCCAACCATGAGATGCCAGCAAGACACTCACACTGTGCAGGGACCTGGTGATTTCTCCTGGGGCAATACCTAGAAGTTGCTGCCTCCCCTTGCAGCTGCTCTCCTGGCTGGTCTGCAGCCTCAGATAGCTTTCTCTTCTCCTGGGGCTGCCTGTAGCATCCAAACCTAAATTATTCGTATCATCTAAAGGACAGGAAGAACCAGCCTGGTCTTTCTGCATGGAGCAGATCATAGAATGCTTAGATCGGAAGCTTTTGAAATAAAATCAGAGACTTATTTAGATTTCAGGATCTTGCAGCAGCCTCAAAGATGATGGTTAGGAAGAGATTGCATCTCTGTTCTCAAGTACGTATGCTTCCTGGAGTGGTAGGCTCTGAGCAGTTCTTCTGACCCTGGGAAGGAGTGCAGATCATGTTGGTGGGTATTACTCAGTGCTACAACAGAAGAATGTTTGCAAAGTGACACCTCAGTCCTGGGGGTATCTTTGCTGAGCTTTTGATGGTAGTGAAACATAGCATCTTCTGGGAATGGGTCTGCCGCAGGTTAGATGCCCAAGCAGGCTTTGGAATCTCATGATTATTGGCAACCTGGGTGTATTTAACCCAAATTGTACTAAAGAGACTGTTGGGGAAAAAAATATGTTGTAAGGTAAAATATGGTAGAGAAAGTTGACCTTTGGGATTGCAACACGCAGCTTGATTGTATGCCACAATACTGTCGTATTCTTTGGAGAGCCACAATGAGGATATAATGATAACTTAATGTAAGCTGATGATTTATCTCCTCAAAAATGCATGGTAGTTGTAAAACTGTCTATCAGATATTTTTCAGAGTACTATCCTTCACAAGCCCTTATTTAACGCAGTTATATTTGCATGCATACCCTCTCTTCCCATTTGCCATTTGTCACTGAGATAGCAAATTACATTCATCAGAATCCATTCATTCCCCCGGTTTCGCTGAATACAGGATTATCTTGGCTGTGTCAGCTGCCCTATGACTGGTAACTGTGAAAAATGGAGGTCGCCTTCAGATATTCCAAACATGTATCTTCAAAGGACAGTAGGTATTAAGCCAGAAAAGATTAATGGCTTTTATGTCATTGTGTTTGTGTGGCATAAATGTGAATTGTGCAGATTGATGGATACCTTGGTAAAAACAAATGCATTTTTAAAGTACTCTCTTGCCCTTTCCCTGACAAGTTTTAGTGACCATCAAAGGAAACACACTGAGACGTTGCCTTAAATCCTAGACTGATTTTGCAGGTTTTTTCACCCCATAGGAAACTGAAAGATTTTAGTCACTGGCCAAAAAAACGAACATGTGGCCTATTAACTGCTGGTTAGCTTCTTGCCTGTGTCTGCCTGTGTTTACATTAGTGCTAGGGAAGCGTTATGTCTTATTTGTCATGCAGTATGTCAGTAACTAGGATGCATACAATTTTGTTGCTGGATACTTCAAAATTCGTCATAAATTGTCATCATGATTTCCTATTTTTAATCTGAATTGCTTCTCTAGGACAGCCCTTCTGCTTGTCTGGCAGGTGCTTTGCTCACACAAAGAAGTAACAGCTCAGCACAGGGAATGGCCAAGTCCAAAAGGGAAGGCCCTACCTGTCCTTCAGTTACACAGTCTGTTAAAAAGATATTGAAAGCAAAAACTGGGTTCTCTCAGAGGGAATAAGTAACCTTTAAAAACCAACCAACGTATTAGGGAAAATAGTTACCTTTATTGATTCTCACAATAAATGGGTGCATTGAAAGGATGTGCCAGAGGAAGACTGATGGAGTGCAGTCAAGCTTGTAACCTTGGCTTCTGACCATTGATAGGTTTTTCTTTTTCTTATTACATCTTCACTTGAGAGAGAACAGTAGAACAAAATCCTGGGGTTAAGATCTAGCTCTGATGCTTGTTCTTTGTGACCGTGGGCATCTGTAATGTCCACCTGGTGGCAAGACTCTATCAACTGTCTCCATGAGCAATGACGGCAGAGTGCACAGGGAAGGAGTAGGGCAGGGGGATGCTGGGGATGCTGCTGTTCTAGGGGATCCTAGATCCCTTATAAAGGTGGTGAGACGGATAGCCCGGCTGAAGTGCCTTTATACCAATGCACGCAGCCTGAGTAACAAGCAGGAGGAACTGGAAACTGTGATGCACTCGGAAAGTTATGACCTTGTTGCTATCACAGAAACATGGTGGGATGACTCCCACAATTGGGATACTGCGATCGATGGCTATAGACTCTTTAGGAGAGATAGGCGAGGTAGGAGGGGTGGGGGAGTTGCTCTCTATGTCAGAGATTGGATAAACTGTGAGGAGCTCCCTACGAGAAACAGTCAGGAACAGGTTGAGAGCCTGTGGGTTAGGATTAGAGATGGGACTAATACAGGTCAGCTGGTGTTAGGGGTATACTACAGGCCACCTGATCAGGGGGAGGCTGTTGACGAGGCTTTCTTGCTCCAGATGCGTGAGATGTCTGGCTCACGGGCTCTTGTCCTGGTGGGGGACTTCAACCATCCGGACATCTGCTGGGAAAACCACACGGCGAGCTGCAAGAGCTCCAGAAAGCTCTTGGAATCCATTGACGATAGCTTTCTGGTTCAGGTATTGGACAGACCGACCAGAGGTGAAGCGTTGCTGGACCTGCTGCTCACAAACGCTGAGGAGATCATCAAAGGTGTCAAAGTTGGAGGCTGCCTGGGCTCCAGCGACCACGCCTTGGTTGAGTTTGTGATCTCAAGCGATGTGGGCCTGGCAAAGAGCAGGATCAGGACGCTGAACTTTAGAAGAGCAGACTTCAAGCTACTCAATGGATTGCTGGCCAAGATCCCCTGGCGCGCCGCCCTCAAAGACAAAGATGTTGAGGAGAGCTGGCTGCTCTTCAAGGATGCCCTCCTGGAAGCACAAGAGGTCTCCATTCCTCTGAATAAGAAAGTGGGCAGGCGAGGTAGGAAACCGGCATGGCTCAGCAAGGACCTGCTGAGAGAACTGAGGGCGAAGAAAGGGGTGTACAAGCTCTGGAAACAAGGCTGTGTCACCTGGGAAGAGTACAGGGATGCTGTCCGGACTTGCAGACATGGGATCAGGGAAGCCAAGGCGCAGGCAGAACTGAACTTGGCAAGGGATGTGAAAAACAATAAGAAAACCTTCTACAGGTACATTGGCCAGAAGAGACAGGCCAAAACGGGTGTACCTACTTTGGTAAATTTAAAAGGAGAACTGGCTTCAACAGATGAAGAAAAAGCTGAGGTGCTGAATGAATTCTTCACCTCGGTCTTCACTGGTGGCCAGGATTCTAGTCTTTTTCACGTCCCTGAGCCCTGCATCCCCAAACCTCTATGTGGGGACCAAGGAGGTAAATCCCTCCCCACTGTAAGGGCAGAGCAAGTCCGACAGTGCCTCCTTAGACTGAATGAATATAAGTCTATGGGGCCGGATGGCGTGCATCCCAGGGTCCTGAAGGAGCTGGCTGAGGTGGTTGCCGAGCCGCTCTCCATCATATTTGAGAAGTCGTGGCTGTCAGGTGAGGTCCCGGACGACTGGAGGAAGGGTCACGTCACTCCCATATACAAGAAGGGGAGCAGGGAGGACCCGGGGAACTACAGGCCGGTGAGTCTCACCTCCGTGCCTGGGAAAATCATGGAACAGATCCTCCTGGACAACATGCTCGATCACATAAAGAATGAGCATGTGATCCGAGACAGCCAGCACGGCTTCACCAAAGGAAGGTCATGCTTAACTAATCTTGTGGCCTTCTATGATGGAGTGACGGCATTGGTGGACGAAGGGAAGGCGACCGATGTCATTTTCCTGGACCTGAGCAAGGCCTTTGACATGGTCCCCCACCACATCCTCATCTCCAAATTGGAGGGAAGTGGATTTGATGGGTGGACGACCCGATGGATAAGCAATTGGTTGAAAGGCCGCAGACAGAGGGTGATGGTCAATGGCTCTATGTCCAGGTGGAGGCCGGTAACAAGTGGTGTCCCCCAAGGGTCTGTCTTGGGACCGGTGCTCTTTAACATCTTTATCAATGACATCGATGAGGGAATTGAGTGCACCCTCAGCAAGTTTGCTGACGACACCAAGCTGAGTGGTGCGGTTGATACGGTGGAAGGAAGGGATGCCATTCAGAGGGACCTCGACAGGCTGGAAAGCTGGGCTCGGGTGAACCTAATGAGGTTCAACACGGCAAAGTGCAAGGTTTTGCATTTGGGCCGGAAGAACCCCAGGCACCCGTACAAGCTGGGAGGAGTGGTCCTTGAGAGCAGCTCAGCAGAGAAGGACCTGGGGGTCCTGATGGACGAGAGACTCAACATGAGCCAGCAGTGCGCTCTGGCAGCTCGAAAGGCAAATGGGATCCTGGGCTCCATCAGGAGAGGGGTGGTCAGCAGGGACAGGGAAGTGATTGTCCCTCTCTACTCGGCTCTTGTGAGGCCCCATCTGGAGTCCTGTGTCCAGGTGTGGAGCCCTCAGTACAAGAAAGACATGGAGATTTTGGAAAGGGTCCAGAGGAGGGCGACTAAGATGATCAGGGGGCTAGAGCACCTCCCCTATGAGGACAGGCTGAGGGAGTTGGGCTTGTTCAGCCTGGAGAAGAGAAGGCTGCGGGGCGACCTCATTGCAGCCTATCAATACCTGAAGGGAACCTACACCCAGGAGGGGAGTAAACTCTTCATAAGGGCTGACAATAGCAGGACTAGGGGAAATGGATCCAAGTTGAAGGAGGGAAGATTTAGGTTGGATGTTAGGGGGAAGTTCTTTACGAGGAGAGTGGTTAGGCCCTGGAACGGGCTGCCCAGGGAGGTTGTGGATGCCCCATCCCTGGACGTGTTCAAGGCCAGGTTGGACGGGGTCCTGGGCAACCTGATCTAAATGTGTATGTTTGGTGGCCCTGCTAGGCAGGGGGGTTGGAACTACATGATCCTTGAGGTCCCTTCCAACCCGGGTGATTCTGTGATTCTGTGATTCTGTAACTGTCGCAAAATTTAGCTTTGGTTCAGATCTATGAGTAAAAGTGCTTTTCCACGAGCAAGTACTGTGGGTTTTAATGCTTTTCAGTTGCACGGAGATAGGCTTATGTCATAGTGATAACTGCAGAGGTGTCTGACACCCATGAGATGCAGAGAGTAATTTGCCATCATCTGTTGAATGTGAGCAGAGCAGTAAGAAAAGCAGACAGGGAGAGATGTTCTGACTATGCTTTAAATTTATCCTGGGTTTCATTTCTAATTCTGTTTCTACTGCGTTTTGTTTTACAGGCTGGGGTTGTTGCAAAGCCTTATCTAAAGTTCCTTTGGGATGTTTGCATTAATATTTTAAACTTGTAATAAATTTCTGATGGTGGTTTCTGTGTTGTTTTGTTTTGTTTTGTTTTAATTGCCTTTGGACTTTTAATTATCTTTCAGCCCAAGCAAAGTACGCTTTCATTCACAAATAGGATATTAAAGCACCAATAATAATTTTCTGCTTTTTAACTTCAGTAAGACCACCATAGAAACCATTCATCTCTATTTGTGATAAACATAAATCGTTTTATAATTTATAATGTTTTGCGTTTCATTCTTTCAATGACTGCCTAAGTAACACAGTGGTTTAAGTAAGAGTTGCTTCCTTACAGCTTAGTCCTCAGTGGGTATTTGCTCTTGATGTGAAATCATAGTGCTTCGTCAGTATCTACTTTCAGAAGGCTTGCAGTAATGTGGATATTAATTCAGATTTTCGCTTTGGATTCAAAGAAATTTAAAACTCAAGTCCATGAAGAGCTTTGTCCTGACAGGGTGCGTCTTTCTCCCCCCCTTCAACCAGCAGGAGTGATCCAGAGGGTGTCTGTTTGCCTGACGCTGGCCTCGTTTGCCAACTCAAGTTAAGCAGACTGTGTTTTGGCTCAGGTCTGCAGTGGGTTTGAACTTGGGCAGGTGTAACGATCTTAAGAGCAGATGAATTTCTTTGTGAACATCATCGCACAGTTCATTGATTGTCAAATCTGCCATATCACTAGTCTGACACCTCTGCCCTGCTTAAAGCTTCTTATGAGGATGGAAGCGGCGCCAAAGCTTTGTATTTGCCATAAATACTAAACTGAAGTTCTTTTTGAGAGTAATTCTGCAATTATAGACCATGATGTCATGCTGAAAGGAGCAGACAGTCAGCTAGGCTCTACACTTTAATGGTTTCTGTGAAATTAGTAATAATAGTAGGAGGCTAAATTTTAATTTATGGCGCTGTGAAATGACTAGGTTTTATAGGGCTTGAAGCATTCACCTTTGGAAGAGGTGTGTGAAAACTTCTGGCTTCGACTATGGCTCGTTTCCAAGCGGGATGAAATCCTCTTTGCTCTTTCTTTCCACTCAAGCTGCCCGCTCTCTGAAAAGCTGGGCAGATGTGCGTGGGGTTCGGGAAAGGCAGCGCCTCTGGTGAGGGAGCTCGCTGCTGCTGCAAGGGAGATGGCAGCTGCCCGAGTTACTTACAGAGCTGGCTTTTCCATCTGTTAGTTGGTTGCAATAGGATTACTGGAGGATCAGATCAGGCAGGGGTTAGGCTGAAGGGGAGACAATAGGCATCAAGAGTATCATGTACCAGTGCTCGAAGAGAGCAGAAACAGATGGTGGTCTCTTTGAAGTGTGCAAAGAGGGGACGTGACGCATCAGCTTGGTGCTGGGCAGGGAGCAGTCCTGGTGGAAAACAGTGAAATGGAAGTGGAAAACGGGGTCCCTGACAATGAGCATGAGAGTTGTCACCTTCAGAATGGCTGGTTGAGCTGCTGCCATGGCAATGGGAGAAGTTTTACTCAGTGTGCAATGCAGTCAGGTGAGACACTCGTAGCCTCACTCTGTGATACGTTAAAAATCTTTTCCTCCTCCTTTTTGTTTCCCAGCATTGAGGTTTTGATTCCGTGAGAGTGTATCTTGAAAAAAAATGGGATGATGTGGCCTTGTTCTCACTGGTCTCCATCTGGGACAGTGAAAGCCACCAAGGCTGCCCAAGCAATAGTGCTGTGAGCAGAGGGAAGATGTGGGATCTTAGCCCAGTGAAGGCTCAGGACCTCTTCCTTACAGGCACTGTAGTCAAGGAGACTTAATTGCTTCAGACAACTCTGAATGGTGATTGTCAGGGAAGTATCTGAGAAAGTATCTGAAGAGTTAGGATAATAAAATTTGAATATCAGAAGAGTTTTAATTCTTAAGGAGGCAAGTGTTGTTTCTGGCATTATGGGCTATAGGCACCGATCCAAGCATGCTGAAGTCAATAAAAAGCTTCTGTTTGGCTCCACTGAGTTTTGAATCAAGTCCACAGAACGTTTGATAAACTGAAAATGTTACAGCAAGCTTCTGGTGTTAGCCATGCCCTAATGACAGTGAGTTCTGGGGGGTCAGATAAGCATATTTTGTAAAGGAGATTTGCTACAAGGAAGAGAGACTCATTCTTACTTTGTTTTCTTTGTTATTTGTTGCTATTTTCATTTGGGAAACTTTTTTTTTTTTTTTTTTTTTTTACAAATTACAACTGTTTTGTTGTTTTGTTTTGTTTTACAATTGTGTATTTTCTGGTAAGATTTAAACTATGGTGCAGCAGCTTATTAGTGTGTATAATAAAAAGCAATCAGTGCCTACTGGGTGAATGCCTTGGTACTGAGGACACGCATGGAGTACTTGGAAGTGCTGAAATGTAGCTGGTTTTATATTCATTGAGAGTTATTTTATTAGGACACGATGTGGCAATGACATGGAAACACTTAGTAGATGAAGTAGTGTAGAACAGCTCTTGATTGGTTTTCTGCGTAAGATCTGTGCCTGATGTATGGCTTGGCACCTGCACATACGTGCAGCTATGCGTATGGCTCTATTTGGCAGGTCCTATAGATCAAACTTGGCAATACCTCTTGGTACTGATGTGTAAGTGCAAAACTAAGTATTGCTGTCCCCTAAGCAGATAGAGAAGTTAAGGCAGAGGAATTGGACTCACCTTGGAAGGGCCACATCCTTGTGGCTGTTTCTCCAAGCAGTGCACACCCATCTTGTTGCTCTGCTTGCGTTCTGCAGGCAGGGCTGTCTGATTGGTGGTGTGCAGGAGTAGTGGGGCTCCCACAGAGAGGTGCAGCCCCAGCTGTGCTCCAGAGCTCCTGGGACCCCCTGGGCAGCTTTGCCCATGCTACTGTGACAGTGAAGTCCCTGAGCTGGTTGCACAGCTCTTCCTGACTGTGAGTGGTCTGAGAGAGAGCCAACCCAGATTGCATGAGGCCACTGGCATGGCCCACCAGCACATGTAAAGCTGACTCGATGCTAAGTGCTCTCTAACCCCCCAGGGCAGAAAGAACACAACAAAATAAAGGAGAAAAAAAAAAAAAGAAAAAAAAAAAACCAACAACCTTTAAACAAAGAGCAGAGGGAAGCATTATTTTTTCTCAGCTTCTCTGTGTTAAGGTCAACAGAGCTGTCAAGAACAGCATTGCTTCTATACTTAGCGTGAGGGGTTTTGTGGATAAGATTTGGATGCATCCATGCAAAGCTGGCATTAATGACTGAGTCAGGGCCCACTCTGCTGCAGAAGCAGCCTGGGCCATGTGAAGCTCCAGTAGTTTGCTGATCCCCATTTAGTGCTGCTAGCAAAACCACCAGGAATGGATCCCAGTCAAAAGTAAATGCAGCCTGGCAAGGAGAGCAGGTCCCAAGGATAAAAAAACAACTGAAAAAGAAAATCAATATACTCACAGCCTTGGGCTGCGAAGCTGCCTACTAAGCTCATGCAATTTAAGTCCCTTCTTCCTCTGTTACGGCACTCTTAATTTTGGGGTTCTTTGATCCCACTATTCATAGCTGTGAAGCAAGCAGAATTTGATCAAGCTCTGACAGGGGCTGGTTGATTTTAACACCAGCTTCCAAAAAGGAGCTGTCGATCAAGGATGAGCCTTAATAGCTTCAGCTTGCAGCTCCTTTAGGCTTGCATTGCAGCTGAGTGGTGCTTGGTCAACTGTGGAGGAGCCGGGCACCCACAAAAGGCTCCAGGGGCTCCTCGGGCACGGAGTCCCTCGGGGTCCCTGCCTGCCCTCTGCAAAGGGACTGCATCCAACTGCTCATCTGCTGCCATGTCCCAGATGCAATGGGAGAGCTTTCCTCTTTGAGCAAGGAGTGCCTTTTGTGAGAGTGCATCCCGGGAGGCCTGCTGAGCTTTTGTGAGCCAGCAGATTACAGAGTTTTGGGTCCACTCGGATTAAACCTTTCCTTATTGCAGCTTATTGTAGCTGGTTTGGAAACAGTGAGGACAAGGGTTACTTTCTGTACCTAATTTCCAAGTTATTTTAGCTGGGGATGTTAGATAAAATAGTCAGTGACTGGCAGGATGATAGAATATGGTTTAATTTCAGATTTACTATCTGCCAACACATGCCATTCAATCAGATAAACACAGGATTTTGGCTGTCATCACAATATCTTATGCATACTTAAAAATAGAGCGCTTTTTCTCACACCAAGAAGAAATTGAACAGGTTTATACACAGGATGTGTATAGTCAGGATGCTAGAAAATGTGAAATAGCGTGCCATTTCTGGAGAGATTCCCTATCTTTAAATTAAGGAATCATATTAGAAGTGGCAGAAATTCTCCTGATTGCAAAAGTTTTGTCATTGTCAACTGCGCAGAATAAATACAAGTAAAGGGAACACCTTGAGAAGCTGAAATATAGAAAATGAGGGAAATGCCTGTAGTGTTTACAGCAGAGAATGTGAGATCGTACAGAGGGCCAGACGGCTCAGAACTTCTCTGTGTGGGAGTATGATTCCTCCTCTGGCTTGTAAGTTCCCATCCTTTCTGCTTGGTCTGGTGCACGTATTGCACGTATTGCACCTATCACTGTAATGCTCAAGTATCTGCTCTGCTCAAGAGGTGGGGATAGAAAATGGCAATCTAGGACTGCCCCAGCACAATCCTAAATCAGGTTGTACAAAGTAGGCAATTTAAGCTTTCTCTATCGGAAGCTTCCATCCTGAAAACACAACTTTGTTAAAGTAGAAACAGGTGAAATACAGCTGTAAAAACACCACTGAAGCTTTATGTTATAAACATGTGTGTATGCAAATGAATGCGCCCTTTTGGCCCATGCCCTTCGTTAATGTTTGTTTGTTTGTTTAAATACTGTTATTATTTTATTTATTTACTTTATCTGTTGTGAGGAGCAGCTGATGACACAGTCCAGCATTTTGTGAAGCTCTAACCTGGATTGTTTACCAGAGCCTCACAAGGCAGTTTCTCTGAATGTCGTACAAACAAACACATTTTCCTGCTCACAAGTCTGCAAAAGCTCCCAAGCTCTGTCTTACTGCTGCTTCTCTCCTGCTCCCCAGCCTCTGTCTTCCCTAGGGCCCACATAACCCACACCTTTGCTTTCTTATCTCCTGTCTGTTTTGCACTTTCAGCTTTTGAAGCTGCCTTTGGGAGATGTCCGTGTTACCAACCACCAGGACTTTCCAGAATAACTGATTCTTGCCTGCTCTTGTTCTGTTCTTTATTCTACTAGGCTGCTCCAAAATGAGCTCTAAAATGGCAGTCAGAGCTGCTCAAGTATAATGGTATCTTTGAAGCCAAGGCCCGTACTTGCTTTGAAAAGCAGCTCTAGCAAAAGGGCAGCTTTTTCTAGTGAAGTTAATGGAAAGAAGGCACTTTTTTTGTGAGCGTCCGTCCTGCAGGTTTCTCTGCTGGAGGGAGGCTGCTGCCTTTGTAGCATGCAGCTCGCAAGCAGCTCTGCCACAGCACGTCGGCTTATTGCCCATGGAATCACGAGGGCAGCAAAATGGCAGGCAAGGAGCTGAATTCCCTACTGCTCAGAATTCATCCTTTTCTGATTATGCTCTCGTGGCACTTCAGAGAAGAACTTGATTACTGGATGGGTGGGTCCTGCAGCTCAGCCTTGCGTGGGTCTTCTCTTTTTCCACTGCTCCTTCCAGGAGTTGTGCTGGGCTAGGCAAACAGATAAAGCAAAGAAATAGCACAGCTGGAGTGAGTCCGCTGTGGGTGTCTTTCAGTCCTAAAGGCTTTGGAATTGTGTTTGGTTTTTATTGTTTGCCTTTTTTTTGTCACTTTTAGAAAAGCCTTTCACGCAGAAGGCCATCCTGATTTATTTGGAACCATTGGTGGGTTGGTGGTGCGTGCACTGTGGGCTGTGGTTTCATTGGTACACTCAGCCTCACTAAATAGACGACGTGTTAAACGTTTTATTTACCCCGTGTGCTACCTGTCATCTAATCAGCTTTTGTTTTTGCTGCATTTTGCTTGTATTATAGCAAGAGTAAGTGATTTCATGTAAATTAAAACCACATGAAACCTTTTAAAGCCGTTTTAAAGTACTAAATGGTTTCGCAAATAGGTTTGTCCAACAAAGATTGGAAAAAGAGCTCTTTGCTTACCCGTTTACTCTTTTTTATGCTTATTAGAAACCCCCCCGTGTGACACTTTCATCAAACATTGCATCCTGGTACTCATCTAGAATGCCAAAAGTAATTTATACTATGCTCAAGAGTGGTTTGCATAAACAGGAGGCAGTTAACAAAGAATACAGTTTTGAACTACAATTGCAAATTTTATTGTATAAATTACAACACAGATGCACAATGAAATCAAAACACGTGTCCCTATGATGTTTCCTTGCTTGCCTGAAGCATAAAGCAGTGTTGGTATTAACTATTATTGCTGATGTTTATTGTTGCAATCATTTCACTGTGAATAATTTTGTTTCTTACAGGTGGATCGTATCATCTTCTGCGTCTTTTTGGAGGTTGACTACAAAATTTTCAAGAAGAAAATGGGCGAGATTTTCCCTATAGGTAGGTATGGGAATTTACTGCCATCTGACTGCAAAAAACAATGCAGGAAAAGGCAACAGTCGGCATCCTTTCTGTTTTCACTGCCTAAGCCAAGTATTAAAATGTGAACTTTCTTTAGAGATCAGTTGCGCAAAGAGGCTGTGATGCTGGAGAAACACAGGCGTTTAAAATCTGTGAACCGGTAAAACTGTTTTGTGATGCTGCTTTTGCAAAATCAAGGCCTGCTTTCCTATGCTCAGTATTATTAGTTTCTTCAATCCTTACTGTAGTCCGTATCTCCTCTTTTAGGCTGCTGTGTGGCACTGCTTCTCTTGAGCGGAGGAAGATGATTTGCACTAGTGTATATAGCTCCTACCGTATACAGCTTTTCCATGCACACTGTGTATGCTTTACTCTTTCACTAATAGTGCTGGTAGGGTTTCTCTGCATCTTAAAAGGTACCACAGGGGTTAGAGCCCAACTGTGTCTGAATGGGAACTTTAAACCTGAGCTGTCCCTGTGCGAGAATGAATTGGAGAAAGATGGCTCTCACCGGAGCACTTGGGAAATGTTAGCCGTTCATCTTAGGCTTCACACAGGAGGTTACTTTCTAGAATGCAAGAAAACCTGGTAGATAGTAAATTTGTTCACACCCCTCCTTATATACCCGTGATTTATTTTTATCATACATCATTAGAAATCCGTGTTAGAGCAGTGGGTTTTTTTAATCAACCCTAACCCTCTCCCGTTTTATTCTGTTTTCTCTGCTATATGTGATAAGATCCAGATTTTAGTCTTTTTTTATCACCCATTTCTGAAATGGCAGTCACTTAAATGCTCCCTGCGCTGAGTGACTGCCTGGTGGAATGGGCCTGTGAGTAATGGGAAGCAGAGCTTGGGTGTGTTGTGAGATTCTCAATTAATTTTACAGGGCCATGTTGTCATAGTAGCCACAGTGAATTTTTTTCCTTTGACTTTTTTTTTTTTTTTTTTTTTTTTTTTTTTTTTTACTTTTACTGGTAACATGGATATTGTGATGTTTCTGCCTTATCTAGAACTAACAACTTTGTAATCTCCAGTTTGCAGTGATCTCAAGCCTAGAGACATACTGAATAATTCAGGTAGCATAGAATGGTGTCTGTGTAGTAATATTTTGGGCTGGAGTACAGTGAACATTCGTTCAGACTGCATTCACATCTAGTCTGGATAGTGTGTGATTTTTATCTTTTTTTGGTCAATATACACATTGGACAAGACAGCAGTGCCCTGTGTTCTGTTGCTGGCTCTGTCTCTGCCTTTCGGATTAAGGAAGAATAAACTATTGTGGCAGTTTGTCAACAGATTACAGTATTGATACTCACCTTCATCACTGAAGTCTTTGAAATTCCAGATGAAAGCCTGCTGTTGTTACTACCAATGTAAAGCCCACTTGGGTTTGAAAGCCCCAGAGACAATGAGATGCTTCAGGTGCTGAAGCGTGACAAAACTAAAGGGGGAAAGAGGGTTAAAAGGGAGATCTACTTCTTTTTTTGTGTTGCCAAAATAGGGCATTGTTGAAGTCTTGAACAAAGAGGGTCTGTTGGGTTGGACATCACAGTGTGTAGACTTCTTATCGCCTTATGCTACATTGTGCAGGTGATTCGTTCTAGTATAGTTCTGTAATTTTAAAAGCATGTCTATTCTCATGCATGAAAAGCTTTAACTTTTTTTATTGTTTTTGTTTTTTTTTAATCAAACTAAAACAGGGAACTTGTATATGACCATAGCAAAGCAGTGGTGATGGGAACCCTCTAATGTGCAGTAACATCCTGTAGTTGGCAGGCGTGTGACTGTGAAAAAGGACCACATGATCTGATGCTCATGCAGATAGCTTTCTAGAGAAAAAATGCTTTACTTCTCAGCAGCCATAATTTGGTGTAGGTTTCTAAAAAAAAAATCTTAGGACCTATTCTCATAGGCTTTCAGCTGTAATTTTCTCACCATTAATGATTCTGAATACTATTTTTGCTTCAATAGTGCAGGCTTCCGGAAGGACTTGAATATCTACTGGTTGTTAAGTTTGGAGCTTTAAAAGGCACCAAGCTGGCTTCTAAGATTTTTTCCCTGAGTCAGTGAAGGATTTCCTGTGTTTAGGTCAGTAGTCAGCAATTTGGGAGATCTGATTTTAATCTCTTGTAACACCACGGATGTGTGGTGTGCTCTTACAGGAGTCACTTAGATGTGCAGCTTATGAGGAGAGAGGCAGAAAAGATGTGTACAAATGAAATGACTTCGATAGCATCCCTGCAGAAAAGATCAGTATCTGGGCCTCTGTCTCAGAAGAGTGCCCTAATGATTGATGTTCAGCATCAGGCTTCCTTTGCCCTGCTGAAGTGGCACTTTTCTGCTGGGTACCATCACAACAGCGGTTAGGTTGAAGTTGGCCCCATCCTAAATTGTCTGTAGCTGAATGATGAGGACGTTAGCTGTAGGTCTTAATGGTGATCACCAAAGGATTGTCAGGTGTACTGTTTCTTCCTTTTTTCTTGTCAATTGGTATCTGCATGTAAGCCTAATGTAAGCTCCAACAAGTTCTCCACAGAATCCCCTCCTGGGGATTATTCCATCTCTCTTCAAGACTGGCTTCTTCTACAAGGAATTCGGTGTGGTTCTGTGTCAAGGAATTAGCAACTGTCTGTATCTTTGGCAATGAAATCCTGATATGTAGACTCTGGAAGGAACTGCCAAAACTGCTATGGCATTTTTTGTTTGTTTGTTTTTAAGTAATTCTATTAGTGTAATAAAACAGAAGTCTCTAAGGAAAGATTTGCCCTAAATTTAAATTGATAGCAAGCTATCTGAGCATTCACAGGAAGGAATAATGCTGAGATATTACTTGAGGCTTAGAGAAAAAAACACTGAGACGTTTTAAATGTGCATCTCACATTCAGAAACATTACAAAATATATCTACATGAATAGATGTGGACAAAAATGCTTAGAAAGAAGAATATGTTCATGGAGTTATATACATAAATAGTTATTACTTTAAACCTAGTGCATTAATAAATCCAAAAAGACATCCAAGTACTTAAGCTAGTCAAGTGATAATGAAATGAAGCTAGAGTTACACCTCAGTGCATTAGAGTAAGTGGAATATAGATACAGGGAAATTGTTCCATTAGTTGAACATATCATTAGACTTATTTTGTGAGAGGGATGCCAAAGAAATTAGTTGAGTAATAGTACTGATATTAAGACAACTGCCAAGAGCTTTGTCATTTGCAAACTTTAAATATATAGGGGAAGGAGCAGACTTCTAAGTTAATTTCATATCTTGGAAGTGTAACATAGCTGTTCAGTAACGGACCAGTTGTCACAGCCTCAGCATTTCAGATCCAATCTTAGTAAGCAATAGCCTGTACAGAGCCTGAGTCAAAGCCAACATGCTCTGAGGGTAATGCCATGTAAGCTTTAACTCAGACTCAGATCTCATCCCTGTGATGGCCCAGGAAAGTATTATTTTAGAGGGAAAAGTGCCCTGATTCACCCAAAATTTAGAGTGGAATCTCTGAGGTTTTGCTGAGAAGTTCATGAATGTCCTGGTAGGAAAAGAGCAAGGATAGAAGACTTTTTGTTGGACAACAAATCTTAAAATCAGTCACTGTTTTAGCACATGAGGTGAGACAAATGGTGATTTGTTTTTCTGTGGATCAGTTGTGTTCTCTCTCCTGGTGGAATGAAACAGGCCAGACATCCTCTCTTCAGCTGCATACTGACATTCTCTCTGGTTAATCTGAGATGATGTCTCGCTGCATATCCTTCAGGCAAATAAAATGCCCTTGCCTGTAATCCTGGCGCAGATGTGTACTTCTTACCTCACTGGATTCATTGCTACTGGTATTATGTGTGAGCTTTCCAGGAAAGCTGCTGATACTTGTATCATTTTTTCTCTTGGAATTCATTGTCTCTTCTAACACAGTTCTGCACAGAGCCTGGAATCCAGGCATTACTTTTATTGCTAAATATATATTTGTAAAACCTACCAGGAAACGGTATGAAAACGTTCCCCTTGGAAAGCTAGACTTGCTAACTTTTACCTTACAGTTACACGTGCTCCTTGGTTGGTTTATTCATGTGAGTAAAATTAAGCATATTTGTACACGGTTGCCAGCTGGAGGCAGAGACACCTTATTTTTCTCCTGTGTCCTGTGTGTAGCTAGCTATTTAGTATGTCAGATAGATAATCCTGTGGAGACCTTTGGCAAATGCTTATTTTTCATGGTGACTATTGTATATTATGAAAGGTTTGTCTTAAATTGCAATGTTTATAGTACTTCTGAATCTACCACCTGTTATCAGTGGATTGGAAAGGGAAATCATTTTTTTTCTGAAAATGTTCTTTAGACAAAATAATGTCGTAAAAGGTGCATGCTATGAAGCTGCCCCGTTCCAGGTGATATTACTCTTACTAGTTTAAACACAGTAACAGAATTACTTCACTACAGCATCGCTAAAATTGCCAGAGAGGAGAGATTTGCACTTTTATTAGACCAATTGATAGATGGAAGATGCAAGCTTTTAGACTCTGTGTCCTTTCAGAGCTAATTGAAAGGATGCTGAGCCCAACAGCTTGTTCTTTTTTTTTTTTTTTTTTTTGTGTGAGCCACATCAGTTGGTGCTGAGAGAGAGAAAAATTGCTTTTTGAAAAGCTTTCTCTCCCTTCTATTCCAGGTTATGACATTTAGTGCATTTTCTGCTTTTACCCTGCATGCCAAAATGCTATCCACCCTGTCCAAAGCGATGCGGATGAGAACTACTGTTCTCTATTAATCCTCCTATTACTTTAGGAGGATGCAATGTGCAAATAGGAAGTTGTGCATAAATGTGCAAATATCTTATAATTGCAGAGGAAATTCGTTGTTAAGAGATCTACCAGGCTTGGAATCAAATTGGAAACTGTCTAAATGCCTGAATGAAGGGCTTTGTATTAAAAAGGCAGATCCCTGCACTAATACGTGACTGAACTGTTAAGCAGAGTTTGTAATTGCTGTGCTGGTGTTGAGGAGCATCCCCTCTGCACTTAATATGGCAGAACCCACT
Source organism: Tetrao urogallus (assembly GCF_951394365.1). Lineage (NCBI taxonomy): Eukaryota > Metazoa > Chordata > Aves > Galliformes > Phasianidae > Tetrao > Tetrao urogallus. Next base: position 5,494,395 of record NC_136814.1, read on the forward strand.
GGGACTATGACAGGCCTCAGCGTGAGCAAAGGAATCATAAGTTAGCCTTTTGTAAGCAATTCTATATCAAATGGGTAATTCGTTTGATAAATTTTGCCTCTCTGTTTGCATTTGCAATGTTCACGAGCAGATTCATTGTGTTAATTTGTCACCTGAATGTATTCCACAAAATATTTTTCATAGGCTTTATTTTACTGCATGGATAGGTGCCAGCTGGCTTACTGGAAGTCCCTGATACCCTTTATTTGAGGTCTGGTCTGGGTAGGGGCTTGCATGTTAAGTCACCCAGCTATGGCTCATGGCTGGTTCAGGCCACCAGGGCTTTGGGGCTACTGGGAGGCTCGGCTGAAGGAGCCTGCAGGCCTTTGGTCTTCACCTGCCTGTCGAGGGCATCCTGAGTGTGCTGCTGGGCTCAGCTGCTTTCCTCGTTTGTGGGCAGAGCTTTCGGGTCACTACATTCCCAGCACATAAACACTGTGCCTCTTCACTGGTTTGAACCAGAGGGGCTGGAGATGGGGCATTCAGTGCTCCACCGGCACGGAAATCTGTGGGGAGTCCCATGTTCGGGTAGAGATGAGTGAAGCTTTTTCAGTGAGTGAGAAGGAATTGTGGTCTTGACAGAGCTGTGACAGACTGAAGAGGATTTTGCATGGATAGGAAGTGCTGACGCGGTGGCAAAGGTTTGAAATCCCCCCCCCCCCGAACCCCTTTGAGCTTTGTATTGAGGGGTGTCATCCTCCAATGTCTTGTACAGGACCCCTCCCTGAAGGACTTGAGTCTGAACTGCTGGGAGGAGGCACAGGCTTGCTGTTTCCAGTGGTGGTTGCCTTTCCCTCAGTAACACAGGCTCCTAAGGAAGCACAGCTGTCTGGGGGAGCTGGAGGAGCCTGCACACCACAATAGGATGATGGCTTTGCTCTATTTCTCTCTTAGAGCACCTGCAGATTCTGATCGAGTGCACTCCAACGTAAATAGCTCACTGTAAAAATTGTTCTCAATCTAAAAGCTTCATATAGCCATAAGGCTTAGAATACCCATCCATTTCAAGATGTGTCTGAAACAACTTACCTCATAAAATCAAGCCAAGTAAAATCTGAAGGTGTTCACAGAACTGTGAAACTAATTTTTTCTATTGCTTTTTGTCTTAATTTGCCATGGCGGTGACTATGCCAATCCAACCACATGTTGAGGTTGCTTCCTTTGCCCTTTCTGCCAGTATCTCTGTCTTTTAGGTGGTCTGTAGGGGCAGGAGGGTGAACAGGAAGCAGCTCAGGGGCAACTTTGGAGACGGAGACCAGGAGAAGGGTCCCAGCTCCTTCTGACACGTCAGTAGGTCACCAGTGCCTTAGAAATGGTAGTGGGGAGTTCTGCTTCGGTCTGAATCATAACGAAGCTTCCTGGTGTGACCTCTTCTGAATTATTTCCTGGCAGTCTGCTGGCAGAGTACTGCTCTAGTGTTTAGTTGTATTGCAAGTATTGGTCACCTCAGGCATAGAATCATAGAATCATAGAATCACTAAGGTTGGAAAAGACCTGAAAGATCACCCAGTCCAACCGTTCACCTATTCCCAATAGCTCCTACTAAACCATGTCCCTCAACGCAACATCCAGTCTTTCCTTGAACACCCCCAGGCTCGGTGACTCCACCACCTCCCTGGGCAGTCCATTCCAGTGCCTGACCACCCTTTCTGAAAAGTAATACTTCCTCATGTCCAGCCTGAATTTCCCCTGGCGTAGCTTGAAACCATTCCCCCTGGTCCTATCACTAATGACACGAGAGAAGAGGCCGACCCCCAGCTCACTACAACCTCCCTTCAGGAAGTTATAGAGAGCCATGAGGTCTCCCCTGAGCCTCCTCTTCTCCAGGCTGAACATTCCCAGCTCCTTCAGCCTCTCCTCATATGGCCTGTGTTCCAGACCCCTCACCAGCTTCGTTGCCCTTCTTTGAACACGTTCCAGGGCCTCAATATCTTTCTTGCAGTGAGGGGCCCAAAACTGGACACAGTACTCGAGGTGCGGCCTGACGAGTGCTGAATGCATGGGACTTAAATGAATGACGAGTGCTGAATGCATGGGACTTAAATGAATGACGAGTGCTGAATGCATGGGGCTTAAATCCTCTGATTGTACACTGTTAGACACAAGTTTGTGGTATTCTGCTGCATGTGAGCTGTAGAAAGAAAGTTGTCTGCTTGCCTCATTCTTGTTAGCAGCAACAGCACTGCTTGGATCAGGGTATGGACAGACAGTGGGTCTGTAATGTATTTCAGTGCTCTTTCAGGAGGTGAAGTTCTCCATTTTTTTTTTTTTCCTTTTTTGCTCTGATAGTGTTTTCTGAATGTTTGCCTTTCCTTGTATAGTGAGTCTGATGATAGAGCCTACAGTTGCACCAACAGATAGGGGAAAATGGCTCTTTTGCACTCCAAATCCCTGAGCTCTTCAGCTCCTGGTGGATAAGGATTGCATTGAAACAGTGAAATGGCCGGTGATGAAGGTGCCCTTCGAGGCACAGGGGTTTTGCAGGGTTGCTGCATGTCTTAGCAGTGCGGGAGAGGATAGGGAAGATGATGAGTGGTGGTAATTATAAGGTGAGTCCGGAGCACTGTTTTGTCTCTTGCAACACAAGAAATGCCAGGAAATATTCCAGGAAATGATGAATCAGAATTATTTATTTATTTATTTATTTATTTATTTAAAGGTAATTTTCTACCCAACACATAGCTAGGGAGTAGGAACACTTGTTGTGAGGTGCTGCAGACCCTGCAGGAATTAAATGTAGTTGAAAAGGAGATTAGCTCAACCAGCATAGGACTAGTCCAGCAGTGGCTGTTAGTCACCATAACCTGTAAGTGATATGCTCAGGAAGAAGCTGGTAGTGGGAGGGAAGTTTTTGCTGTTCTATTCAGTCCTTTGCACATGGATGCCTGGCAGAAGGAGGTGAACAAGCATACGCCCTTCCTGTGTAATATCTTCCGGATATGTAATTTTGAACAGGCACCTTTTCTTCCTGCTGCCTTGCATAGTCTTTTAGATTCCATGTAAAACAGTGCAAATGCATTTCACGTCATGCTCGAAAATATGCCATCTTCTCTGGACACTGATGCTGAGTCATTTCATGTGCTTGAGCGCTTCTAATTGCAAAGGATGCCGTTAAATTTGTGTTTGTCTCATTTGATTGCCTCTGTCTTAGGTTACTGATGAGATTTTGTTAGGAGCTTGTATTTGCATGTGGTGACACATTTCTAAAACATAACATTTTGTGTGTGAATGCTACACTAGCATATTTATGGGTGAGAAATCCACTTGAACATTCTGGTAAACAAAACTCAGTTGTTTTCAGTATTTTAAGGCATCGAAGAAATAAGGAAGTTTAGAAATAGGTTCTTTTTTGAAAAACAGATGAGTGTTTTTGCAAAGAGTGTAAGGTAGAAGCATCTGGGAAATAGAAATTCAAATCTGATCCTGGCTGTGAGCTCTACTTCCTGCGCTGCAGCTCTGCTGTCCAGTTCACCCACAGTGGGAACAGCAGCCGCTGTGTTGCCTTTGTAGGCACCTGAGGCTCGTATGGGTATATGCATTTTACTGCAGGTTGAGTGATATGATGCATAAAAGTCATCTTTGTGGTAAAAAACAAACAAAAAAAAGTGTAACTTCTTAAGAGGCTGGTACTATGGATTTCTATTTGATATGGCTTCAAAAGCTACAAGCATTTTACATGCAGTGAGGCTCTGGTGTTGTGGGACTGGTGTAACCAAGCAACATGGGAGGAAAAACCGCACCGATGCTGCAGTAAGGCTGGGATGTGCGGTGTGTCAATGGAAAGTTCTGCATAATCACAACAGAGTAAACAAAATTTCATCAAACTTGCTTAGCGTCAGCTGGGAGTTTATATAGTACCTATTGTTCTGCAAGGAGGATTGCAGGGTACAAATGCTCAGAAGCTCCACTTCTCCTTCCAGAGCAGAAGGATGTGCTGCTTTTGTTGAGGATTTTTTTTTTTTTTTTTTTTTTTCTGAGAATATTTTTTACAAGTAGATGTGGTAAGAATCAGGCCTTGTCTTGCCTGATCTCATCAGGCAGAGGTTTCCAAATCTGCTTTTCCTCAAAGAAAACATTCCCCTTTTCTGTGCTGTTGGTCATTCGGTTGCATCAACTCTGTGGAGAGCAGTCTTCCATGGCTCAGAGCAGCCAAAAGAGCTCATGAGCTCCTACGTTACTGTGAGCCCTCTGTGTACATACAGGCTTTGTCAAGCTCTGGGGTGTTCTTGTGTGCCTTACTACACTACCAATCTTCTTTTCTGAGATGGAGTCTGTGCGCTATTATGAAGCTCCTGTCAGGTAGCAGCAGTGGTCCTATGCTATCCAAAAGAAGTGATTTTTTTTTCCCCACTTAAAATAGATAATAGATACAGCGTTAGAAAGCTTGTCAAGCTGTTAATATAATTGTGCAGATAGGTGGGTGAAGCTTTGGAACAAAGTTTCAGAAAAACAAATGTGGTAAAGAGGAATAGGGACAGTGAGTACTCGGTCTTTTCCACTGCAGGAAATCCAATATTATCATGGTTTAGGCAGTTTGCAGAGGGCTGGTAGCCTGGTTCATGCTGCCACCCACTGCAAGATTTGACAGAAGAAGCTTTTCATTTGAGTAAGCAGACACTGCCCTAAAATGGGATCCATTGTCTTGAAACCTTAGTGCAGCACATCCTCTGTTCTTCTAGCGGGAGCTGTAGGGTCAGATCATCAAGTCCCTGCTAGGCAAATGCTTGAAGGCTGGAACCCTGCTTTTGCATGACAAAAAATCTCAATGGGATAGCTGCTGCTCTCACTGCTGAAAGGTTTCATGCATTTTTTTATAGTGGTTTTTTTTTTTTTTTTTGAGGCATGAGCATTAAGATCTCCATTTTGTTCCTTCAGCCTCTTGTATAGCTCTGCCCATCCCATTGCTCTGCTTGCCGTGGTGCATTTATGCAGGCTACAGAAGGGAGAGGTCTGGTCCCATTGTGCTCTCCCAGCCCTTTTCACAGTTGTCTTCAGCCTGTGCAGCCACACTTGCATGACAGAGACAGCTGAGACACGTGGGTAAGGATTGAGATCAGGGAACAGCAGAAAGTGCTGATAAGATGAACAAATGCTAAAGTATGAGATGAAGAGGCTGAGGAAAGGGAGAAGGCAGGAAGAAGCCATCAGCATGCAGCACTGCTGGGGAGCACCGGGAGCCTGAAATGCAGGCCCTGAGTACAGATTAAACAGCTGCCTCGAGCAGCTTGGAGCTGGCTCTACTGTAAGAGCTCCATGAGGCATACATAGTTAGAAATTAAAGGTGTTTGCATAGTGTTGACTCTCCCCATGCAAACGTGATGAACAATGCAAATAGAAGCGTGAGCAACAAGGAAGAAGTAGTTTAATGGCTTTGGGGATTAGCAGTGGTATTTAGAGCCTTTCACCTCTTTGTTCCTAACATAAATCTAAACACAGATTGACGATTTTAGCCATCTGGCTTGCACTTGCTTGTATGCAGTGTCTAGTGAGACAGAGAAGGAACCTGACCAGCAAGGCAAAGGAAAAATACGTATATGACAGAAGGCGGCATCTCTTTCTCCTGTGCCAGTAGGAGCTGGTACGGTGCAATCATTCTGTCTCACCAAGTTCAGCAGGTAACAAGGGAGAGGGGAATGAAGGGGTAAGTGACATCTCTTGATACATGAATATACCACGAAGCCTGTAATTTATACAAATGTATACGTACCAAGCAAATTGCACTCAAATGCAAAGCTCTCTGATCTTTTGAGATATAGTTAACCCATGTAATGTGAGAGTTAGAGGGCCAGTTTCCATCACAGGTTGATTCTGAATTGTGAATTATTTTAACTGACTGGAAACTGTTCTCCCGTATATCACCTACCTAATACCTTGATTTTATGAACCATAGCTGAACTAGTAGCTGGAAAACTTTGTGCCTTCAAATGTATGAAATGTTTTGGATTAGATGTCTTCCTTGTCTCCCAAGCCTTCTAAATACTGATATGAGTTTTCTTGGTGATGGGTTGACTCATGCAGAGAGTCAGTGCCAGTTTTCCTTTTGCTTCAGGAAGAGATCTTGAAAGATTTGTCTTTTTTTTTTTTTTTCCCTAGAAAAATCTTCTTGGTAGAGTTCCCCAAAATATAGGGTTTTAATTGGCAAAGGCATGTGAAAGGCCACTGCTGTGCTCTGCCAAACATAAGAGTAACCAAGAATGACCACATGCATGCAAGACCAAGTGCAACAATCCCAGGCAATATGTGAGGCAGAGTGGCTGGAAGACTGTGTAGAGGAAATAGATCTGGGAGTCTTGGTTGATGCTCAGAAGGCCAGTGGCATCCTGGCTTGTATCAGAAATAATTGCCAGCATGAGCAAGAAAGTGATCATCCTCCTGTACTCAGCACTTGTGAGGTTGCACCTTGAGTACTGTGTTCAGTTTTCGGCCCCTCACTGCAAGAAAGGCACTGAGGGCCTGGAGCGTGTTCAGAATAGGGTAGCAGAGCTGTGAGGGGTCTGGAGCACAAGTGTGATGGGGGGCAGCTGAGGGAACTGGGGATGGTCAGTCTGGAGAATAGGAAGCTGAGGAGAGACCTCATTGTTCTCTACAATGGCCTGAAGGGAGCTGTAGTGAGGGAGGTGAGGGTTGGCATCTTTATCCTATGTAACTAGAAGTAAGATGAGAGGAAGTGGCCTTGAGTTTCTCCAGGAGAGATTCAGTTTGGATGTTAGGAAATAATTTTCCCCCAGAGTGGTTGTGTGCTGGAATGGACTGCCCATGGAGATGGGGAACTCACTTGTCCCTACAGATGTACAATAAATGTTTAGATGTTGTAGTGAGGGACGTGGTTTAGTGGGAAATATTGGTGATAGGTGGACAGTTGGACTGAAGAATCTTAGAGGTCTTTTCGAACCCTGATGAATCTGTGCACACACTGCAGCATGTTTTCCTATTCAGTTAACTCTTTTAAGAGTAAGAGTTGCAGCAAGCTCACATCTGGGCTTTCAAATGTGAGCTTGGGCAAGAAATTTGGCCACATTTCTTCCAGGCAATGATTACTGGCATCAGAGACTGACTCTTGGGCTCTTCTGTGATTTTACTCCATTTTGTTTTGGGACTGATAGACTGGTTTGCTTTGGTTTAATATATGCATCACTCTAGAAAGCTTATTCTACAAGGGGTAAAAATATGCATAGGGAGCAAGGAAAATAAACCTTAGTATTACAGATCTAATTTATAGCAATCTTGGCACTCATTTGGTCCTATATTCATATTTATAATAGCTCTGGTAAAAAGAAAAAAAAAAAAAAAAAAAAAAAAAACCAAAAAACTTTTATGTGCTTTCATTTCTTTAAAACCCAGTAACTGCCTGTAATAACATACTATTGGGAGAAAAGCAAAAGATTTTTGGATAAAAATTCCTAAAATAATGTTTTTCACCCAAAATAATTGGTTTTGGCATAGAGTTCTGACAGCTAAATGTGGTGTTTATCACTTTAGCTAGCCACACCAAGGTCAGTGAAAGAGATCGCTTTATATATGACAGAGAAGCACTTCCACCAGATGCATTAGTATTTTAAGAATAAGAATTATAGACACATGAAGTAACTGGGGAGTGCTGTGTGCCAAAAGGAAACTCAGATTCAGATACAGGTTGGAGTAGAATTTTCAAAGACACCACAATGACCTGGAGGTCATGTCGCAACATGGGCAGGAGCCCACCTCCCATTTTTGGAAGTGATGTAAAGACTGCATTGCGTTTCAGCAAGATTTAGGTTCCTTTTCCCAGAGAGGAAAAAAAAAAAAAAAAAAAAAACCAACCCAAAAAGCAGCACTTAGTTCACAATTAGTTCACAAAATCAGTCTTTGACTTTTCATAATTATATTGCATAATGATTACTACTTAATAACGCCAAATTTCTTGTCTGTGTCCATTATCACCAACTTAGAAGCTATTTCTGTTGCTCTGGGAATTTCATATTCCAAGTCACTTAGAGAACTATAATTCAGACCTTCAACAGAAGAACGGGTGATATATGTGTGTTAGGATGTTATGTTACACTGATTTAGTGTCGTGTCTTAGATTAATTTGAAATTTTATCCTGCTGGCTTCATTATAAACATTTCCATGGGAAGAATATGTTATTGGAAATGGATTAATGAATAAGCTTTGTATTAACCAAATGCTTTCTCAGTGGTTTGTTGAAAAATGTCAGGACTGTTTCAGAATCCTGGCTCTATTCGAGTGAATGGCAGGATTCCCATTGGCTTCCTTCAACATAACTTCTCTCTTCTTGATCGCAAAGACTACTTGTCAGAGCTCCTTACAGTTTCTGTGTACAGATAGGGGTCAGTGTGCCTTTTTGAACTCCAAAGCAATTGTTTTTAGAGTCAGGAGGAAGGCGGTAAAGTATGTGGCGACTTTGTTCAGTCCCAATCCTTTGTGCCAGTTTGAAGTGTGCTCAAGAAAAACGCAACTTGTTGTCCTTTAGTGTCTTCTGGAAGTCCTGCTGTGCATGCAGAGCAGGTGTGACTGCAATGGAAGGCGGTGAGGGATGGATATAGATCCATCTAGCGTAGATTTACAAGCCCCCGTGAAAAGTTTCATGCTCATGATTTTATTTTATTTTTTATGTTTTGATTTAAGCAGAACTGCCAGTGCAGGCCTCTGTTATTTACTAATTGTTCTGTACTTAAAATGTTTCAAGCTCCAAATTTTGATGAAAGTAGGTCTTCAGTCCTCATGGCACGCGTTACAGTATTTGAATCTCAGTGGAGCTTGTGGTGTAAAGATCCAATTCTGTAAATTAGGACCTAAATAATACTGCTAATTTCCATTGCCATTGATCATAGTACTGCAGAACTCCTTGGGGTTCAAATGGCGTAATAACACGTACATGCAGACCTTTGAAAGATGCTATGCTTTAGGCAGAAATTGTAGGCTTGCAGAATTTGCACTTGTCCAAATCTGTTTCAGAGGGTATAAATACAGTCCACAGACTAAGGAGCTTAGTTGAGAAACCTCTGTGGTCACTGGACTTAGATGATTAAGGCTCTGGAATGTTGTTTTACTCAGATATTAACTAAGGCAAATCTTTTTTATTCATTCCCACTGCTCTTCCCCAAAAAGGTCTCATGGTATGAAACTGCTTCGTTACCAGAATGTAACTTTTTGAAAAAGGAACTTTCTTCATAGCATCAAAAGCTTTTTTTTTTTTTTTTTCCATCTACCTCCAGGTCTGCCTACAAAATGTTAAATGGGAGAAGGGAAGCTAAGATATGTACAGTTTGAATAATGGGATACTTTATTTTGGATGTTTCCTGATTTTTATTTTTAATTTTTTTTTAACAGATGACAACGAAGAGACTGAAATAAGTGAAGAGACAGGTGAGTACATTATATTTTATGCTAAAACATTTAATTTTGAGAAGGATGAAACAAACTGGAAGGGTTCTTAAAACAAATAGTGTTGGTTGTGATATGCAGTGACAATCATTTATTGCTAATGTTATAATAATCATCTTTAGTTTTTAACAATATAGGGAAAATGATCCCTGATAGTATATAATGCTTATTAAGAATGGCTGAAACTAGCTTTTTAGTATCATCTTTTGTGAGCTTTTTTTGTTAGTATTTTGTTTGAACATGAATGGGAAATAATTAGAATTCTACAGTCTGTTCGTAAAAAGGTGTGGATACAGCAATTCTTGAGTCGTTTGCAATTGTGATTAGTAGCTGTGATTTGTTTGCAATGACAACAGTGGCAAAACTCTCCAGCAAACTCTGGAATAAATGAAATGTGATTGGACGATATTTCAAAGAATTCATTTCCATGGAGTCCACTAATTGACTATTGGAGTACTCATCTTGCTACCACTTGCCAGTTACACATCAGCCAATTTTCAGCTCATCTAATGGTGCAGTTGTTCAGCCAACGCTTTTTAGCGTTGCAGAATGCTGCAGTATGTGGTACAAAAAGCTGTACGAAAGTGTACTGTATATACTGTTCTCCCCCTGTTCCAACAGGATGTGCTTCGTGTTTTTTCCATGGACTGAAGTCAGAATGACTGCCTGTATTTCCCTTCATCCTTTTCCATGTCTCTCTTGTAGTGTTAGCCTTTTACCAGCAGTCAGGGACTTTTTTTTCTTAATAGATGATAAAAATGCAGTGCTAAAATCGCATCAACCAGCTCTTCCAGCGCATTCCAGTGTATCGCATTTCACCTAATTAGCACTCCTAGTTCCTCGAAGCTATTGTTAGCCTACTGCCTTTCTGCTGCTCCTATTCTTCTTAAACTCTACTTGTATGCACAGGACCTCGGAACGGGCTTTGCTCGTAAGCTGAGCACCTCTAACTTTCATTTTGTCTATTACTAGGTTGCCTCTTCCATTCACCAGCTGAGAAACACTTTGAGCTAGCTTTTGCTCTTGACATGTTTGTCAGATCCCTTCATGTTATTCCCTATGTTCCTACCTAGTTTTAACTGCTACTGGTATGCAAATTCAGCCTTCCTGATTCCATCCCTGGCTACTTTTCTACACTCCTTTTGTTGCATGTCACTCACGATGACTTTGTGTTGTAATTCCTTGACCTAGATCTTAGAACATCCGGGGTTGGAAAGAACCCACCAAAGATTACTCAGTCCAACTCCTGGCTCCACACAGAACCACTCAAACTTCAAACCTGAGAGCGCTGTCCAAATGATTCTTATGCAAGTGAGCCTTCTGCTGACATCCCATCTTTCAGCACAAGTTGGGTTGTTCCTCACTCATCAATTCCTGGAAATCCTTCTTTGTGCCATCTCCTCGGGCCATTCCGTCTAGTGAGCAGAAAGGTCCTTACTCTGCTCCTTTTCTTCCCAGCCTTCCCCTGGAATCAGTCACCTGATGTTTCTCAAAGCCTGACTTTTCGTCTCTGGCCATGTTTGTTACTGATTCTCCCATGTTTGAAAGTAGTAAATCAAGCGAGGTACCATCTGTGACAGTGCATGGATGTGTACTCCCTCTCAGGTCTCTGTGACCCTGATCCCATCATAGCCCAGTGAATATGATGTGTTGGAATTTCCAGTTATTTGCTTTGGGAAAGGATGTGAGATCAGGAAGGAGAGCCACTTGGAAAAAAGCAGAGATATGCCAGCCAGAAAACAGAGGTAAAAGCTCTTGAAGCACTGTGTTGGCTGCTTAAACTGGCAAGATTGTCTTGAAGACAAATGGATTATGATGATTTATGCAACAAGTTAATTAGCTTAGAAATTATAAATTCTTTAATAACAGCGGATATGCATAAATGTGCAAACATGGATATACACAGATAGTTATGTGTTACTGTGATGGATTAACACATTCTTTTATGGCTTTCTGGACTGTTGGTTTTATTACATATAATTGTAATTACTTTTTGGTGTCAAGATTACTGGATAGGAACTTTCAGAGATTTTAATACAATTAGTGTGATTAATATAGTTGTACATATATACATAAAAGAAGGAAAATGAAGACTGTCCTTATACAACAAACATTTGCCAAAGTTGAATTTTCAGTATTCATCTAACATTTCCAATTTCATTTTTTACAGTAATCATGGCATGTATGTTTTTATAAGTCAATTATTTTGCATTTTTTCTCTTCTTGCTTTCATGGAGATTATGCAAATTACATCGTTGGGTTTTTTTTAAGCATTTAAAATTACAATTAAAAGGAAGTATATTTCCACTCAATAGCCATTCTTTTCTTTTTTGCAGAATAAATAAATAAATCTTTTTTTTATCCTTCATGAATTTAGGTGAAGCTGCATAGCTGCTCTGGGAAATAATCACTGAATTAAGTTTGAAGAAGATATTTCCCTACATACCCTCTTCCTTGTGCATGTAAGACAGATGAGATCATAGTTGATCTCACAGGCTTGTTTGTAGGGTACGATGAACATCAACAACATGTACTTAGTTATTCTGTTCTGATTTGAAGATATTTTGGGAATCCGCACACTGACAGCCATGAGTCAGTACCTACAGTGACCAAACACAAATGTATTTACCATAGCTAATCCAGAAGTGGTTGGGAGTTTTGTCATTTTGACCTCCTTGTGTACGGTTGTGGTTTAACCTAACAGGCGGCTGAACACCACACAGCCTTTTGCTCGCTCGTACCTCTCAGTGGGATGGAGGAGAGAATCTGAGAAGAAAAAAAAAAAAAGTGGTAGAACTCATAGATTGAGAGAAAAACAACTTACTAAAAAAGGAAGAGTGAAATAACAGTAATGATGATTTAAAATATGTGTATGTCTTTACAAAACAAATGGTGCACAAAACAATTTCTCACCACCCACTGATGCCCAGCCAGTTCCTGAAAAGCAACAGCCCCCTTGGCCAACTTCCCTCAGTTTTTGAGTTTCTTCATATGATGCCATATGGTATGGAATATCCCTTTGGCCTGGTTGGATAGGCTGGTTCCGTACTCTCTCAGTTTCTTGTGCCCCTGCAGCTTCCCTCACTGGCAGGACAGCATGAGAAGCTGAGTAAGTGAAATGTCTTTGGCTCTGTATAGCACTGCTAGGCAACAACTTACATAGGTGTGTTTTCTCCTAAAGCCAAAACATAGCATCATGCCTGGCATGATGAAGAAAATCAGCTCTGTCCCAGCTGAAGCCAAGACTGGGTATGAACTTTTTAATGATCATAGACGCATTTGCAGAAGTTATAAATGCATATTAAATTTCTGCACTGAGGGGAGTTTTGATTTTTTTTTTATATTCAGATAGCTTAAAGTTTGAAAGAGTTCAACTTTTCACAGTTCTGAGGGAAAAACTGAGTATCAACATCTAGTTGCCACTTCAAGTTATTAATTGAATAATCACTCTTCATTCCACTTGACTTCATGGGCCATGACTCCAGCAGATGGAATCAGCAGTTGGCACTAATATTGATGATCCTGTTTTGTTGAGCTATCCATATCCTCTCTGCTTTGGGGTTATTTCTCCAGTTCTCATGCTTAAAAAAAGCTACCTTTTTAAAAAAGTAAAAGAACTTCTGGGTTATGGAGAGCACATGTTGCAAACTGCATGTCGTGTAGACCTCTGGCAGAGATTCAAATATTCTAAATTTCAGCTAAATCTCTGTGCCTACAATTCGTTGTTGGTTGGGTGTTTCTGAAGGGCCAGTATCTAGCCAAAAGAAAATAGGGAGAAGCAGAGGGACTCAAATGAGACGTAGATTCATATCTGCACCAATTTCAGTGTGAAGAATGTAGCAGAATACTGCAGACTTTACAGAACCAGTCCTAATTAAAACCCGGTGGCAAGAGATAGGGGAAAAAACCTGATTTTGGTTTGGTGTCGGCTGACGTTGGTGGGAATATGTTCATTAGATGCTGGATTAGAGCTCAGGTAGAGCTAAAGAACTATCTGGGAGTAAGAAGTAACACATGACCTTATTTTGTGTGTACCTTGTTGAGTGATGTACGCATTATGAAAGTAATCTCTTTCTTCTGTTTCTACCACCCTGAAGTACAAATATGTTGTTGTTAGTAGAAAGACCTTTTTTAGAAGAGAAACCGTAGGAATAAAGTATTAAAATAATATTAATTGCATGTCTGCCAGGTAATCTCTATTAATATCTATGTTAATACTGTAAAATCAAACAGACATGAATGATCATTTTAATGAGTCAATCACATAACATCACTGCATATTTTGGATATCCTAGAATAAGAAAAATATTTAAAAGTAATAATAACCCAGTGTTAGTAAATATACACACTCAAGACTGCTTTTCTAATAGCATTTAACTTGCAAGGGTTTAACCCATGCGTTTGTTATTCTGGATGCTGTTTCTTGTTGCAGCTGCTAGCTTAACTGCACCACTTAATTCAGTGAGTATGGCTACTAATATATTTCATACAGCTTGCTGTTAGAATAGCTTGAGCCAAAAGAACAGATTCAGTAATGCCAGGTACAGACTAATGCACTTCTAGATCTCGGCTTTATGAGTAATACCCTACGTAAGCAAAAAGAAGGACCGTATGACCTAACAGCCTTGTCTTTTAACTTCACTGTTTTAATGCTGCAGTCATGATGCTTAATGCTTTAAGCTCCATTAAGGGAAGATTATTCTAAACTTTAACTTCAGAAGGACTTGGCTTTTATATCCATAACTTCACATACCTACTCGTAGAAGCGTGCAAAATAAGCCCTAATACTGCCATAATTATGTGCGCAATTGCAGTGATTGCATCTGGAAATTACAGAACCGTGTGCTATTATGAGAAGCGTAGTCCAGATACACAGTAATGCTGCATTATTATGCACTGACATAAGTTAATTCTTTTTCCATAAAACCAAAACAAACAAACAAAACAAGGCACAAAAAATCCCATGCTAAAGTGTTTCAGTTCTGAAGCTGTTTTCTCCTCTTTGGCTTCCCCCCTCCATGTTGTACCAAGGCCTTTTGACCTCATCTGAGTAAATGTTGCCACCCACCTGTCGTATATCTCATCTAATAGTTGCTCATGTGTGTTGCCCTGCTTGTTATGCTGTTTCTGCCCCAAGTGGCCTACTTAGCCCACCAGGTAGTTACTCCAGAAGTGACAGCCTGCTATAGGATGTCAGACCAAAGGATCTCATTGACACTAACAAGAGAAGGCCAACTATAAACAATGCCATATAGACGCTCTATTTCCTTGTGCGTTCCGCTGTGTATGCACACAGCCTTGGATACTTTTTACTTTGGAGGGAGACTTGGAGGAAAATAGGAAACACTTGTAGACAGCAAGGCTTTGTAACTGTGAGGGATTTTTGAAATAGCTTACATTGAGAGAAACTGTCAGGTTTAAGTGGTTTGTTAACCCTCTGAATTAGCCTTCAAGTAGGAATGATGTCTCCCAGTGTCAGAGCTCAGAAACCTGATCATGATTAGAAAAGCTTTGAAGATGATTGGTTCAGACACCTATATAGGTGTTCTGTTTTTAAACAGAGATTGGCAAGCAGGATTCTGTAGTATTTGGCTATTTCCTCTGAAAGACATACTACTGTAAAGCACAAAGGGTTAAGAGTTGTATTTTGATTGCAACAGAAGTCGTTATTTTAAATCTTGAAGGGATCCCTTTCTGTCTCTAAAATGAGGGGAAATTGCTAAATAAATAAATAAATAAAAAGCCTCTGTGTCCTTTAATGAACGTGAAAAGATTCTGTATGGAGTGAAGAAAGACCATTTATTTTGACAGGGTAACAGCCTCCTCCCTTTCTGTCTTTCTGCTGACAATTAAGATGTTGGTTATTCTATTTAAGGTATTGAGATACTCACCAAAGACCTGGCTGGACACTTGCACTTAAGTTTGATTGACATTTGACTTTTGGGCTTGGAGTAAGGTTTACTAGATGATAAAAATTGTCATTGGAGGGGTGAGTGTTGACTGAAACGCTCCTATTGATTTGGTCCCCCGATGTGAATCATTGTTAACCCAAAAAGGGAAAATAGCAGGTAGTGCAGAGTGGCATTAGAACCAAAGAGGCCATCCATCAATATGGTCAATTACAAATTTTCAGGTTATTTTTAAAGAGAATGGGAGAGTGTTGGCAGGAATAAATCTTTAAAAGCCTGGTTATTTTTCAGGATCTCACTTTTGCATTGAGCTTCTTGCTGAACATCATTATTGCTCTTGAATAACCTCTGTAAAAGGTTGACAAAGTGTGTATTTCATGTTTTTTGCCTTTTCCCCACAGCTTTACTTATGGTTGCTTCTATGTTCTCACGAGCCTAGAAATAAATAGATCTTAGCACTTTGATTTCATCTAAATATTGTAATTGAATCTCAAATTCAGATGAACAAATGTGATGACGTGAACATGGTCCTCTGTGAAGTGCTGTCAGGAAAGTTCTTCGTGATGGCAAGCTAAACATCAAAGTGTGTTCTACACCATTTATTTACTGATCTGTAAAGGCCCTTCGTGCTCTGAACAATATGGAGTTGTGTATACAGAAATTCTGTGCTAGAAGCTATTTTTAAGGACAGTATTCAGCTTGGGCTTTTGGACCTAAAATGTAATGTTCACTCCTTAGAATTAAACAAGTGAAACTAAATTCAACTGCTCAAGTGCAGATCTTCATTTTAGAGTTTTGTTAACGTTTTGAGCTGTAGCTTATTGTAAATTCTTGCCATCTTCTAAGTTCGTAGCTGCTCTTTCAGGACTTCAGTGCAGCAGAGAACCAAGGCTCCCAGGAGGGCAGGCAGAGATGTTTCTGAGTAGCGTTCTGGGTTCTGTGTGGAGCCAATGGTTTCTCTCTCCAAAGAGCATAGCATTTCCCTTTCACACTGCAAGTTCTATTTTCACATCCTTCTTTATTTTCATACCCGTGTTTGGAAAATTTTAGCAGTTGGATTCTCTATATGTATAGAGATACATGTGGGATATGGAAGTGTAGTATCTATAGCTATCAGCAGAGCTGAGTCTTTATGAGGAACTGTGCATCTTGTTGCTGAGAGCTTTTTACGTATCCAGCAACATAAACAGTAGATGATTGTGTACAACAGCAGAAGAGATCAGATTGTTCAGAACTTTAGGCAATTTATAATACACGTGTACATTTCTTCCTTCTTCGGTTGTTTTGTTTGTCTTTTTTATTTTCTAGTTGCTAATGAACTAATGGAGTTGAGGCGATTCTTCGTTTCAGCATGGCAATAGGCCTAAATCTAGAAAGGCCATGTGCTTTCCTAAGTTATCTGGTTATAAGTATTCAAGATGTCTTTTCAGCATGCACATAAAATCTTTTCTTTAGGTTTCTTCCTCTCTCAAGCCCTCAGCTGGCCATAAGGAATTGGGTGGTCTGGTGGAAAGTCAAATGACAAAAAGGCATTTTCCCATCGCTGCTGAATACGTTCAATGCATGCAATTAATTGAGTTTGAAGCATCTGCTGTTCTCAGCTTTCAACCCAGAATTTGGTTAAGCAACCATTTGAAGAATATTCTCATTAGTGAGCCTTCTTTCAAATGTCTTAATTTACAAATACCTTTTATGATTAATTTCCAGCTTGGCTTTCCTTCTGTGCTAATGGGCTTTCTGTGCTACCTATAGGTCTGTCTTAGGAAGCTAACAGTAACTTGATGCTTTTGTTAAAAACTCTGTTCAAGTTGTATAAAACCTCTTAATTTTTAAAAAGTAACCATCTAATATTAGGTGCTGTGAATTTCACTCACTTAAACTTCACTGCATCAGTTTCTCTTTTACTCAGAAGGATTTCCTTTTCCTTCATCTTCCTGTTGCTTTCTGGCTAATGGGTTGGAAGGCTTTTTTTTTTTCCTCTAAACAGAACATTTCTATCTCATAAAACTTTCATTTCCTTAACTTCACTATCAAACTTGATTCTCAGCCTCTCATTTCATTACCCATTTCAGTCAATATTCATTTGTTACTGTGTTATTACATCGAATGGAGAACTGAGCTGAGAGGGAATCATTTCACAATTCTATAATACGGTTTAACATATATTACATTAAAAATTGCAAATTAAAAATCACAAACTTTTCTTTTCCTGAAGATATTAAGAGCTTGTTAAGAAGTAGGATGTTTTAATGTGATCTTTCTTCCCTGCTGTTGTGGCAAAGTTAGGCAAAGTCCATTGCAAGCTGAAAGATACTTTTTATGATCCTTTTCTAGCGTGTGATGCAGTAATTAATTTTCATAAGAGAAAGATAAATATCGGGTGCTGAATGGAGCACTGAGATAAAATGTACTCTCGGTTGTGATATCATGTATGGTAAAGTTTGATATGATAACACTGTTTCAAAATATAATATATTCACTATTTTCTTTTTATGTTTTAAAGAAGGACTGGAACAAAAAAGCCAGCCTCTGTCTCCCACAAAGTGCAAGGCAGAGCAGGCTGAAGATGTGCAAGATGATGTTGAAGGTAGGTGGTCTGACTGCTTTTCAGAGCTATTACTAAATTTTACATCTTGGGGGAAAGTTCTTGAGGAAGAAAAAAAAGTCACAGAATCAGAAAATGGCCAGGGCTGGAAGGGACCTCAAGGATCATGAATCTCCAACCCCCCTGCCACATGCAGGGCCACCAACCTCCCCATTTAATACCAGACCAGGCTGCCCAGGGCCCCATCCAGCCTGGCCTTGAACACCTCCAGGGACGGGGCATCCACAGCCTCTCTGGGCAGCTGTTCCAGTACCTCTCCACTCTCTCTATAAAGAGCTTCCCCTGATATCCAACCTAAACTGTCCCTCTCTCAACTTAAAACCATTTCCCCTTGTCCTGCTGTTATCTACCCTTTCAAAGAGTTGACTCCTCTTGTTTGGAATATTTTTATTGAAATGGAATACTGTTACTTAAAAATGTTATTTGCACACACTTGGAAAGTTCTGGTCTCAGTCATGAGACTGTAATTCTTCTGAGGTGTTTTTCATCTCAAGGTAGATTTAGATTTACAAATGCAAATTTTACTGATTATTGCTGATATAAAATGGAAAAATGTTGCTGTTTTATGTCTAACCTGTTCTGATTTTACATAATAATATAAAATGTAAGGTTGCACAGTGTTTGCGTCATGCTCATTGCTTAAGCTGCTCAACTAAATCAACTACCCACAGCAATACGTAGATCAATAAAATTCTTGCTTTCCTCCTCTACAAGAGAATTTTACTATGTCCCTTTCTGTTCCACTTGTGTTGGTGTTTATGGTTTCAGATCTTATGCGCTGTGCTACATGTTTCCATGGTCAGAAGTCACAGATGCTTACCATTATGCCTGTGTTGTTCTGAAAAGTGCTTTCCTGCGTTTGAGTTTTTCTGAGCACAGTCCACGTCAATCTAAAATTGGATCAAAGTATCTTTTCCTAATGTGTATCTCATTGGTAGAGCTGCTAAAAGATGTTAACATCAAAGATGTAATTTTCAATGTAGACTTTGACTTTGCTCTTCAATTTGTGGAAGAACAAAATGCTCAAATGCTAGAGAATTCCCCTTAGGTGAAATAGTTAAAAGGATGAACCTTAATCTTTAGTCCATGACAGTTCCTTATCATGGATTCTCTTTGACCTAATGTTCCCTAAGTGACACATCTCATTCTGCACCTCAACCGGTGGCTCCATGTCCTTCATCATTTTGACCTCGCTCTGTGCTTTCAGCTCCTAAAATATTCTGACTAGGGTGTAGTGTGAGTCATAAAGAGCAGAAAAACGTTAACATCTATCACTTTAAGTAACTGCTAGTAACATCCTGTCACTAACATTGTGACTGGTTGTTAATGGCAAGTACTTAAAGCAATAGCTGTCATCGCCTGGAAGGTGTGGGGGGACCCAAGAAATCTCATCCTGACTGGTTGTCTTTTCTTTCTTGTTGCACTAAACCCAACTGAAGTTAAAATACCAGTGTATATTTGGATTAGAGAATTCTATGATGACAAACCACATGTCGACTTGTATGCAGGCTAAATGGGGTGTGGGATCATGGTGTCGTTTTCCATATTGCTAAGTATTCCATAATACATATACTGGAGCGTGACTAAAAGCCTTCATTGTGTCTTAAAAAGTAATAAGAGGCAAAAAAAATAAAAAATAAAATGTTGTAAGCTTTTCTTTCAATTGGAAATCGAGCTGATGTTGTTCCACTGCTTCCTTGGTTTACTGAATTCCGTCTCCTCGCTTGCTATTCCTGTCAGTGTTTTCCTGGTGACCTACAGTTCACTTTGTAGAGTACAAACAAACGCATTGGAAGGATGAAGTAAATAGCATGGCAATAGAATGATTGCATTACCCTCGAGCTGTAAAATGTCTGAACTCCTTGAATTTGATGCCGTACAGTAGATTTTTGCTGATGCAGAGTCGAGGCCTGTAACACATAATCACTGCTGCGGAATGTAATCTGGCTGGTGACAGACTCGTCTTCTCCTTGGGCAGAAATCAGGCCTGTAGTGTTTAGAAGTGAAAGCCTTGATT
This sequence comes from Tetrao urogallus, assembly GCF_951394365.1. Lineage (NCBI taxonomy): Eukaryota > Metazoa > Chordata > Aves > Galliformes > Phasianidae > Tetrao > Tetrao urogallus. The sequence goes on from NC_136814.1 coordinate 5,514,350, forward strand.
TTGATGTTGTGCTGAGAATAAAAGAAAGTAATTAAAGCGTTTGTTGAAGGGGGAGAAACCCAGATCAGATCACAGTAGAATTACCTGTGCCTGTGTTTTGAAGAATAGCTCCAGACACTGAGTTCCTATAGGGCTGCAGAGTGGCCAGAGTCTAATGTAGCACACCTGTGAATTATTTCTATGTAGGTAAATAGGATTTGCACGCATTTTTCTGAGAATAGAATTTAGTTTCTGTCATTCTAAATATTAGCTGTTGGTTTTGGAAAATTAAAGGAATTGCTGTTGTGGAGCTTTGAAGATCAAGAAAGCTGTGTATGTGTGACACGAACCAGAACTGCATGTCCGTGAGTCTGAATGATTTTGTTTAGATAGGTAGGGCTTTGGCTTCCCTTCCAAGAGACTGCCTTTATTATTTTATTGTATTTTGAGGGATAAAAAAAAAGGTTTTTGGGGTAGCTAATATGTATAAGCAGCCTCAGAACTCAGTAAAGCCGATCTCTGGCGGCCAGCTTTGTTGAAGTTTCCTCGTGGTGAAACTGAAGTGCTTTGTGTTCAGGGTGTTTGAACCTTCAGGTGGTTTGCATACTTTATGTACCAGAAATTAAAAAGAAAAAAAAAGAGAAGGTATTAGCAATAAAAGCCAGTCCAAAGTGACTTACATTTAACACAAGATATTATTTTCTCCTTCATTCCATTACTACATATAAAATATTTAACAAATATACACTGAGGTCCAGGAAGAACTTAATGTTTTTTCCTCCTCGTAGCCGCCAGCATCCCTTTACACCACAGGTGGGAATACAGCTCGCTGCTTTTGCAGCCTACTGTCGCACGTGTCCTCATGGCATCCCGTAGAAACTATTCCATCGAGTGCACAAATATTCCCTCAGTTGTATCTTTGTACAGCAAGCCAAGCTGGTTCATTGGCTAGAGGTAACGGAGCAAAACCTTTTCAGTGCATCTTAAAATCTCTGCAGAAGATCACAGAAAGTAGGCTCCTTCATTTCTGTCCTCTCCAAAATCAAGGGAAGTTGAACAAGTGGCTGTATGTAAGGAGCTTGTTTTGCAGTAAGCTAAGATAAACACTTGACATGCTAATGAAAGCAATTTTGTACAGAACCTCTGAAGTATTAGTGGTGTCTGTTATTATGCTATTAGATATATTGTTCTCTGCCTTCGGTCTGTTGATAGCAAAAAGCAAGTGTGAACTGCATAGCAGATTCTCCTGTCACTTGTTGTATTCAGTAGTTTTTCATTCTAGTGCAGGTTATTGTCTGGAGAAATGAATGGTCTGGATGCACGGGGGATCGTTCTTTACTGCCAGGTTTTACGTGTGCAAACATGTAGAGTTACTTAGTTTTTTCTTCATGTATTTCCCTGGGTCCTGCTGTCTGGGAAAAAGAAGCCAGTGGCAATATTGCCTTTTCCATGGTCAGGTGCACTTGGTGAACTCCAAGGTGAGGAAAATATTTTTCATACCAAAGCAAATTCGGTGTGTCTTCAGTAACTTCATAACACCATCATTAAATAATGGCGTAGACAAAATGGCAATACTTGTCACAGCGTTGCTATCATGAGATGGCAGTAATGCCAAGGGTTGTATTTTCATCCTTCTGATCCCTACCAAATAACATCAGGCTGTCTTTAAAGAAGGCTAATGAATCTCAAAATGTTACTTCTCTTTTTCTCCCCTAATGGCCTCCTATGTGGGCTGAACAGTGAGATGCATGCTGTAGGTTTTCTTGATACTGGGAGAAGCAAAACTATTTGCCCTTTTGTTTCTGAATTTCTCAGTGAGATATAAAATGGAGCCTGTCCAAGAGCTGCCCCATCTATTCCCTCCATGGTCTGCAGGTGATCAATACTGTATCAAAGATGACTAACACAGCCAGCAATAGCAGCATAAATGCCTGATCTTTCTCTTCTTCCAGGAAGAAGAGAATCAATCCATGCAGCAAAAGCCATTGCTATGCCTTTCCAAGGTTCTGAACAATCCTGCTTGTTCTCCTTTGAGGGGTGTGAAGACAGGGCCGGAGCTCTGCAAGTTATCTCACTTCAGCTTTTCTCCTTAGCTTCTCCCACAATGAAGTGCTAGGTTCTTCCTGATAGATTGATGGGCTGTTGGTCTCTAATGATCCCCTTATCTGAGACCCAGTGTATGTGTGAGGAGCTAGCATGTTGGAATTGCTCATCTGGGATGAACTTTGTCTGCTTTCTGTTCACCTGGTGGGAAGGAGAATGGTTTGATGGATAAGCCAAGCCAGGAAGGTCAAAAGGAGCACAAATCACCTTGGTGACAGTTGGTAGAGTTTGTTCCTTTGCCTGATAGGGTCATTGCACTACTGACCTCTTAGCTTTCAAGGGCAGCATCAGGTTTCTGAAATGCTGTTCATCAGCATTGGGATGCAGAGCTCGTTAGCAAGATCTTGTATTGCTCTGAATCTGAATTGTGCTGTGTCTACAGGAGAAGTCACCCATCTGATTTGAGTATGCGGTAGAAATGAGGACAAGTAGAGGTGCATCTTACCTCAGCAGTGCTGTGGTTCAGCAGGTCATGGCTGTTAGGAAGGATGCTCAATCTGAGGGGGACACCCTTGTTTCTTATCCCTTTTCCAAGAAAGGTTTGTCAGTTGACAAAAAATGCATAGTTTTGGGATTAGCAAGTAAAACTGATTTTACAGCTTAGTCCTTTAGTTGCAACATTAATGTAAGACTTCTCCTTCCTTCTTCTTTACAGCACAATTTTTGCAGCTTTGCTGCTCATTGCCTGGTTTCATAGAGAGTAGGATATAATATATTCAATGGCAAAAGTCATAGAATCATTAAGGTTGGAAAAAAACACTAAGATCATCTTGTCCAAGCCCAACCCAACCCCACCATACCTACCAACCATGTCCTTCAGTGGCGCATCGCCCCAGCTCTGGAACACCTCCAGGGACGGTGACCCAGCCACCCCCTGGGCAGCTGTGCCACTGCCTCACCGCTCTTTGGGAGACAAAATATTTAATACCCAATCTGAAAAGATACTGAAGTCAGCAGTGCTATGACTTTTGCTCCTTCCCTGAGGGGTGCGGCGTGCGTACATCTGCAGTGTGTTACAGCTACACGGCAATGTTCAAAGCATTTTTCTTATTGTCCTTGTAACACTATGCAGACCTGATTGTCTGTCCCTTTAAGGTATGGATTAATATTAACCAGATTTGACTTCTGATTAAGTTTTAAAGTTGTTCTTGATTTATAGCAAAGAATTCTCCTATCATTTGAGAAACTATAGCTACGTTTCTTCCTTGCATCCCACAGGGCAGTAATATTCTTCAATAAATTTCTGCTCCACTCATACTGAAAATGAACATCTAGACACATAATTATGCTTCAAAAACACACTCTCTTGTTCAGCATTAAAGTGCTCCTTCTTATTTAGATAGCTTAGAAGTTACTGCATTCCTTTTACCATCAAACTAAACCCTTAAATAAAATTTCACATTAAGATAAAGTACTTCAGACAAAATTCCCTGTGAAGCATGTGTATCAAACATGTCTGTAAAATGTTTCACCTTCATACAGACTGGTTATATTTAAAGTGATGCCATTAACCCTTATCCACTTTGGCTGATAGCTTCTTTTTTCACTCCAGTTTTGAAGTCTGCCATCTGTCTTGACTGATTACAGCTCTCAGTGTATCAGGTGATCACTTTTCACTTAGCCAGGGGAAAAACAGGACGTTATCTGTGTATTTATTTGTTATTTGCTCTCTGAGCAAACCCTTCTTAGAAGATTCTTTTCATTGCTGGAGAGGCTACTGCCGTTGCATTAGATTGTCATGCAGCAGTCACACACGACAGCTTTGAAAATGCAGCTCATTTTGGTCTCTGCAGGTGACACACCATCCTGTTGCTTCAGCCATTCATTTGTCGGGGTTTCTTTTAGCAGCCGACTGCATGTGTATGTAAACTGTAGCAGATAAACAGTCGCAATTCCTTTCTCATTTCTAGCCACCAAGTGAATAACAGTAAAGCAGTGCGATTGTTCGGGCCCAGCACAGAAGGCACAGTCAGACCCTTCATTTTGAAATGCTAATACAAAATAGTGCCATGCTTGTTTTGGTTCATGTTTTATGCCCTCTTAGTAAGCGTGGTTTCCTGCATGGCTTCTCTGTCCAGTTCTTTGCTGTTACATTCCTCCATCACACGATCTCAGGAATGGTATGCACAACATTGAAATAGCTTTTATTTTATATCTTTCCTGTGAAGAAGCAGCTGTGCCACAGTCCTTCACGGTCTGCGGTTACCCATTCTCTAGGGTACACCAAGAAAATGAGCACTAACAGCAAATTGACATAGGGTGGATGGATGTTGTGGTCGTACTGCACACCCTCACATATTTTTGCCTTAGCTGGGAAGGGCTGGGAGTCAGCCTCCTCAGCTCGCTCCTCAGTGTGCATCAAATCACACGGGCAGTTTGTTTAACTTCATACACTAGGATAGCTGTATATGAATGCTTGCACATCGCCGTGTGTGTAATTTTTGCATCAGAATGCAAATTGCATCTTCGTGCTTTGTATGGACTTTGTAGGCTGTCCGTATTCTGGTTCCTCTGGAGAGCTCAGGCTCCCAGGAAATACCTGCTTTTATTTGCTTTGTAGGGACACTTGCAGATTGTCAAAAATAGTGATGATCAGCATCTTGCACAATGAAATTTTAGATAATATATTGCCTGATATCTGTACTGCAAAATCTGAGCTATGGTGTGTGTCACACAAAAAAATTACATCCAGCAAAAAAAAAACCAACCAAACAAACAGCCTTGCTTGATGTTCCCAGCAATATTGTGGATTGGGATACATCTGAGCACAAGCGAAGCACTTCACTCGGAGCTGGAAACTGTTGGCCCATACGTTGTCCCTGGTTCTTCCTTGTGCTGGGAGATGAACTATGGTGCTGAGTTACCTGCTTTGTGATCCACAGAGGAGTGAGTTGAGGGAAGCAACTGCAGTGGGTTTTAGCTTAGGCTCCCATATTTCTCAGGACACTAAATAATGAAATGCAATAGTGTTATTTTAAACCTCTGAGATAATCCCCATGAGTTGCAGTTCTCATTCTTTTCCCACACTCCCCAACAATACTTGACAAAAACGCTGCATGAAAATAAGAACCTGTTATTCATTACACTGACAACTTGGTGAGGCTCGATGTGCTGATGGAGGGCTGCGTCTGCAGTGAGGTAATAGTTCAAACAACAAGGGGGGAACAGGTCTCATGACTCCATTAAACAATTGCTGCCAATGATAATTCTTTACTAACCCTTCTTTAAATTCGCCCTAAAGAAATTCCATGCAAGTCCGCTTTAAAGCTGACTTAAAAATTGTGATTTAATTAGAAGAAACTAAAATGCAAACCAAAAATGTTCAATAACCTCAGGCCACCACCCTAATGATTTGTTTTCATGCTTTTGGAGTTCTACCATGATGGCTCTTCTTGTTTTATGTCTGATATCACTTTGCCACTGGAGCAGTCTGACAGTGGTTGCCGGCTATAGGATCTTGAGTGTATATCCGGATCCATATGTGTTCTCTTCTCACATCATAGGAGTTTGTTGAAGTCAGCAGATCTGCTCGTGGGTAGAATGCAACAGCTGTAAGATCAAGGCCCATATTTTTAATTTTCTCATTAATTAGCGTCCCTGTTATTGCGGAAGAACCTTCACATCATTAGTGCAATTACCGCGGCAATGTTTTCGTGCCGTAAAAAAGACAATTCAGAACTGTGACATCTTTTATCTGCCAGATCTCGGTTTGCATTTGTCACAGAAGCGTGGCCCAGCTTTGAGAGAAATTTTCAGGCCAGACCATGGGAGATTTGTGTGGCTGCAAAGCAAAAGCCATGTGAGGACGTAAGAGGGTGAGAGCTGGAGCTCAGGATTGTGTTTGCATACACAGATATTTGGGAAGGACAGACAAGTTACGACTCTCAGACGTTGGCCCTCTGTATCAACTATTTCCACTCCAGATAGGAGGATTCTGACAGAGCCTCTCTCTGACTGTAGGCACACAATGGCATGTACAAGTGCTTTTTTCCTAGTGAAAAAGCTTTACCATTAATAACTCGTGTGTTGGAGGAGTAGAAGTAGACTGGCTGGGCAGAATTTCCTCCTTTGACTAAAAATACGTTATCTGCAATTCTGTTTTCTTCTGAAAAGCGTCTTTTTTGTACCAGTTTTTGAGATGTTGACATTAACCTTAGCTCTAAATATGTCTGTGACTACTTATGAAGGGACTGCTGAGGAGGAGTAGGTGTGTGAGAATCTGGCACTCATTCATCTCTGAAATGGGAACGGCCAAGAGGCCGGCAGACTATTAATATTTTTGACTTGCCGTGTTTGTTGCAAGAACAGCGAGGGATGTAAAAAGCCCCGTGCCTCCAGGCTCTGGCAGAGTAAATGGGAAGAATACTAAAAGCTGCTCTGTTTGTGCTGCTGAGAGCTTGTCCCCTGGACATTCACAGGACTCTTGTCTCAGCCTTCTCCCGTATGACTGCCGACTTATTATTTATCATATCATCTGCTTCGTTTTGGGGCAGTTTCTGCGGCTGACGCATCACTGTGCATGCTGAGTACCTCTCCTTAACATAAAGCAGGCAGACACAGAGCATCCAGTTTTCTAGCTTAGTTCAAAATGCTGTTTGCTTTGCCCGCTTGCTGAATGTGCTGATTGGTCACTGCCTGGCCTGTGACCAGATATAGATAAGGATATTTGCTATTTGGGGGAAATTTCCTTGTCGATCCCAAAGAAAAAGGCTAAGAGGAGAGAGCAAGCTCCTACCATACAGTAGTCAGCTTGGCAGAGGATAATATATGGCCAGGAATAGGTATTTTAGCGTCTGATGTGCTTCTGTAATTCTGAAAACTCCTGTTTTTTCAACTGACTGCCATGCAGGGGAAAAGAAACAGATGTTCCCATTTGCCTTTTGATGTGGCTCAAAATCATTTACATTTGCTGGCCTAAAATGACACAAAATGTCATTTGCTACTTTTTCCATCTCCTTTGGAGTGAGTGACAGATTGCTGTTCAATTGCTGGTACAATGGAAAAGCAGATACTGTGGGGACAGTTTTCACCTAAAGGAAATGCAATCGCCAGTTGCTGCAGTAGTAGAAATAGAAGGATGACAGACACTATGGAAGCCAACCAGTGGAAAAGATGTCTTTAGTATTGATGTCATGGGGAAGACTCGAGGGAAATGCACTGGGTCTGACTTTTCTGCCTGGTGAAAAGGAGAGCAGGGGCGAATAAAACTACAGTGGAAAACTGGCTTGCTTCTCTTCTAAAATATGTTTTCAGCTCTTTGGTTTGAGCATGTGCTACTTAAGACCTTCCCATTTGCTGCGCACCCAGTTCCAGTGGAAAGCAATGCTTACGTAAACGTTCTTCATCAGTAGAAGACACTCAGTAAGAGACTTATTAGGAAAGTTTATGAAAAAATGGAAAAAGCTGTTTGTCAGATGCTTTGGGGTTAGCCACTTTTCCACCCAATAGTTTGCTTTCTTACTGTGTCTTCTTACTCCACTTTCCACAGAGATGAAGAGGTTCCCTAGGCCAAGCAGAGCTTACCCTTTCCCTCTGCAAATCACTCACTTCAGAATCACTCACCCATTCTTAACTGTGGTGTTTCCTTTCCTCTAATTGTAGGAAAGTCTCTTTGCAGGCTCAACACGTACTTTCACTATGCTGATCAAAATTAATTCCCTTGTCACAGTCCAGTCAGTCTGCTGTGCTGGGTCAGAGTACAAGAGGTGAAACTTCTGCTTAAAGTCTTTCACGTTTGGTGGGTTGGTTGTTTTTTTTTCCTACTCGAAAGGAACAAAATGAAATGTTAGATGGAAAACATGTTAAGAATCTAATACACAGTGCTGTAATTATCTTTCCATTATTCTAGTTTTAAACAGTGAATCTTCGGTGAAATAATAGCCTCAGGATTGACAACATGTTCTAATGAATATATGCATTGTCTGTTAATCTGATGAAGCAGCTCTTTTAAACCTTCTTTGGAGGTACAAGTTCACTTTGAGAAAGCAACTTTAAAATAAGGTGTAGCCCTTTGGAAATAACTATGAATGAATCCCCCAAATACCTGATTTTAGCCAAGTAACTCGTGGTTATGTCACTGTAATGGATGTAGCAACAACTGTCACCTAGAAATGTAGCTTTTCATTCTAAATGCAGTAAGGCAATTGCTGAAATGACTTCCAGTGATATATCCGTAGCTACTATTTTTGCCTGATGTGCTTTTCCTGAATATGAAGTTCTTTTGTGCAGAGCAAAACATGTTGGACTTGGCCAAAGTGAAATCCTTTATGTTCTGGCGCCGCTTGTTTAACAGTGATGCAATATTCTCTTTGGATCCGACTTAATGGTAAAGATTTTTCAAGTGTCACTGCACTGTTGTGTTACAGCATTGTGTTGAACTGAACATACCTTTGCGCAGCTCCCGAGCTAGACAACTTTATCCCTCAGAAACACAGCCTGGTGACATAAAGGATTTTTTTCTTCTTTATTAATTGCATGTTGTAAAGCCTGAAAAGTCCCAAACCCGTGTTGTAAAAGGAGAAGGGGGAGAGAAGAATTTGTCTTCTGACACAGCGAACTTTCTGGTCTGCTTGAGGTCCCTGCATTGCGTGTGGACAGGGTGATTTAAAGGGAGGGAGAGAAAAACCCCAGCTGGTTTTGTCAAGCCATTTTGGTCATCCATGAAATGCAATTTTTTACAGGTTAGAGCTCACTAATGTCCTAAGAAATCGCCGTAGCCAGCCAGCCATTGCAGGTGGTTACAGTCGGTGCGGAGAGCGGCAGGCAGGCAGGAGCCCCAGTGCTGGGTGCTGCTCCATGTCCTTGCTCCATCCCCACCTCCGAGAGCCGCTTCACGCGAGCCGATGGGGAATGCTTCTCCACGAGTCCCATCTGCTGGATGCTGCATGTATTGCCTGCTGGAGAAGGCGAGCGTCATACCCCGACCTCAAAGTATGAGCTGAGTGTAGCGTGATGCCAAGAGATGTGTGTTTGCTGCTGAAACACATGCGCTTACTCAGTTTCTCTCCCATCCACCTAATTGCATTTGGGCTACTGCTGTTCTCTTCGGCAGACTCTGTGCTAAGTAAAAGCAAGGAGGCAGTGCAAAGAGCTTCAACTGCGCTGCTTTAGAGAAGCTGCAATCGGAAAAACCCAGGAGCCACAGCAAAAAAATACACCTATCATTATCGAGCCATTTACAGGCTTGGGAATGAATTTCCTTTCTCCCAATGTACATGCTCAGCAGTCGCTTTTCCAAATGCCTCATTAAGGCTGGAGCTCAGCTGCCATGCTGAAAGAGAGGGAGCACAGCCATTGCATCTGAGCCAGCCTGTCTCATGGCAGCCTCTAACGTCGTTATGAAACTAGAAGAGTGTTCCCCATTGCTGGAAATACAGATTTCCTGATATACTTCTAATTGGGACAGGCAAAGGTTAAAGGAGCTTGGTGTGGTGTCCATGGACCAGTTTTCCCCCCAGGGCGTCGCTTCTGGCAGTGGTAACACAGGGTTTGATACCTGCCTTCAGTAAGAGAGCTGGAGGGAAGGAAGTGGGTGATGAATGTGAATGCAAAGTAGCAGAGAAAATTGGGAATGAATGTGAATGTAAAACGGGGGAAAACACATTAAATCCTAGCGATCTGACTGTAGTTTATTTTGCTCTCTCCATTGCAGTCATTTCTGATGCATTTTTCTACTTTATGTTAAGTGGCGTTGAGCCTTTTGCTTTAAAATAAAATTCAGGCAATTCTGCCTCTCCTCTTCTTACCTTCCATAGCTATGTAAGTGGGTTCTGCAATCTGAAACACAGCCACTCCAAGGCTCTTGTGGAAATGTTACTGGAGGAAAATAATCCCAGGGAAAAAAAAAAATCTTTAGAAAATGAATAGACTCAGATCAAGCAACATTTTTATCTACTGCAGACATGTTTAGGGAAAGCTCTATTTATTTGGTATACAGATATTTCTGATGTGCCTACTAAGGTAATAATCTTTAATCTAACCTCCCTTCCCAGCTGGAAATGTGGCAGCTTAAAATTTTGCTGGTTACGTTTGCCATTTGTTCAGTTTACCTTTGCCTCTTTCCCCTTCTGTTGTGGAGCCTTGTTACAAACAAGCGGTTTGTGCTGCGTTGGTGACCATGAATAGTGCTGCTGCTGCTGCTACCAATAGCAAGATTCATCCTAAAGAATTGTGTGGTCTCCCCAATAGGTACTAACAGCGCAGAGGAGAAGCAAAGTGTTGAAGAAACCGTGGGCCCAAGCCAGGAAGCAGGTGAGTGCCCAGGTCCTTGAAGGGCTTTTGGTTTTGTCCACCTTGGTGAACAACAGCCCTACTCAGTGCTGCTGAAGGAAAATGTTTGTACTTTTCACCAGATTAGCTCAGGGCTTGTGCAGCTCCATTCATTATGAATGAAAGTATTGCAATGCAGGAATGCAGGTTTCTCTCCTTAACCTCCCAGCTCCAGATTCCCCCTTTGAGGTGGACTATCTTTAGCTAATCCTGTAACTAGAGAGAAGTAATCTTCCCTCTCTGCTTGCGCCAAAGTAGCACGGAATTGAAATGGGGGGAAAGGAAATTTGGGGAACGTCTTTCTTTACTGAATGTTGGGCTTCTTAGGTTTTTCAGGCTATTTTCAGGTTTTAATAAATTGTCTGCACAAGTCTCAGGGGTTATGAAGATTCTAAATCCATACAGAAAGGCATTACATATACAGTGAATGAATGTCAGAGTTCACGAACAGTGGATTTTGCAGATGGCATGCTTATAAATTATATATTACAAGTTAGTAAGTTCAGTATTGTAAAATACAATGTCACTCCATGGTCACAATAGATTTTCTTCTTTTTTTCTGTTTATGTTTTTAATCTCACCCAACTCTGTTCGTAGCAAAAGACTTAAAATTAAGCACTTTATCAGAAGAGCTGAAGTGACAAGCAAAATGCCTGTAAATCCCCTTCTTTTTTAGGATTTCTTTTTTCAGCATTACATGTAACACAATTCTTTTTTTTTTTTTTTTTCTTTTTTTCCCCTCATAGTAGTGCAGGATGTTACCTTAATTCACAGAGCATGAAGCAGGTTTATTCAGAGCTATTTTTTTAAGCTGACTTGGAGATTGTTATCAAGTGGAAAACTTAGCTGAAGAAGGCCAGCTGGTAAGGGCAGGAGGAAAAATAGAAATCCTGGATTCTTGACTTATCTGGTTTGCTTACTGTACTGTAGCTCTTTCCAGACGAGGAATTCATTTGATGTGGGTCCTTATATGTCCCAGGCAGTGAGCACTGTGTGTGTGGAAGTGCAGTGTTTCTCCCTGTGCTCCACAGGTCAGTCTCCTGCAGCTGTGTGTTTAACAGCTGGTGGTGGCCTCAAGTGCTTGAAGTCCCTCTGTATGTGCCTTCTTTGTTGCCTATTCTTTGGCAAGCAGTGGGTGGTGAAGACATGGGCGTACAGCATAGCACCTTTGGACCAGGAACATTTATGCTCATCAAGATAAGCATGCTGCATGAGCCAGCAGTGTGCCCTTGTGGCCAAGAAGGCTAGTGGTGCCTTGGAGGGGGGGCATTACAAAGACCAGGGTGAGGGAGGTGATCCTCCCCCTCTGCTCTGCCCTGGTGAGGCCACATCTGGAGCAGCTGTGACCAGTTCTGGGCTCCCCAGTTCAAGAAATACAGGAAACTACTGGAAAGAGTACAATAGGGGGCTACAGAGATGGTTTGGGGCCTGGAGCATCTCCCATCTGGGGAAAGGCTGAGAGATCTGGTGCTGTTCAGACCATTTAGTCTGCAGAGGAGAAGACTGAGAGGGAATTTTATCAATGCTTGTAAATATCTAAAAGGCAGGAATCAAGAGGCTCTTCTTGTTGGTACCCCACAATAAGAAAAGAGGCAGCAGGCACAAACTGGAACACAGACAGTTCTGTTTGAATATGAGGAAAGCCTGTGAGGTGATGGAGCACTGGAACAGGCTGCCCAGAATGATGGTGGAGTCTCCTTCTCTGGAGATACTCAAAACCCACCTGGATGCAGCCTACCACAGGGAACCACAGGGTGGGTTGGGAGTTGGACAAGATGGTCTCCAGAGGTCCCTTCCAACAGCTGCAGTTCTGTGATTCTGTTTTGGTGCTGAAGGAGATAACCATGTTGACTTTCCTGGGTTTTTACCGTTGCAGTAATCGAAAGTTGTTCTGTCTGAATCCAGGCTGTGTTTCTTGACCTTTTCCTAGGCAGGGGGATATTTTTGCTCAAGCAGTGTTGAGCTTTTAACTATATCAAGTACTACCTCAGGATTTCTCCAGTTGCAGGGATTCACTGAAACCCAGCTGTATTACTGTCTGTAGATGCCAAATACATCCTGTTTTACTTGTCTACTCTATTGACTCTGATGAGATGTAAGTTTCCTTGGTATTTTGATTTGCAAAGCTGCTGGATTGAATGAGATACATTTCCTTTTTCCCTAGAGAAGTAAGGGGAACACGCTTCTCTTAATTATTACTTTGCTACTGTAGGTGTGCTAAATGCATTGTGTTTTCTTCCAAAGCTGTCATTATGACTTTGTATGTTACAAGCTGTCAGGCCTAGTTTATTGGGGAGATATCATGTACACTCCTGTGCTATCTCATATTGGTAGTCACGTCTTGTTACTCTAATGAAGAGTGTCAAAGAAAAGATCCAGACTTATTTAGGTCCCAGATCCAGAACATTTTCTGAACTCATTTTAGGCATGCACCTAAAGATAGCACTGTGCCTACACAAACTGTGTGAATCACTTCCTCAGCCACAGGCACACAGCGTTACAGAAAGAAATGACTTGGCTTAACATGAAGCCCTACTGGTTCACCTAGTGATAAGAACAGAGAGGCAGACAATTATCTTGAGTAAGTAATGTTCAGCTGATGAATTGCTCCTGCTTTCCACTTTCAACTGCGGAGAGAAAACATCATCAGAAACTTTTAGGGTTGCTGCTTCTGAACCCTTTCTTGTTGGTAGGAAATGAGCTGATTTTTTAAGATACACAGCTGTATGCTTGAAGTTGTATGCCCATTTCTAATCATTATAAAGGATAATTGCGAGGAGCAAGCCATTCAAATACTAAAGTTCTAATTTGTATTTTCTAAACCAAAAGGCATAACCTTCATCTGAGTGTGACAAATCGCAAATCATTACTTTAATATCGTAAAAGAAAGCGTATGAGAAGCAAAAATAAACTGTGCTCTTACATAGTCATTACTTAAAGATTTATATATTCTTATTACAGAGTAGATGAAAAAGCCAATTATAGCGTACAAGGATTGGCCTTGAATAGTTTGGCTATTACAGTGTTGTTGGTTTTTCTAATAATCTGTCCTCTATCCTTTCATCGGTGTGCCTCACAATTAACACAAGGAAAACAAAATGGCAGGTGGTTCAGTCCTCTAGCTTCAAGCTAGTTAAAAATACTCAATAACTAGACCAGGTGAAGAAAAGAACAACTAGAGGCAAGTCTTAAGAAAGAAGTGAAAGGCTAAAAATGAAAACAGGTTTCTAAAGGTTTTAAATTGCAAAGATTGCTGAGAAGCAGCAGCAGTGAAAAAATACACTATTAAATTCAGTTACTAATTTTTATCTATTGAAGATCACAGTTCTAACAGCACATGCCCTACCATTAAACAGCTATGCACCACAGATTTTTACAGACTTGCTAAGTTTCAGATCTGATTCAAGAAAGATTCTGTTTTCAGGAAAGCATTTGCATTTAATGATTTTGATTCCAGTGGGGCTATTGGACATGATTAAAGAATGGCTTGCGTTTTTTTCCCCAAATAAATACATTAAATAAAAAAAAGAAATATCTAAGCAAAGGGAACAGCAGCCTGTCCACAAACTTGGCAGCTGTTCCTCTCTCTATTACGGGTTGTTGAGGTACAGATTTGATCTGGCAGTATTGCAATGGAAGTTTACGCCTGGCTTAGGGAAGACAGTCAAACCAGTAATGGTCAGGGAGCACAATGAGAATGGATGGAAGCCCAAAAAATCACACTCAAGCATTGTATTATGCTTCCGATAAAGTGTAACACTTGTTTTTTTCCCCTCAGTAAACCAGTTCATCAGTTTGCTAGCTAATGAATAACTTGTCTTTCATTTCCTTGGTTCTTACAGATGAGACGAAACCTTCCGCTGTAGCCAGCCTATCATCATCAGAAGAAGCAAAGCCTAGTGAGGATAAAGGTACAGATTGTAAATTGCATTGCAAAATATCCAAACCCAAGAGGACATCTCACAAAGCCGTATTTTCCTTTGTCTGGAAATTGCTAAAATCACAGTTAAACCATACAGAAATAGGTACATACTTGGATTTTGATTTACAAAAGTCTTTGTAATAAAACTACTTGGCACCAGCTGTTGTGCTGATGAGAGATGCCATGAATTCCAACAATTTTCCTTCTTTTGGAGGTAATGCTACAGTATCATACGTGACATATCAGAAGTAAGCCTGGAGCTTGCACTCGCTGGGATTATTCACGTGTGTAAAGTTAAATGCGCAGATCTATCTCCACAGTGTTAGCTCTCCTATTCAGAGCTCTCCTGATGGGGAAAAAGAAAAACACAATAGCTATAAACACATCAAGAGGAGACAGAAGGAGATGAAGTCATAATTGAGAAGGAGAAAGTAATGTTTATGTTGTGCAGGCTGTGCTGGGCACTCAGATCATTTAGTTTGTGATAAATATTTAAAAGTGTCACGGGGCCAAATGTTGGGGAGTTTAGGAAACAAGAAAGAGGGATGATCTAATTTAAATGTTTCAAGCTGAGATTTTTCTGATGGAGCTGTTGGTTTACAGATAGGAGCCAGTGCACAGACGTGCTGTTTTTGATACTGTTACGATATCATGCTATTAATTGCTTGTGCCGCTCTCTGGTTTTTGGCATTTTTGTGTGGGTGCGTCAGGAAAAAGCCTGGGTGATTTATAAAACGTTCGCTACTGGTAATTCAAAACAGGAGTTGTGCTATCCGTAATAAATACCGCCTATCAGAAAGATGGGCTAAGGAAGACTAATAGAAAATTTTAATGCGTTTCACTGAGATAACATAATTATTAACATCCATTAACTTATTTATTTTAAAAGATCTAATGTTTAATTCAGTGTCGCTGCTTGACTCTCTTCTCATTTTTCTAGATAAGTGTGACAGGGTGCGAGATCTTGCCATTTTGTTCCAAAGGAACATGCTAGAGAGCCCACATACTTACCTGATTATGAGTTCAAAGCCTGGCGCAGGTTGATTTAAGTGCTCTCTCAACTGGTTGATTGATACTGCAGGGAAAAAAGCCCTCAAACCCTTGCCAGAGTGCTGGCTTTTGCTATTGATATCTTCAGATTAAGGTCATAGCAAGGCTAGTTTGAGGCAGGAATAGTAATAGGTTCAGTCCCAGCATAGCTGGTGATTACCTGTCACTCATTTTTCTTTCTTCGCTGACACTTGGCCTTTTTATGTATACTGTATCTATACGATCTCCCATTGTGTGGGTTTTGACGTTTCGTAGTGTGAGGCCTGCAGTGGGTTTTGGGGTTAGGATGTTGTCTGCAGCTTCACCAGAACTCCAAAAATTTCGCTATTGCTTTAAGAGCTTGTTCATTACTACAAAGTCGATGCCTTCTGATAGCTAATCTAATCATTGTTAAACTACTCCCGTTTTTTGGCCCTTTGTACTTAGTTTCCTCTTCTTAGGAAAGTAGCTTTCTTTGTGTTATGCCTTTCGCTTTTCCTTAATATTCTAAGAGAATCATGTTTTCCCCTCTTCTCTTGAGAGACTGGCAGAAGAAACAGTGTCCTGCGAAATGGACAGGATCATTCTTCGATGCCTTTCTCCTCAGGGATAGGACGGAAAGCATCTGATAGGGCAAAAGGAGTGAAACAGATCCTCCTCTATATATCTTGTTTGAAAACTCAGACAAAAAGAACAGTTGGGAAGAGATCGTGTTTTGGGTTGTATTTGCTAATTAGCTCAGTAGAGGGAGAATATTTTCTCTGAAGGAGCAGTGAGGCATTGGCACAGACTGCCCAGGAAGGGTGGTGGGTTCACCATCCCTGGAGGTGTTGGAATAAAAAAGGGTGGATTGTGGCACTGAGGGACATGGGTAGTGGGCATGGTGGGGGTGGTTGATGGTCGACTAGGTGATCTTAGTGGTCTTCTTCAGCCTTAATAATTCTACGAATCTAACCAAGATTTTTGAACATTGAAACCACTGCATCTACCAGGCCGTGGTTTGCATTGGGTATTTTCAGATTTTTGGATTATGATAGCATATGGATTATTATCGCATGAATACTGCTGTTACAAAAAACTTGCTACTTGTTTAGGAGATGGCAATTTTACAAAATTCTGGAGCTTCTGAAAACACCTGCTGCTCCTGAAATAAATTTCAGCCTTCAAATTGTTTGCCCACTGAGTTAACGCAGCTAAAACCTGCCAGGTTCTGGAGTGCACTCTTTTCTGCCGTTTATCTTCAACTTAATGAACTGGATGTGAGGCATTGAAAGAAATTACAGTTTTCCAATTCTTTCACCTAATTACTGGGAAAAGAGATTTATGGCAAAGGAGTACAGGCTATATTCTTCCAAAATGCATGGTTTAAAATAATCAGAACAGGCGGTTTCCAAGCTTGCTGTGGCAGTTCTTCAGCCACAATGATGTCATAATAATATAATATAATAATGATGTCAATAATGTCAGTTCTGGTGAGTGCCCTGAAATGGCTATTTCAACTCTAACCATCGTCAATTAGTAATCTTTCCACTTTTTTTTTTCACATGTATTTCTGGGATCAGAAAATAGTGAACACACTGAAATACTTCTGCATGGCTTTAAAATGTGCTGTTGTTCAAAATGGATTCTGATAGCTATCAGTCTGAAGGTTGAGGCTCCGCATGCCAGCTACAGTGATAATGTTTCTCTGCCTTGGTTAAAATGATTTCTCTGATGACCTTAACTATAGCTCTGAATGGAATTTACCAGAGGCAGACTGTCACTAGAAGGGTTCTGCCAGTCACGGTGGCATGGCTCAACACTTCTTGGTAAGGTCCTTTGCACAAAATGGTAGGTTAGGTCTCACGCCAACCTGTACTCCAATTCAGGAACGCATTCCCAGTCATGAAGTTCTAATATTTTATTAATCTAAGCCTCCTTTATCTTTTTTAATTTTTATTTTTTTTTTTCTTTCAAGGAGAGGAGAAAGTATGAGACCGTAGAAATATGGTACATGATAAAATCTTCTGAACAGTGCAGGAATAATGCCTTCAGGAACTCTGATTAAAAAATAAAAATCTACTGTGGAATTACATGTCCCACATTCCTGTGAGCACATTTCTCTTCTGTTATCCATAATAGAAGAGATACTGTCCAGAAAAAAAGTTCATGCGGGCCCAGTTTGCATGCGGCCTTTGAGCAGATGGAGTTTTCTGAGTGCTCTGTCCTCAGGAAAAAAGCAGAATAGTCGTATTATAAGAAGATCAAGATGTCTGAAGTTATGCTGTAGAGGTATCTTCTCCTCGTCTGTGCCAAGTTTCTATCTCCACTGTCTGGAAATACAGCAAAGAAACGTTGTGATTTTACCCTTGAAAACTCACATGCATTTCTATTAGCTGTTGATGGGAGAGCTGACACCTCTCAGCAGCACCTTCACAGTGCTTCATTACTGTGCATGAGGAAGTAGGTCCTTTATGCACAGAGTATTTCAATGCCAAGATGCTCCTCTTTATGTAGTGGAAGTCAGAACAGAGTGATTAAAGTCATTAATGTTTATGCAGCAGATAAAACACATATCAGACAGGCTGCACTCAGCCTAATATGCCTCTCCACACAAGATTGGGCTGGGACTTCCAACTCATTTTAGATGGACTGAGTGCACCTGAGTGTGTGTCTCCTCAGATACCCATCCTGCCGACTGCTGCTTACCGTGACTGAGTGGTGGGGCTTTTTGACAGGAAAATGAGAGACAGAAATGGATTGAGCGTAGATAAAGGGTGAACTCCCATTATGTATGTAATCATGGGAAACTTCTTGTGCACAATGCACTGATTTTAATTCATTAGCACTGAGTAAGCACTGAATTTTCGTAGGAAGGTCAACTAAATTAAATCATATGCTAATCAATTTTAAAAATAAAGTAGCGATTAATTATTTCCAGGTGTTCACCAAATTCCGTGCTCCTGCAGGAGTGCTGTTAAAGCAAGTCACTGTATTTCTGTGTTCTCTGAAATGGAGTCAGATTCAGACAGCTGAAGGGTTTATGTTGTCAGAAGCAGTATTAGGTATATGCCTGGGCTAGAGATTAGCCCTAAAAATTCACTTTGTGCAACCCAGAAGCCTGTAAAATGTAATGGCTGTGTAATTTGTGTTTGGCCAGCTGTAGTTCTCACCTTGGAAAAATCTTGACATCAAAAAGATGTAAATGATAGAGAAGGGATAAACTATGAGATATAGAATTTTCCAATTCGGGGTAGCTGTGTAAATCATCATAAATTAGGCATTGATAAGTGAGTGAAACAAATCGACTGTAAGGCCAATGTGTTCAAAAAAAGGTGTTTAAAATCAGCTCTTAAGTATATATTAAGACATCTAAATGAATGACCTGATTTTCAGAAGTGCTGAGCGCTCAGCAGCTACCAATGAAATGTTTTTACTTCACCCTTGGGCTATGATTAGGCCTGGAAAATTTCAGCCTGAAAAATTTCAATTATGGGTAAGTGAAAAAGAGCCTTTTTAAATAGAAGAGTTTCAACACCCCCAAATGTAGCTGTGCCTCTGCATGCCAGCTATGGAGATAACATTTTTCTCTCCCTTGATTGGGATGATATCTATGGAAACAAATAGCACAGGCTAAATGGTGTGGTTTGGTTTTTGTTTTCAATCACCAGCATCCAACCAAACTCCTCTTCTCTTAGCACCCTCCAGAATGGAGGGTTTGAATTGAACGTGATGCAATTTTTTTTCTCTTTTTTAATTTCACCAATCCTGTAGCATTGTGTCTTCAGACCATAAACTACTGAGGAGATATTTCTGCTCTAACATTCCCTGTACAGGCAGCCGCAACAGCTGACGCTAATCTCCTTAGCTGGTTTATTTAAATCCTACTTATTTTTAAATATTAGCTGACCTGAAGCCATCCAGCTGTGCTCCCATCAGCCCAATGGGAGCACCTATTCCTCCCATCCTCTCCCTCCTACCTTCAGCTTCTCCTGGGAAGGGTCTAATCAAGGCAGCCTGGATTTTCTCAGCTTTTTCCTTTCCCAGTGCTCTGTGCAGCAGGCCCTGCCATGCAGCAGGATGCCCACGGTTATCAGACCAGCTGAGCCTGGTCTCTCTCTTGTGGGCAGAAGGTGAGGTCAGAGGAGATGTCCTTCCTGCAGCTCGAAGCAGGAGCGAGTGGGAGCGATGTACGTTTAACCCCACCTGTGGAGATGAACCGCTCCATCACCTGAACACTTGGGAAAATTGCTCTACAGGTTGTTGCTCCTAAAAAGGTCTGTTTTACCAAGGCCGTATAAACTCGGGCTCAAATAAATCTAATCTGTCATAAAGATAGATTAAAATGAAATCTTAGTGGATATAAAAATAACATTTTAAAGTCAAAGCTCAAGAATATCTCCCTCACTTCTTATAAATCACAGTTTTATAGTACTTCATTTTAACACATTTTCTTCGGTTTATGAGGCAAAAGAATACCCTAATCATGCGGCAGCCTCCGTGCACACCATTACCTGTAATTTTAGACGCCTGCTTGATTTCTTTCACTCTGGAAATATTCCAGTCATTTTTCACAGTATCATGCTTAAAAAATAAAATGCACTGAACCTGTTTCTTTCATAATGGCCAGCTTTCTCCCTCTTTAATCTTCTTACCGCTCCCTAAAATGTGGTGATTTATCTATGCTGTGCGCAGGACCCAGGTGTGTTGCACATTAGAAATGACTCAGTAAATAAGCTGTACAGAGAGTAGCTGGGGAAGTGAATTTTAAGAGATCATTAAAACCGTTTAACATTCAGATCTTACCGTTTTTCCTCTTCTGAGCATTTGCAAAATTTTCTTTGAGCAGTGTTGCTTTGTACAGTAAAAAAAAATACAAACTATGAATGACAAGGAAAAGCATTGGGTTTCATGCAGTATTTAGGCAAAATAGCGTCTGATTATTGGCAGGAAGGGTAGGATTGCTAGTTTATTGCAAGCTACACCATTTTCTTGGAGTTGAATTCAACATACAGTTGGTACATTGGAACGGAGTGTACTAGATGTGATGAGAACGTGACCTACTTCAAGTTCAGATATGTTCTCCCTTGGTTTTGAAGGTTGGGTTTAATTCCCAAGTCCGTTTAGCCACGCAACCCCACAGTACAACTGTTTGTATACAAGGGAGATGTGCAGAGCAGGCTGGGGCAGTGTGTGTGCTCCTTATGTGGACACCTTCACTGTAGCCACTGTATAAATACAGCTTTGATGAAATCAGAGGGTCACTCCTTAAACAAGCACTCCGGTACTTCATGTGCAGTCAGTGAAAGTGGCTAATCTTTGATTCATTTATGTCAGCAAATGTCATGTTCGTTCTGTTCTCATGTGAGCAGTGATGACATTAGGAACAAGCTACAGTGTCGTATGAGGAACACCGATTGCTTTCAGTCCTGGTTGGCAGAATACAAACCCTTACAGCTCTGATGTGTCATTACCCAAAGCAAATGGTGCCCAGCATCTGTTATCAAAAGATCTGTAAGCATACCTTGTTGTGAAATCATATCCTGACTTGGATTCCCTACTACAACTTGACAGATGAGTAGCTGTGTTAGGAGACAACTGACGTTGCTTTATGCTATTTAAAAATCAGACTTAGTTCCCCAGGCATTTAGTGATGGATGAAGGCTGGGGGGATGTCCAGAGCATATGCAGACCTGGAATCATTTAGGACTATCATCCTGGCTTATGCCCAGTTCTGTATGGCTCTAAAGGGCTAAGTCAGCATAGAGGACCAGCTGTTCCAGAGGAATACCTCTACCCTACTGAAGTCTTGGAGATAGAAAGTTGTATATGCTCAGCATTAGTGGGATTCCCACCACTGCTTGCCAACTGAAATGGATGCTGCGCTCCTGTTTCATATCCAATTTGGGAGCAGCTTTTATTTACCTGCACATTTAGTTTTATGTTTTTATTCGTGCCTGGCTGAGTTTTTCTTCATAAATCTGGATTTCTTCCTTCGCCTTGTTTTATTCTTGTAAATCCGAAAAGTAAATCCGTCTTTGGGCCTTTGGGCTTGAATGTTTGATCTAGTATTAGCATTTGAAAAGAAGAAATCTTTGATACGATCTTGACCTTAAAGATTTTGAAGCTCAGAATCTACATGCTAATGCAAGGGCCGATCTCTGCTGCTGAGGTAGGAACAGGAGGCTTCATTTCAGAGAGGCAGCAACTCCTGCTCGTGTTCTGCTCTTTTCAGAAGCACGCTTGACAAAAAAATAATATGGGCAAAATGAATGTTTTGTATTGCCTGGAATAATTTTGAATCCTGTGCAACTAAATTGCTTTCTCGAACCCTGGAACAATTAGAAAACTGTTTAAATCCAAAATGAAAGCTTAACACCAACTTACAGCCTCCTAAGAATAAAATGCATGCAGACAGTTGTGGGAACATCTGAAGATGTGTCCAATGGCATAGGTGGTCTCTGGCTGAGTGCAGTGACATAGGGTGGAAATGCAGGGAGCTCCCCATGCTGCCCAGTGAGTATAGTTTGCCATGAGCTACACGATGCTTCACAACAAACAACAGTGACTGGGGAGCTTGTATCTGCGAAGCACAGGGCTCCTTAAGCTCCATTTGTTATTATTGACCAAAGCGTGTAATTGTTCCTCTGATGCTGTGGATTGATTTTTGCATGAAATTGGAGCCATTCCTCATTCTGGGAGAAAAGGTGGCACCTGTGGACTGAGGTTAAAGGCACAGGTCTGGCAGTATGAAGTACTGTGCAATCAATGTAAGATGAAATAATTTTAAGGACCTTGTGGGACAGACAGCTGTGCATCCCTCCCACCCAAAGCAGGTAATATCACACTTAGTTATCACTTTTGGCTATTGGGAGGGCCCTGGCTGGGGCACTTAAGACAGAAGACTTCTGATTCCAGCTTTGTCAGCACACTACCATTTACAAACATTCAAATAAGAGATTATAGTAATTCTGAATATGAACTGCGAATGCTGCAGACTTTGACTTGCTAGTTATCCTGCAGACTTTGTCAAAGACATCAGTGAAACCAGAATGTCAATGGGTTGGAAGTTTGTCCTAGACGTTGACAAATTCCCTTCAGATTTTTAGTGCCATTCTCACGGAAAACCAAGAGGTCCTTCAACTCATTTTTTGACTGAACCTGCAATTTGATGAGATTCTAATTGATTTTTGCTCTAATTCAGGCTGGTACAGTAATCCCTTGCAACTCACAGCACAGTGGGACATTCCAGTATGAAAGTCCAGCACAGTTGATAGCAGTAAGGAGCATTTTAAGTCCACAATAGGGTGAAAAAAGGTGCAGCAAGAGCAAATTTTAGCAACTTGTACAGCAGTGAGATATTCTACTTTCAAACTTGGATTTATAAACTTATTGTCATGCCATGAAAGAGGTAAGAAGCTGTGCAGGTAATTAAATATTTGCCTTGGGGGATTATTTGCAGTTAATTAAAGGCACACACTTTCAGTGCATACCTTTTCTACAGATTATTAAATTTGGATCAGATGTTAGCAACGCAGCTTTCCCACTTACCCATTGGAGATTTTTCTTGGCAAGTTTCAGGAACAGAGTTTTACCAGAGCATCCTTTGGTGTTACGTATTGTAAGATTCTTTCTGCTGCATTATAGAAAGAGACAATCTAGAAATAGAGCCATAACAAGCCTGTCATTGAGTAACTTACTGTCGTACGCTGTAGATCTTTGCACTTCATACATCACTAAGGAGTGGCTGTTGTCACAAAATGTTGTTTGACACAACAGAAATAATGTACTGTGTTTATGAAGACCACAGATAGCTTAGGGATTGGATTTATAATGTCTAGTTTAAAGCTTACTGTGCCACTGGTTCAGGATTTGGCTTCAGGCAGTTCGTTTTGTTGGACTCCCCAGAAGCAAAAGGAGTTTTGGCCACGGCAGTGATCTTGGGAATTCTGTCATTTGGTGCAGTGAGGCTGGGATTTGCACTGGGATTTAAGACTCAATGTTTGTCAACCTTGTGGAAATCCAACCTTGAAAAGCACTGACATTGTTCTGAAGAGAAAAGAGGTCTATTTATCAAGTAGGTGGTTCATTTTGTTTCTCATAGTGTCTTTGTGACACCCAGTTCATAGAAGTCTTGGTTGTACTTCTCATTTTCAGCAACTCTTTTTTTAAAGTTTTTTTGTTTTGTTTTATTTTGTTTTCTGCAGGCCAGAAGCTACTCAGTAAAAGGACAGATTCTGAAATCAATTTGAATAATTGAGACCCATGAGAACGTATTTGCAGTGTACAGGGCTGTGGTTAAACAGCTAGAAGTGCTGCCTGAGTATCAAAATGCCAAGTACAAATCTCGGGCTGCCAGTGTCTGAGGAAAGAAACAGACTTTTCCAGCCTAAAACCACTGCAGTACATGTGATTGTGTGTTTGCTGTTTCCTCAGACTCCCTGAAAGTCTCCAAAGGCACGAGGGAGAGTGAGCAAGATCAAGCCCAAGGTAAAGTTGTCTCTGAAAATTCCTGAAAATACAGGTAATAAACCAGTTGGGAACCTTGATTCTTCCATTTCCAGGCTCCACTGGGTTTTAGCCTGACCTCTGTTGCCTTAGGAAAGCGCTTCCAGCTAGCAGTGTTTCTATGCCACATCAGGCTTGTGCAGCAATTTCTGGCACTGCTGGCAAAGACGCACATCTCCAAATGCACGGGTTTATAACCACGTTGATCCAGAGTGCATAGCATCATTGTTATTGCCTCTTTTTTTTTCTTTTTTTCTTTTTCCCTCTGTCATTGTTGTTCTAAAAGCCTGTGGGATTATTCTGTTCCTTCTGATAAGCTGACTGTCAAGCACGGGTGCTTTGCAGCAGCTCCTGTGAGAAACAGTTTGCTGAGGCTGAGCTATGAAAGAATAAAAAAAAAATTGATTTAGGATCAGTTTTGACCAGGCATTTAACATACTTAACGCTTGAAGCTTAGTAAGTGGTCTTTTCACATATAAAATAATTCTAATGTTGTTCATTTAATAGAAGAAAGCAGTGTGTGGCTGAAGAGTACCATGCTGCCTGTTAGATTCGTGCTGTGCCTGCTGAACCTGCATTGCATGTGCACAGCCCTCGTGCTGATGTCATTTTCAATTTGTCACGTTAACAGGACAACAGGAGGATGCTGTGGAGGAGGAGATGAAAACCGGGGCAGATTCCCAAAGCTCCTGCATGGAAATAGAAGGTACTGCATATGCATAAAGCTAGTTAATGCTCAGATATTACCAATAGCATTTAAATTCCCTTTCCTTCTCAATACCTACTAAAGCTAAACTGTGGAGCTAAATAGTCTTATGGAATCATACAATCATTAAGATTGGAAAAGACCACTGGATCATCTATCGTATATCCATCCCCAGAAACCCACCGTGCCCCCTGCCCACGTCCCTCAGTGCCACATCCCCACGGCTCTGGGACACCTCCAGGTGACCCCACCACTCCCAGGGCAACTGTGCCACTGCCTCACCGCTCTCTGGGAGAGGAAATTATTCCTCACAGCCAACCTGAACTTCCCCTGGCTCAATGCAAGGCCATCCCCTCTCATCCTAACACTGCTACATGGGAGCAGAGGCCAACTCTCAGCTTGCCACAACCTCCTTTCAGGTTGTTGCAGAGAGCAATGAAGTCTCCCCTGAGCCTCCCCTTCTCCAGACTAGACAAACCCAGAGCAGGGCAGTAGCTATGGCTTCTCTGTGAGAAAGGCTGAGTTGTTAATGACTGCCATTTTTAGACAGAGAAATGAAAACAGAGTTTCCTGTTCCTCATGACAAGCACTTAGTCCTGTGCATTTGGAGCACAGCACACTCTGACCCCAGTCCAACAAAGGGCTTGGGTATGTGTGTCTCTGGGTTGGTGATGAGTCCTGGTAAAGGCCCATAACTGAAGTCAGGCACGTGGGGCTTTCTGTACTAAATCCCAGAAAGCTCAGCACGTTAGAGGATCAAGGCCTTGCTCTCAAATGCAGCCCCCTGCATTTCTCCAAGATGGTTATTGTGTCTGTCCTCCTGGGGGGAATGATCCTTTTCCAGTGTTTTTAATGATGATCTCTCTAGTATCTGTTAATCCTTTTATGCAGTGTCAGTTCTGAAAAGCCATAGTGTTCATCTTTTTATCAAATTTATTCAGAGCCATTGTTGAACCAAGAAGACACAACAGAAGAAGAGAAACCTTTGATTCCCAGAGCAGAGGAAAAAGAAAAAGAAGGAGGAGGAGTACAAGAAGAAGAAGGAGGTAAGTCTACTAATAAAATAGAATGAGGTAGAGAATTCTGCTGGGCTCACGTTCTCCTTTCTGTTGTGAGAAAACATGGAAATAGCACATAAAAGAAATTTCTTATAAAAAGACATTTCTTCCTTATCTTTGGGTGTTGTGTTGGTGTGTTAGACTTGCACTCAAATAGGAGAGTAAGTGCAAGAAAGTGCATAGTCAGATTCCAAAGTGACTTTAAGCACGCTTCATGTTGTTAGCTTTCTGTATTAATGTGCCCAAGGCTGATTAAACAACCCGTTTACGTCCATTTAAGTACTCTCTTGATCATGTTCACTAGAAGCATCGAGAGTATTTACAACAAATGGGCACAAAATGATATGTGAGACCATTAATAGAGATGTAGCTAGTAATTAACTAAAACTAGTAATTCTAATAAGGAAACCAATATCTGGAGCGGAAGTACAAGGTCTTGCTGAAGCAGTCATTTTTTTTCTGAGGGTAAAGCATTTAAATCCTTACTAATGCCTTTGTAAAGAAACTTGGAAGTTTAATTTTCTGTGTTGGATACTCTTCTGGGAGCCCATTTATAACACACACATGGTTATATAAAAAAGAACACATTATGGAAGTAATTCTAATTGTAAAGTAACTGCAAGTTGATAATTATACAGTCGCCTTCTGTAAAGCATGGAGATGAATTTTACAGTTCCAAATTAAAACCCAGACATGATTTTTAGTGAAAATTCAAGTCAATACTAACACTGTTGTCCTAATTATGAACTTCTTTTCCCAACCACATTGACACCAGCTTAATTGCAAACCTGTGTTAGTTTTATTGACGCTTTTCTTTACTGCAAACTCAGGTTAATAGAACCTCTTTGTTCACATACAGCTGAGGAACATTTCTGCTGCTTTTTTATTGCCAATCCAAGTTGAGACTAATCACATTTCTTTATTATCAGTCATGCTAATAGTATTGGTTTTGTGTTGTATTACTGATGGTGAAAACAGAATTCATGTAATTCTTACTTCAGATCCAGGTAAATGGTGTTGCTCTACTTCAATTACAAATCCAGGTTATATAATACAAGCTCACTCTGATTGCAAATACCAAAGTCATTATGTTAATTTCCTCCTAATAGAAATTATTTACATTTTATTTTATGTCTCATCAAAAGCAAGTTGGACAAAATGTACTTTCATTATTTGTGCATTTCCTTCTCTTTAATACTTTACTGTCCCCTACAGCTAGATACTGTCATTTAGTTCTCAGTGGAGAGCTTGTATTTCACCATCTGTTCTACCTAGTATTAAAATATGCAACATTGTCAGAAAAGGGTTGTTCTTGGCACTTTTCCTTTTCCTGCCCTTGATTTAAAAGGCTCAAGTGCTAAGTAAGTAAAAGGCTCTTTCCAGACATTGTGGAACACGTTCCTCTACGTGGGCTCAGATATTGCTCCTGAATAAGATGTGTCTGATCCAAAGCTTACTGAATTTCATAGAAAGACTCATTGATTTAAACTCCATGGTAAGAGGGGATGCTGTGCTGAGTCTGTGTGCAGGGTAGTACCACTTTTAAGTCATGGTATAGATACTTTCTTTAGCTTTTTCTGAGCGCACTGTCTTGGGATCAGGGAAAATAAATTGATGCTTTCTCCTTTTGTGTGAGGAAAAGGAAATTAAGACTTTTCCTTGCAAGTCCTTTTCTCTTATGGGTGTAAGAATGTGTAGGGTACCTTCAGAGCAGGTGGTGTTAGTTGCTTTCCATGTCAGTGGGCACACACTCAGCCATGGGAGGTTTGAAAGTCCACCATGATGCAAAATGGATCTGGACAAAAAGATGAAAAAACAGAAAATCAGCTGAAATTCAAACTGGTAAAACAATACATATTCCCCAAGGAGAGTCTCCTCTTAATGGGAAGAGATTATGGGGCATAAACCAGGGATGTACTATGTATCACTATTTCATGTAACCCTTTTTGCATGAACTAATTCAGTTAAATTGTTTTCCAGCAGCATCCACAGTGCATTTGACGTACAATAAAACAGCATTTTTTTTGCCTGAGAACTCTTGGAAAAGAGCTAAAGTGGGACTGCAGTTCCCATTCAATAGAAGTCCAGTCATAAAACTGGATCGTAAGTGTCACAACGGTGGTTTTGATCCATATTAGACCTGTGTGCCTCGCTGCATGTAGCAGCTACTGGACTAGCAGCTACCTGATCTCTCTGTTCTACATCTGGTATTTGCTTTTTGTGTTACCAAGCTAATCCCAGCTTGTGAGGGGTGGCACAGAACTGCCTCTCCCCTCTCTCTGACTCACTGGTAGCCACTGGATAAATGGGAGCCATCCGTGACCTGTGCTGTCTCCAGAACTGGAGCTGTGGAAGCCACTAACTGACCAGCAAAGTTCAAGGTCCCCTTTCCAACCCTAAGCTAGATTTCTGCTTAGTTACTGGTAGGGGCTTTGAAGCTAGCTGGAATTTTTTGTCAGTTATCCTTGGAAAGTTTGCCTTGAAAAAATGTCTGTTTCTTGATGGTTTAGCAGTGTGTGTCATCTTTCACAAGCTGTAGGTACGCCTCCAATTTAACTGTGCTCATTGTAATACCAGCTGATGTGTGTAGTAGGGGATTTGAGTGCTTGCAGTGTCCTTTTTGTATAGCTGGTGTGGCTTCACAGCTCCATAGTGTGTATTACCAAGGAGGCGTGAATCCTGTTCTGGGGCACGGGAGCCCAGAGGACTGGAGAATCAAAGTCTTTGCAATTTCACCACTCTTTCCTATTGCCAGAAATATGAAACAAGCCAGATTACCCTGAAGAATGTAACAATGTGAAGCAGTGTGTGTTTCATAAAAACCTGGTGTGGCTTTTTCCAAGATCAGTAATAAAATACAGTGTGTGCCAATTATTCCCTTTTTCCTACTGTAACTTGAAGTTATATATTATTAGGGAGCACCTGAAAAAAAAAAAAAACAAAAAAGACAAGCTAAGATGCCCCTTTTTTTTTTTTTTTAAATATTATTTTCGAACTACTTTAATGCACCCATTCTAGTTCACAAAAGAATAATGAAAATCTGTGTTTGTTATAAGATTAGGGAATATTCTCAAATCCCTTTATTAAAAAGCAGGATAAGTGGTGATCACTGACCTATTTTCTGACTAGGGAGGTGTACATGTTTTTAATATGCCACTTGGCTGCCCCTTTATTCGTATGCATAGAAATAGTCTTGTTATGTTGTAATGACCGTGCCTTTAGTTTCAAACAGATCAGTCTTTCTACAGGACAGTGTACAGCATGTGTGAATACACAGGCATGTCCTACTCTAAGCCTGCTGTCCCCCCCATCGTTTTCATTTCCATCTTCTTTCTGTCTCCCTACATAAAGTCATTGGATGTGATAGTTTCTCTCACTCGTCATCTGCTGAAGTTGCTGAACTCTTTGGAGGACAGGTTTTCCATCAGAGAATAATAACAGAAACAGCCATTAATTTTCTTCTTCTGTGATTAGGCTAAAGCGTTTCGTCTTATTGTGCTGCTTCTAACATGATTTGAACTTGACTTGGGATTTCTCTCCACCGGTTTCACTTGTCGCTGTGTTCTGAGCACAAAGCACAGTTCCTGGTTTCAAGAAAGTCTTGATAGCTTCATTCTGATCACTGGAGCTGTGTAAGAGATGGTGGGCAAAAGGAAAGGGATGGAATCATTCTGCCACTCCTACATAGCTGTTGTGGCACAGTGGTACCTCTGCTGAACCTGTGGCTGGGTGACGGTCTTTCTGGGAAAATAATAGGTTTATTTTCCTTTGGACAAGTCCAGAAGTGCAGGAACAGGTTCTTGCTCAAGTACTATCAAGGAACGAAGTACTGTAATGAGAACCTACAGAAAGGGTATTGAAGCATCCGGGGATTTAGCTTACAAGCAAGACTCAGCCTGTTCAACTGGTATATCTCTGTAGTTGCATCCTGGCCTGTTTGAATGCCACGTTTAAAGAACTATAATAACCATCACACATGAGCTGTGGGATGTTAAAGGATGCTTGTGAATGGACTGTAGGGATTTATTTTTTTCAAATCATTTGCAGTATACATGATTTCCTCTGATGCCAGACTTTTGGTCACTGCCTATTTGAAGTTTGAATTCTGCCTGATTTCCATCATAGCTGAACCCAGTTTTACTCAAGAGTCTTCATTGTGAGAGCAAATGTTACTTTGTAGTTGTCATGTCATCCATTCTTTGCTTAACCGGGTTTTAAGGGCATTTATATACCAAAATAGATGATTTTAAAGCATAATCTTGGAGAGATTTAAATATTCCAAAGCTTTGAAAAGAGCTCTTCGTTTTTTGCAGCTTCATTCTCAGGCATTTATGATTTGTTGGTGCAGTGGTTGCGTTGGTACAGCTGTAAATATAGTCAAAAGAATTACTTTCTCTGATATGGCATTGTAGTTACAGAGAAACAAGGTACTTCTGGAGGAAGATCTTTCATGACAAATCTGACATCTTTATTCTTGAGTCATGGCAATTGTAACTGCATTTATTTTTTTAACTGAACTTCTTCTCAGTTGCAAGTGCAGATGGGTCAGACGTCTTAGGGAAAAAAAGAGATTTAACAAATCTTCTGTACGCATCTTTAGAAGAGATGTTTTCTTTTTGTTTGGGAAGAAAAGCAAACGAATATGTGTGGGAGCATTGTGGCTTCTGAAGAGCTAGTTCAGAGGCTCCAACTCCTTTTATTCAATTCCTCCCCCCCAGAATAGGAGTAAAGTATCCTGATTCAGATACAACATGTTTGGTCTTTGATAACAACCCATACTGGATGGATCGGATGACATTTTATGGGCTGTTGCAGAATAGTCTTGCCATAAATTTGGAATGTATTTTCACAATATGCTTCCAACATGTATTGATATTTTGCAGAGAAAAATAAAGGTGCACCTCTGGGCCTTTTGCAGAGAAATGCTGGCTGTTCTGTGGAAATAGAAACTTGGAAATTGGTTTTTAAACTCAGATGTCCAAAGCCGAGCTAAAGAGATGGACTGTTGCTGGAATTAGCTGGAAGCACTCAGTAACCAGATTATGACTAGAAAGCCAAAACAGTGCCTTCATCCAAGTGCTTTCAGGTTTAAGAAGTCTCCCTTTAAAAGCCTTTATTTTCTGGAGAATTTCACAGAACTCAGGTGAGCTTTACAATTGAAATGTCAACCAGACGAGGAGCTTTGGCACCCACATTCTGCTCGTCAGCCTCCTGTGGTCCATCTGTATTTGTCCAAGGGCAGTTCCATTTGTAGCTCCAGTGAAAAGCACTTCTACCACAGCTACAATGATTTCAAAGTGGCAGAAAGTATATTCAGGTTATTTTTATGGCAAGTAGATGTTGCAAAGGACAGGAAAATCTTTTAGGCTGGCTAAAGCTAACTGTTGATAAGGGAGGAACGCCACAGTTTTTTTCAAGTTCAAAACAATATGTTGTTTTTATTGAATGCATGTAAAATATTTTACATGGATCCAGGTTTGGGGTGGTTTTGTTTGAAAGCCTCTGAACAGAGGTGAGGTGATGTGCCTGTGAGTGGCTGTGTGTGAGCATTTTCTGTGCCTCGCTGGAAGAAGATGCGGCTTGTGGAAGAGGAGTGGTTTTTTGGACCCAGGGCCCGTGGTTACATCTGTGATAGCTTTGGCAGTGCCAGACTGGGAGGTTTCCAGGCTCTCATACTGGCAAAGGTTAGGTGCTCTCAGCAGGTGCTTCACTGATGCAGCCCAGAAGGCCAACTGCATCTTGGTCTGCATCAACAGACGGGTGGCAGCAGGGAGAAGGTGGGGGTTGTCCCCTCTGCTCTGCCTTCATGAGCCCCCTCTGGATTGCTGTGTCCGGGCCTGGGGACCCCAGAAGAAGAGGGAAGTGGAGCTGTTGCAGCAGGTCTAGAAGTGGGCACAAATGATCAGAGGGCTGGAGCACCTTTCCTGTGAAGAAAGGCTGAGGGATCTGGGCTTGTTCAGCATGGAAAGGAGAAGGCTGATGGGAGACCTCACTGCAGCCTTCCAGGACTTGAGAGGATAGGGCCCTGCACAGCCTGAGCTGGTGGGGGGCAGCCAGCCCATGGCAGGGGTTGATGCTGGGGGGCTTTAAGGTCTAACTCAAGCCATTCTGTGATGATGGAGGACCAGCAAGCTTAACAGGAGGAAGTCTCACTTGCAGGCTATCATGACCAGCCGTGTGCACCAACAGGAGTGCGGAGGTGCTGGGATTTTTGTTTTCTAAAGAGCACCTGGTGCAGCAGCAGAGTCGTGCCACATCAGTGCACGGTGCCCAAAACGATGTTCCTTCCCTGCTCGTGGAGGGTGCAGGCCCCCGCAAACCTTCCCTAAGGGTGCTGTGTGGGTTGTAGTGAGCAACGCTGTGCATGAGCAGGATGGGTGGTTATTATACTGTCAGCAGTCTGCTCCAGATATTGATTTCAATCTCCTTGGGGGGAAAGAAGTCATATTTTTTTTCCTGCCACAGAAGGAATCTGTTTCTTTTCATTACTCTCCATATATCAGATTCTAGCCTGAGTGTATGTAAAGAACAGGTGGTGCAAGATCAATTCTAAGTTTTAATTATTTTTCATCTCTTTCAGTGACAAACGATATATTTTTTTCTGCATTGTTTTCTAAGAGAAAGTGGAAAATGTAAGGAATTCTCAGCTTAAGCATTTCACCTGCCGTCACAGTCATTTTATGTTATCAGGCTTGATGGTGGAGTATAAGACAAAAAGGCAAAAGAAAGGGAAAAAGATACAAGAAAATGGACTGCTTCAACAATAATAGTGTTTAAGGTTTATTGCGTGTATCTGATTGCTTTCTTCGTCATCAGAATAGAGATATTATTATGAATTGTCAATTTTTATTTCATTTAAAAATATCATCTCTTTGTTCCCTTTGAAAGCGTTGGCAATGTGGCCTTTGTTTAGTTTAATTAACTCACGTTACAGTACTGCATTGAAATACATTCTGCGTTCAATCTAATAATACTTTTTAGAACTCTCTTCTACATACAAAAAATAATGGAAAAAAAAACAAACAACAAAAAGATTAAATCCTCTGAGAAGCTGGAGGAGAAAAGGGATATTTTTAATGACGTATTTTAAAGTGCCGTTTACATTTTTATTTTCCAGTGGTAGGAACGCCAAAATAATATAAAGCCATAAAATCCCACCGAAAAGCAGATGCTATGAAGTCATTCAAAGTCCTCATATGTTTACAATATTATTACATGATGTTACATGTTTTGTACTTCTGAGCTACAAGGCTTAAAGAGCTTTAAGATGCTGATAATGCCCTTTTAGCATATGAAAACTGGAACGATAATGGAATTCATATTTCATGTGGTGCTCAAGTCTACCAGTCTGTGGTTCTAATTCAAATCTCCTGAGAAGCAGAGGTACCTTATGCAAATGAAACACGTATCTTTCAAATCATATCAAATAGCAAGGAAAGGAATCGAGGGAGAGATTTTGACATCCTAGAAACTTCTTCCTGTAGCATAATTGAAAAAAGAGAGCTCGCTGACCAAAGGCTGCAGTTTTACAGATGGCATCGTAGTTAATAATGTATCTGGAAATCAGGTTTAGCACCTTCAGAGAAATGGCACCGTTGTTTTCAGCATACTGTGCAGCTCCCGAGGTTTGTGTTTGAGCAGCGGGCTTCGTTCCCATTTGCGACAGTAAGACTTTTGGTTTTAAATCAGAATAGATCCATCAAACCTTTTCAGTCTGATTCATTTTGGACTCTCCCCTCCTTTAATAAAGCTTGTCTAAGGTGGGGTGTGCACAGATCCCGCTGGACTGGCTCTGGAAATTCTGTGCTCCCCCACGCTTTATGTTATATATGATGTACAGCATGCATAAGATGCCCCTCTGCCCAGGTTGTGCTGTGTTACAGCTCTTTCATACGTGCAAGTGGCACACACACTTCAGACAGAGAAAGAAACTGCATTTACCAATGATTGTCATGAAGCACAATGAGCGGAGTGGGACTGTAGCAGTGTGAACTAAAAACAAGCAGCGGGGGTAGGGGAGATGATTTGGGAGTTTTGCTTATTTAGGGATCAGAACAGGAATGAACTCAAAGAAAGCAGTGTATGTTTTTTTTGTGGGATTTACTTTGTGGGTGTGGATGTATGTTTCCCTACTCTGTTAGGAACTCTGTCGCTGCGGTTGTGCCTAGCAGTGTGGGTGAGCAGTTTACCATGCTCTCCTGTCAGAATGGTGGCATTTAGCCACTGTTCACGCTAACAGGTCTGTCAGGATGCCATCTTTCTGGTTCAGCTGTGCTCTGGTTTCTCCGCTGCTCAGCCCCATGGTGTTGGCCCTGCCAGGAACTGTTGTGCTGTAGCTTCTCAGGTGCCCTTGCTCCTGGTGCTTGGAGAGGAAGTCTGGTGTGCACAAGGAGGGTCTGGCACTCAAGCAGAGGGAAGAAACATCTCCAAGTTGTTCAGTGGGGCACGACCCCAGCTGAGAGTAAATCTGCCTTTCCCCATTACAGATCCTGAGCAGGAAAAATCCCACCTGATCTCATTCAGATCTTCAAAGCATTATCCTTTCCTCCTACCTATTCTCTTCCTTTTATCTGCCTGTGAGCCATAACTTCCTGGCAGCGGGTTTTCTGTGCCCTCACCTTTTCCTAGTGCAGATGGCAGGTGAGTGTTCTCAAGCAGATTTTGCCATCTGGAATAGCTTTCCTGTGCTCAGTTGGCTTTCATCACGTTTTACTGCCAGACAAGTGTTCTGAGGTCACTGCTAGCGTACCCAGCCCACAGCGTTAGCCCCAAGCTGCGACTGTTTCTGGTCACTGTAAGTTGTCTGCCAGGGAGGAAGCAAGCATTTCATCTCTCCTCCTCCATCTCTGTGGCTGCACCTTTGTATTAATCGTGCTGTAGTGATATCTTAACACTGGTGCAGTACTGCAGCTCTTTGGGACTTCCTGTTACTTAACAGAAAGTTCAGCTTGTCCTTTGTGGGCTCTTCCATGAGCTCTGAAAGTCCTTTCTCGTGTGTTATGTGTACAATTGAGTCTTAATCTGCAATTAAACTGGTACAGCAGAGGTGTTCTGGATGATGCATTTTGGGTTGTATGGGCAACAGCAAAAGCATCTCTTTTCTGCTTGAGAGGTCCAGGAGAAATACAGAGCATGGAATGGCGTGGTCTTTTACTTTCCCTTGCGTTTATTGGGGTGCTTAAATGATTCCATAATTGACTAACACTGTTATTTCCTCAAACGTTTATTTTTCTCCCAGATCCAGGCTTTCCTTGTGATTTCTACCCGAAGTTCTAAAATCCGTGGCATTCCTCAGCTGACAAATTTCTGCCACGAAACAGTCCTTGTTATTGTTTCACTGGTGAGGGATCCTTAGCCCGAGGACGTTGGGGCATGCAATCCTTTTGTCTCGTTATTCCTTTTGTGGTTTTGCAGCCTTATTTGTTTGTTTTTTTCTCAATTGCTAGTGTGAAGGGCATAGCTCTGCCTGTAATCATCAGTACCACAGAGGCCAAAAACTCCTTTCTTCATTTACAGCATCCTGTCAAAAAACACTCAATACCTTCATTTACTTGACAGCCCTTGAAAGACAGCGTTATTTACACGTTCAGCATCTTCTCTGTGGAGGAAATAAGCAGTCGCTTACAGGCTATGCTGTTCTCACCTGGACTGAAAATCAGTTAAACCGCATTCTGGATTCCGAGGAGGAAAAAGTCAATAATCTTTTTTCAGTGCCCCCTGGTTACATCTAACAGTGGTATATAGTTAGAGGGTCAGCCTAGCAAAGTCGCTGTCTCGGTGGCTGGAGAAAATTGAGCGCCCCGCTTTGTGGCTAAATCCTATCGTGGTTACAAGGTATTTCATCAGTTAAAACACACTCTCTGGGTGTGTTTGTGTGGTCTGTCGGCCTGAAATGTAGCACAAAAACATCAAATGGGCACAAATGGAGATACCTCAGGTGCTTCAAAGTAAGATGTCACTGTGCTGAAAAATCGGTACCTAACTCCAGCAGCTCGATTCAAGGAAATTAAATTGGCTGATTCTTCCAGCTGTCCAGGCAGCAGGGAAGATTAGCAGGAAAGCTTGCAGACTAAGCAGGGAGGCAGTCAGTAAGGCATGTTTTAGCATCTCTCCTGCCCTGGGGTGCAGGTACCCAAGTGTGGCACCTCCATCAACCTAAGATCCAGCCCGTCCATGGAGGACAGAAAACCGAGCAGGACTAGCTTTTTTGGGGTGTACACCAGCTGCATCGCTCCTTCCTGGGCTTTGAAAGGGCTCTGTAAGTCATGTGTTTTTGCTGGCAGTGGGCCCTGGTGTATGAGAAGAGTGAAAGGGGCTTTCTCCCGCAGCTGTCCGTGCAGGGATCTCTAGGACACGAGGGCCAGAGGTTGGCTCCTTCCAGCACAGAGTGGGACTCAGACACAGGTTTATTTCCAGGCCTGTAGCTTATCTCTGATGGTTGTGTTGTTCTATAAAGCTAGATGTCTGAAAGAGATCAGAAGTGTGCTCTCTTGTTTTGGGGCCTCCTCTGTGGGACAGCAGGTTTTTACAGTTCCTGTTGTATGAGCAAATGTAGTAAGTCCATCTCTGCTCCTGAAGTACCAGCATCCTCAACACTGGCTTTGTTTGTCTCATTTCCCCTTCTTCCAAAGCCATAACTGCACAGTGCGTAGCAAGTACAGCTGTTGTGGTCATTTTTATGCAACTGTTTGTTTTGTTAATGCTCATCTCATCACAAATCCATTTACACATCCAGACCTGAGCCTACACCGGATGCGTGGCTCGGTGACTGTGGCAGTACTGCAGTGCTTGGCAGCATCGGGGCCAACTGGAACGGAGCTGCTTCTCCAGTAAGCATCCAAACATTCAGGGTTTTTTTGAGCTTGGTTTTGGTTCTCTTGGCCCTGTAACTCTGGCAAAGCTTGCTGAAAACCAAAAGGAATGAAAAAGGAAAAAGACCTTAAAGGATATTCTGCTTCCAGCATTACATATGATGTGGAGGGAAATAGATTTTCTGGATGGAGTTCTGTTTGCAGATCCAGCTGGCTCTTGAAGTAAGTGAGCATGAAAAGCAGATGATAAGTACGCACATATCCGGTACCTATCTGAAGAAACTGAAGTTATCTTAGAAACTGATATACACAGAGATCACAGCATCTGAAACTTTTCCCTCTGGCATTAAACGCAGCCAATGTTTAACAGTACTGAATAAAAATGTGACAGCTTAAGACACAGCAGCTCTTTCCAAGTGAACCTTCAGGGAGAACCTAGAGGAGAAAAATGTATGTTGAGATTTGGCTGAAGAATAGGGTTAATGCCGTTTTGTCCTTATCAAAACCGAAATGGCCGCAGGTGGGCAGGGCCTGGGTTTTGTATCTGATCCTGCGGACAGCAGTGCAGCACGACGCGATAGATCCCCGGTTCCGCTTCCTTCTTTTAATGAGGTCTGCCATCCAAGGATGGATATAGCTTGCTCTTGCGCAGCCTGTGCATCTGACTGGTTCACAGCACACGGCCAAAATAATTGAAGGAGAATCTGCTTGTGGGAGGAAAGGAAATCAGCCGCACGTCGGCATATCCCGAAGCAGGAGTTAGCAAAGTGCAGCTTTTTGGCACGGGTTTGGCCACGGCTTCTGGTGTCACGAGCAGCTTGCTTTTTGCCAGCCTGCACCTGTAGTCAGCCGCAGCCGCATCCAGCCCACGTGAGCAGAGAAGGCAGGGGAGGGCTCCTCGTCTGGATCACACCAGCACCTTCCCTGCTCACGGCTGACAAAGCCGTTTAGCACAAAGATGGCTCACATATTCCTGCGGTATGTGTAGTTTGCCCTCTGATGAACGCTGCGATTTTCTCTAGCCAGTCTCGGAGATGGGAAAACACAGATGAGCTTTATCCAGGCCTGAAGAGGCTGGAGCACATAAGCTGCTTGCCATATTGATGAAACACCTGGGGCATTCATTCTGAAGCCTAAACGCAGGCTGTTCACCTGGACTGCCAAGTACAACAGAAGCTTCCTTCTGGCTGGCAGGGTGTATTAATTTAAACAGAGCACCATCTGCAGGGCCTTGGAGAACAGCAGATCGGAGAGGAGAGGCAGGGAGGTTACTGGAAACAGTCTCGTTCTGATCTGGGGGCCTCCACTCCCATCCATTACCTATCATTTCTAATTAGCAGGCGCATCTTGGGGAAAGCTTCTCCGATTCACTTTCTTGCAGATGCTTTTCGTGCTAAGAGCTGTTGTTTTTGCTGAGCCTCCCAAGCTTATTTTGCAGGCTTTCACTGGCATTTGGAACTGTAATGGTCTCAATGACCCAGTAATTAAAGGAGTCCTGTACCTCCTGGACCAGAGAGCTGCCCCTTTGTCCTTCCTCTTTCTTCTCCCTGCAATGCCACTACCAGATGGTCGGAGGTTTTTCACCCCTTCAAAAGCCTCGTGTTTTTCCCATCTCATCAAGCATGTCTCAGCCATGCTTAATTAGCTTAAGGCTTTTCAACCACCCACCCCACTCCCCCTGACTCACCCCCCAGGAGATCAGTTAAGGACCTGAACAATTTCAATAAAGAGCTTGGAAAGCAAATCCTCAGAGGGGAGGCATAGCTGCAGGAGGATGTAATATTAATGGTAGGGATCAGTCGTTCGTTCTTTCTTCTCCCATTTCTGCCTGTCTGTCCATCCTCCCTTCCACTTATCTCCCCTTTCAGAATATCTGGGGATGCCCTTTGCTCCTCGGCAGTGCTTGGGAGCATTTGGTGGTGCTCACCCTGAGGCTGCCAACAGAGTACTGTTGCTTTTAACCCGTTTCAATTAGGAAGTTCTGTTGAAGTCCTCCTTGAATAGGAAATGGCAAACATAATTAGCTAACCCATGTTAGGAGGCTCTTGGGTTGGAGTATTTTGGTTGAGTTTGTTTTGCTTTATTGCCTAATTCCTTGGCTGGTTTGAAAGTAGCTTTATTTACAGATCAGAGCAGTTGAGATGAAAGCCTGGTTAATTAACAGAAAAAATAAATTTGCTTCTTGCTTTGTATTTAACACGGAACGGCATTTATTTCTGCATTGTCACATACGCACTTTTATTATTAATCTTCAAGCTTTAGCTGTACAACTGTAAATGAGGTTTAGAAAGAAAACAAAAACTCTTTCCCTTCTTCCCTCCCTTCCTATAAAGCAATAGAGAGAGCTGTTTAAGCACGTGAAGCACAGGCTTAGTGTGGCATGTAGGATGTCTCAGAGGTACCTGTGGACGTTTGCTGTGTAATTGAGTACAGCATCTTTTGTTCCATGCACACAGGCAAATGAGAGCACCCAGCCATCGTGTTGCACCACTACAATTAAAGACCAACTAATATAGCCACCTTGGAGATAAATATTTAGATGTAATTAAAATGGCTAGCTGTAAATGCAAGAATCTAGCTGTGGATGATAGAGAAATGTGAGAGGGGGTTCTTCGCTACTATACAGCAATTTTCTTCCAACACTCCCCATCGGCTAGATTGAAATGCTGTATATGAGGCTAGATTGAAAGGTTGTTCTTACACTACTGCAAATCTTGGTATTTTTAAGGCACCGAGGGAAATAAAATGCAAAGAGCACACTCTAAGTGAATGCACGATGCAGCACAGGAAAGGCCTGTAACATCGCTGCCTCCATGGGAGTAAGCAGGGCTGTCGCTAAAGAGGAGCACAGCTCCCCAGTGCATTGCACTGCTATTTACAGCCAGTAATCTTTGAAGTGCTAACTGCCCTTTTGTTTTGTGTGTGTGTAAGAGAGATGTTGCGTTTTTCTTTTATGTTTGTTTTCCACAAAAAGAAATGTTGGTTATTTTTATGATGGCTGCTGCTTAGTTGAGATCCTCTATGTAAAGATTACAGATGAGTTATGTGACCTGACATTCTCCCTGGGAATGTGCTCAGAACGAAGCAAGCCAGTGGCATTTCAAAGTCTGCTTTTAAAGTAGTTGGCTATATACTTTGTTTATCGTAATTGCTAGGATGTGCCATTTCTCTGGTATTTTGCACCTTCTCTTAATTGACTGCGAGGCAGAAAGCCTTTGGGCAGAGGCCCTGAGACCCAAAGGATGCATACTTATACTGAGAACAAAATGTGCCACTTGAGGCTGCTCCATGATCCCCATCCTGTGAGAAGAGCTTGAAGCAGTCAGGCTTGCTGCAGGCTGTGGAAATGAAGCAAGCTCTAACCCTTCAAGAGCACCTGTAACAAGTACACGTTGCTGGGCACACTTCTCAATTACCGTGCTGTTCATCCTCTCGCTGCGCTGTGCCAGGTGGTGATTTGAGCACTTTGGAGGAAACCAGCACTGTAAGTGATTGGCTTTGAAGGGGGTTTCACATCCTGCTAATTGAAATCTCTGCTCCTCCCAATCGCATATCACCTTGTAGCCTCCTACTTCCCCCGTGTCTTCCTGTGCCATGTCTATTAGCGTGGCTCCATGTGAGCTGGCAGTGACCAATGTGAAAGGCTGTCCTGGAGATGAAGCACTCACTGGAGCACTGGGGGCTTCCCAGTTGCTCACTGGGCAGCCCCACTGCTTACACCCCGTGTCTCCATGTGGGGAGCAGATAAGAGCTGGGCATCTGTGCCTGGCTGGGAGGTGGAGGAAGGACCAGCAGGGCGGTGCTGCCTTGGCTCTGCTTGGCTGAGGACACCAGAGAGGCCACCACCCAGCAGCGCCCAGCACCTTCATGGCAAGGTTAGCACGAGTTCTGTCTTTCTGCAAAAATACTTTGATCCAGTTCAGTGTATCAGCAGGAATTTTGTTTTGGCAAGAAAGCAACTATTTTTTTTTTTTTTTCCCCTACATTTCACTGGTTTCTTGTTTCTGGAGACTTCACAGTTTTGTGGCTAGAAACCTCTCGTGCTTAAAGCTATTGGCCCTCCTGTGAAATAAAAACTGTTTGAAATAAAAACAGCTAAGGAGGAAAAGGAAGAAAAAAAAACACCGCAGCCTTTCCCAAGGCCTGACATTCAGATTGCTTTGCAGTGCCCCCTGGAGGGATGGCCTTTGGTTATAAGCTCCACTACATCACTGGAGAGCTGGCTGCACACGACCACGATGGCAGCCCTCCAAAGACTGAACTTTAATGATGAATGCCACGAAATACTGCTACACAGGCTCACTCTGGGGAAAGTAATACTGTGTACAGTGTGTGATCTATGTCACCTGGAGTCCTTATCATTTCTTTCAGCTATTTGCAGAACTCTTTCGTGTTTGGGCTGCGGAAGGAGAGCATTAATTCAGGTTTAGTAAACATGAAGATAGGCAGAAATAAAATGAATCTGCACTGTTAAGCTTGCTATAGCAAACATACCTTGGGAGAGCAAAAAGATGCTGAGCTGAACTTAGCGAGCTTTAATTTGGGTCCATTTTCATTGTACTTTCTTTTGTACCATAATTGGTATTATTAAGCAGTCTCCTGGGCTATGAATTACTGCTACAGTAAGGAAATGAAACAACTGAAGAACTTTGCTGACTGGGAACATGCAGAAGGAGAAGCAGGACCTATTTAACCATTATTATTATTAATGTCTTCTCCAAGCGTTGTTAATATCATCATTACTGCCATACAGAAATGCAACAGAGCTCCCTAAACTTCAATTGATAATAATATTGTGCAAGGTGCCGTACGCTTAGGTCTCTATCCAGAAAGCACACAGCCTAAATCGTGTATCATGCCATGCTGATCAGTATAACCAAGGCATCCGTTAGATGGATTTCCAACACAGTTGTGTGGCTTTTTTACATGTATTGTCTGCGACCATTAAGATTTCTCCAACTCCTGCTGGTTAAAGAATTAGCTTTGCTCTGCCAGAGGAACTGTTGCATGAATGACCAATACGTACCTGTCGGTGCTTCTGCCAGGCGGAAACACTTCTTCTCTTGTTCTTCCCCCCATGAAACATTCTTACAAAACAGAGGAAAAAAAGACTTGCTATCTTTTCAATTAGGAAGTTTGTTGTTGTTTTTGTTTTGTTTTGGTGAGTTTTTGTTGTTTTTTTTTTTAATCAGAAATCCCAATACTTCTATTAATCGAGAGCTCTTTGCTGCCAACCTTTCCCCAGAGCAGTAGGGCTACCCAAGAAATACAGAGTTCTGTTTCTCTAGAAAGTCTTTACTCCTAACACACTTAGTTTTTCTGGCAATTCCAACTCCACTGCCAGTGTATCTACAGATGATGGTTAGACTTGATAATTTTAACTGTCTTTTCCAACCTAAATGATTTGATGGTTATAAATAATTTTGGCAAGAGCCAGCAATACTTCTCTGGCAGCCTTGGGCTTTTCAGGCTACTTTTGTAGGACTCCCTGAAAACAGAACAGTTCCCATAAAACTGTCTGTTAAAAGAAAGGAAAAAAAAAAAAAAGTATGTAACTTGATAGGGGAAGAGATTTTGTTAGAAATATTTTGATCAACTCCACATGTGCCTTTGCAGCCAGCTCTTTTTGCAGCAGGACCACCCGCTGCACATGGGATGCAGCAGCTCCAGTGGCCTTGGTGCAGCCTCAGGTCTGCTGCAGTATCCCAGCCAACCTCCAGCTTCTTTCTAAGCCAGGCACTCTCATATGCTGTGGCAGCAGTAGGCAAAATAGTCACACCTCTGCAAAGTGCCTCCTGCTGTGGTATGATGAGGAGGCTCACCCTCTCCTCCTGCATCCCTGTATTTGAGGTATATCTGTGGCTTGGGTAAGGTTCTGGTTTTGTTCTGTCTTCTCATTTTTGCAAAACCATGTTTCTTGAACTCACCTAATGCGTGTAAATACAAACTGGCCTCCGCTGTGCAAATTCCTCTTCAACTGTGGTGCACAGTGCTGAAGTCAGGGTCAGCCTCATCCAACGTTACAGCAAATTACAGTGTGTACAACCAGGATGGGAATCAGTGGTACTCAGTGCTTTCGGCCATCGTAATGTCAGCTCCAGGCATTGTGGATATTCTGTGGGAATAAAGCAACTCATTAAGACACACGGGTTATTTGCTCCCCTCACCACCAAATACTCACAACATCTGTTCACCGAAAGGCCACAGACTTCTAACTCAAAGCACAGCTCATTCAGAGACCCATTTTAAGTGCTTATATCAGATTAGTAACTAAGTAGGCAAAATATTTGATCAGGATTTGCTGTGAACTAAGAACTCTCTTGGCAAGGACTACCTGTTTTCTATGTAGCAGTTCCTCCCTTCAGTGAGTTTGTAGTATTTAAAATAGATTTGATGTGAAAAGACCAATCCAAGATGTTTATTTTGTTGCCTGGCTTTCATTGTATACATAGAGACATCTTGTGAAAGGTTGTGAAAAGAAGTTGTTTGAGACTCCTCAGGCTGTTTGTCAGGCTGAAGGTTTTTAGTGCACTGAAGTGTAGTGAAAAATGAGAACTATAAAGCAATATAACGCGAATTGTCTAGACCTTTAAACCTACTCAGGAAATCAAGATATATATGTATTTTTAAAGAAACTCAATAAACCTTGTTTTTAGGATTGTGAAATCTGCTATTGACAGGGCTGAACATAAACACGGTTCAAGGCCAGTGACTTAATTCTAGGTGACACCACTCCTAATCCTTTATAGCCGAATCCTTCAGTTTTATCTGCGGCTCTGGGAAAAGGTCTGTCAAGGCTGAAGTCACTTGCACGAGGGGATTAGCAATTTTTGCATTCTTTTGAAAGCTTCAGTAATTCTCTTGAAAGTAACAGATGCCAAGGCATTTGTGGAAACTGTGGGCAGTGGCAAGCCTTACGCTGGCCTGCAAAGTCTTTCAGACCTGGGCCATGAGAAACGGCACACATCTGAAGCCTCCAATTCCAACCTTTGTGCCATGTGTGCCGGCAAAAGCTCTGTGTTGTCTTCTGTCTGTGAGTAATCAAGGGGAGGAAAAGAGGGGAGATGTTCCTTCTGATTGACCCAGGGGTGGAATCACTATATTGATTTCTTTTCTTTTTTTTCTTTTTTCAAGCCTGGAATAGTTGAAAGCTGTATTATAAAAAGGCTTTGGGCTTTTTAGTGAGCTCATGAGCTAAGAAGGTCTTCATTAGAAATAAATCATAAAACATGATCCAAATCCAGCCATCTGAAGGAGTTTAGCTGGAGGAAACGCTTTTAATATGTGCAAGTCATCTTCCTTCAGCAAGACAAATGCCTGCCACTGTCAACTGCTAATACAATTATTCTCTTCTGGCATAATTGGTAGAGGTCTTGCCTTTGGTGCTAAGATCGCAAGTATAAGCCTTTAAGTTTTCTAGCACCTCATAATGGGAGGATGGTATTACAGAAGGGCTAAGCACTATAACATGCCAGCCTGGGTTTCAGTATTTTATATGGCATTTGACATTCTGAGCATCCTGGGGCTCAGCTGTATGCTGGCTGACCTTCAGGACATCTCACTGCAAGGAACCCTTGTTAGCCATCAGTTATTAGGAAGATGTGGGGGAGATGCTACAGACTTGCTCAATAGCTTGGAGGAAAAGTATAGTTATCTT
Organism: Tetrao urogallus; assembly: GCF_951394365.1. Taxonomy (NCBI): domain Eukaryota; kingdom Metazoa; phylum Chordata; class Aves; order Galliformes; family Phasianidae; genus Tetrao; species Tetrao urogallus. Next base: position 5,558,370 of record NC_136814.1, read on the forward strand.
ATTAGACTTGAGAGTCTGCCAATTTTCATGATAGACACCAGTTTTATTAGCAGTTCTGTAAACTGTTGAGGGAAAAAGAAGGCAAAAGCCAATTTGTTGGCTCTAATGTTGCTGAGCTCTGTAAGCACAGGTCACAGAGGTGGTGTCATCTCCAGTGCGGTGAGAATTGGCATTGAATTCATGAAGCCAAGTTTAGGACTCCAGATAGGTGGCTTGGTTTTTCAAAAACGCTGCACACATGCCAACTGTGCTGTGAAATGACATCCTTTGAAGCCAGCTGGAGCTGCTGGGTGCTTGGAGCTTTTGAAAATCAGGATCTAAACTCCATTTTAAAGTGTTCCTAGCTTCAGTCACCTGATTCTGAAAATACTGACCTACGTCTGCTGCTATCTAGAGCAATCCGCACAGTAAAAGTGTGTTTGATGGAAAGGAGAGATATTCTCTCCGGTGATAAAGGGAAAAATCTTGGTCTATTTGAAAGCATATTCTCTCTCAATGGAAGGCATTGAGACGAGAATGAAAGTTTATTCCCCCCTTTTTTTCTTAAAGACTTTTGTTCACGCTGTGTATTGTGTGGTTTGTATCTTTGGCCTGCAGTTTCTATTTTGTGCCTGAAGATATAGCATGACTTGGAGGAATCTAATATCTCAGAGTGCAGTCAAGATGATTGCTGAGGAAAAAAAGAAGTGCCAAAGCTTTCCAAATGAGTTGCTCCAGGTCTTATCCAAAGTAATTAAGAAACGTCAGTAATGCTCTCGTCCTAATCCAGCATTGGTCTGGCTTTCCATTTGAAATTGCTTCCTTTTGGTACAAGTACATCTCTAATAAGTGTGAAACCCAGAGTAGATGTCTGACCCTTTTCTCTCCTGCTGGTCAAGTTGCCAGAACAACCAGTAACAGCAGAATGGGCCTCTTCCATCAGTGGGAGTAAACTCATATGAGAGGAAGTGTAATTAGGAATAAAGCTATTTGGGAGAGGGTAAGTCCTCCAGTACTTCTCCTACTCTGCACTGGTAAGCTGTAGATCTGGTGGATCATTACGTGCCAATGCTGGTAGATGTCAGGGTTTATGAACCTGACTGAGGACCTCTCTAGAATGATTTCCTGTGGCTGTAATGCCTGCTGCTGGCTTTTTCTTACTCTCCACTAGTGAGTCCTTCTGGACTGTTCTGAAGAAGAAAAGCTGTATCTCGTAATCAGCAAGCTCTTCCTTGGGGCTGTCTGCTTCCCATTTTTTTTTCAGGGAGCTTAGAAGAAACAAATTCACCTTCCTCTTCTAGGTGTTACACTCCCTCGCCATCCTCAGGGTCTTCTCCCAGCCTTCCCTATACCCTCCAGCTAGAGGCGAAGGCAGGAGCAGCATGGGGAGGGAGTGTTCCAGAAATCAAGAGACAGGAAAAAAGAAGAAAAAAAAAAAGGATAACCTTAGAATGCTGATTCACTGGAGAAAGAAATGTTCAACTGAAAGCAAATAATCCAGACCCCTGTTTTACAAAGCCGAGGTCAGTTGAGAAGTACTTTGGAGCTGTTTGGAAGTGGAAGGATTATAGCTGTTAGTATTCTTTGCCTTACATTATCTAAATGTAAATGTCTGTCTCTGATGTAGCATCCTAGTTAGACCCTAGAATTTATGAACTGAGGGAATGATGAAATGTGAAAAAGTTGAGAAGAAAAATGTGCAGCTCTGTCTTTTTGTAATTCTTGCTGAGAGCTGATATAAATGGAAGACAAATCAAAGGCAACAATAGAACCATGCATTTTATCTCGCACACTGTGATGCATATTAGTGTTGTTTCCCATTGTGAGCCCAGAAGAACATTTACAATTTTAGAAAACACTGCATAATGACTCTCCACAAGGAAGAGAAGCTAGCATATGACTGCCAATACTGACACTTGCTTTTTTCTGGCCTGTGAAATTATTTTCCTAGAACCTCTGAATGGGAAAAAAAAATTCCAACCCTGCACTGTGAATTTTGAATTCTGCCCTAAATTTTCTCCATGAAGCAGAATAGATAGATGTGGTGATATTCTATATCCAGTCTTTGACCTTGCCAGGAAATATTGGTCAAACCCATCGACATGTGATGATGATCTTCTAAGGTGTGGGTAATACCACCCAGGCTGGTGGATGACTCTTTTGCAAGGCAATCCACCGAAGATTTCTGTTCAGTTTTGCTTTTTAGTGTTTTGGGAACATTCCTGGCTTTGTGGGAGGAGGATAAATGTCAGGAGGACTGGAGTAAGTATTTTAAGTATTAAACACCAGCAGTGCTATTGCGGTCTGGTTCTGTACCTCCCTTGCTCTCCAGAGTGTCAGTAGTAAAGCTGAGTTGTAAAACATGCCATTGAAATGTGTGGAAATGCGTGATTGCCATCATCGAGCTGAAACACCCATAGTGGTAGCTAGGCTGCTTTTTTAGACTTGTCTCAGTTTGGGCATACGTAGCATGCTGTTCCCTCTAGCAGCATTGTGACTTAGGGATTTTGATCCATTCATGTCTTGCTTCTATGCACTCTGAGTTGAAAGGAGGATGAGATCATTCCCTGCTGGCACAGGACACTCAGATACGAGCCAGCTCTTGCTCTGACGTAGCAGTGCTGAGCTGAGTGCTGAAACCCGTAGGGCCAGTGCCAGGTGACACAGGGAGAGCTTGAACTCTTCTTCAACTCCTGGTGGCCAAATGGAGCGATGGGGAATACATCCCTCCTTTCTCTCCGGAGTTAAATCTAAGGTGTTTCATCTTTGCACCTTCCTTCCCACTGGAGTGGCCTGCTGGGCTTTATCTTATAACAAAATAAGCTCTAGATATTGCCTATGTATCTGAAACAGTCCTCTGCTGAAAGCCAGGCACCAACAAATTCAGCATTTAGTTCCTTTGGAATATGAAGTACTGTGATGGGAATGTAAGCACCCCCATAATAACAGGTGAAGAGGCAAGTGCTGAACATTGCTTTCAGTATTAAACTGTGGCTGAGTTGACCTGGAGCTCTGAATTAAGAGACAAGAACATCAGGCACTTCATTATTGGAAATTAGAAAAAAATAAATTAGAAAGGCAAAAGTCCAACAAGGAATTACTCTGGTCAGTATTGTTAAAGATAATAAAAAATGTTCTTACAAATATATTAACAGCAAGAGCAGGGCCAAGGAGAATGTCGTGCTTTTTTTGGACGTGGCAGGGAACGTTATCACATGGGGTAAGGATGAGGTTCTCACTGTCTCTTGTCTTTAATCATCAGGCCAGTTATCCTCAGGGTGCTCAGCCCCTTGAGCTGGAAGACAGGGATGGGGAGCAGAATAAACCCCCCATGATTCGAGAGGAAACGGTTACTTGCTACACCACCTGGACTGTCAAAAGTCCATGGAGTTGGATGAGATCCACCTGGGTGTGCTGAGTGAGCTGGCAGATGTGATTGCCGAGCTTCTTTCCACCATCTATCAGTGGTCCTGGTCAACTGGAGAGGTCCCAGACAACTGGAGACTTGCTGATATGATGCACGTCTACAAAAATGATTGGAAGAAGGATCAGGGGAACTGCAGGCCTGTCAGCCTGACCTTGGTATTGGGGAACAGAATGAAGCAGATGATCTTGAGTGCAGTCGCACGATATGTGCCAGACAACCAGGGGTTCAAACCCAGCCAGCATGGGTTCACAAAATGCAGGTACTCCTTGACCAACCTCATCTCCTATGGCCAGCTGACCTGCCTGGTGAATGAGGAAAAGACCATGCATGTGATCTACCTAAACTTTGGCACTGACTCCCACAGAATTCTTCTGGAGAAGCTGGCAGCCCATGACTTGGAGGGGTGAAATCTTTGCTGGGTAAATAAGTGGCTGGAGGAATATTAGGAAAAATTCCTCCTCAGAGCAGTGATGCAGTGGCACAGGTTGCCCAAGGAGTGGTGGAGTCACCGTCCCTGGAGGTGTCCCAGAGCCGTGGGGATGTGGCACTGAGGGACATGGGCAGCAGGCATGGTGGGGGTGGGCTGGGGTTGGACTTGGTGATCTTGTGGTCTTTTCCAACCTTGATGATTCTGTATTTCCATGATTATATTGCAGTGCTTTGACGTTGATTCTAGGAAACCATCTTCCCCTACTTAATCATCATTTTTCTCTTACATTTATCAAGTAATCAGTAGAAATTTAAAATGACAGCAGTGCATACAAGGTAAGTAATATTGGACTTGCAGTATGTTTGGTTTTCCTCTGAGCCCTTTGAGGCCTGACTAGTGTTGACTCACACATTATTGTAGAGGAGAAAGACATGCTTTCACTGGAGAAATGGGAATAACAATCAGCATTAATGACACACTGCAAAAACAGCGCAGATCTCCAGAAGCCAGATTTCATTGATGTCTTCCACAGAGCACACAGTGCTTCCCCAGCAGAGTGAGGAGGATCACCTTCAATAACACAGCCAGCGCTGTCATCTGTCACCGGGCTGTCCCCTTCTTTACTGAGGGAAAACAACCCCAAGCCATTTATGTAAAATTTCTTATTGCCCTTGATTGTGTGTGTGCATGTGGTGTTTAAATGCCTGTTATGTGTTGGTGAGTCACCACCCAGGTCCAAAGCAACACACCTGAAAAACACAAATAGGTGAGGATTTCAGTAGGGAAATGATTTCTTTAACGTAGATTTGTGTTAATCACCATGTAGTCAAAGCTGACTGTAAAGATTTAGAAGACTCCAAGTAGAACTCTTTTAAAAAACGAACAACAAAAAAAACCCCACAACCTGGATTCAGTCATTCATTTGTTTTTGAAAAATGATCATCACGTCTCTTGGTAGGGGAAAAAAGATGATAAGTATCACCTGTAAGGTCTTTGTGATTGAGTGCTGCCAATTACCACTTTTCTTTCCAGCGAATGAGTTTCATATTCTGTTGAGCTTAATTCTAGGAAGCTAGCAGGCTTACAAAATTAAAACAGAGAGCTTGGCTGTGTCTCGTTAAGCTTTTGGAAATGGAAGTGCTCTTTCCAAATAGCAAGATGTTTCAGCCAGGTGTGAGGTGAACAATACCTCTAGTTATCCAAGTTTTTAGGAAGTGGGATTTGTTTTAACAAGTGTGTGTTTTTCACTTTTTCATGCTGACTGCTGCATCTTTGCATCACAAAATGTTTGAAAATTACAGTGTGCCTGCAAGGTACCATCCATTAACAGAACTTTGCTGAACTTTCTTGTGCTCTCGTCACTGAGAACATTCTGTTCTATTTTAAGCCACCAAATTTAGGCTGGGGTCTGTGGAGGAATAAAAGGGAAGCATCTCTTTCTCTCCCACACAGTATTTTGTTACTGCTTTTCAGGTAAAACCATACACTCTTTATTTACCCTTCTGCTGCTCTTCCCTGCCACTTTGAAGCTCATTCTTCATACGCTTGGCAATAGTCTCCTTGAAAAGGAATTGAGCAGAGTATTTTCCAGGGCTCCTCTTTGACTTAGCAGTTATCTCTTTCAGAAGCAGTGACCCCAGAAGTAAATGTTTGCAGTTGTAAGGGTGAGCAGCCCTGGCTACACTCTATCAGAAACTTGGGCAAAGCCTCCTTTTGTCCTGTGCTCACGGCATGCTTTTTCACCGTGGTGTGCTCTTCCTTGTAGCTGGGGTTGGAGACTTAAAATACATGGGTGCTTGCTTGAGAGTTTGGGTATGTTTAGAAGGGATTTTTCTCTCTACCAGCTCTTGAGCAAGTGGCTGTTTTTGTCTTTTCACATTCTTACTCCCTCCCTCTCGCCCCTTAATATGATTCAGTTTTCCAATAATTATCATTGTTATTTGCTTGCAGTGCCTGCCTGGTGCTGGTACAGCTGCTTAGAGCCGAGGGTTGACGTGGTTTCTTCTGTTCGGGGCGGCTCCTGTAGAGGGGAACCAAAAATTTCTTTACCGTTTCTGAAATAAATAGCGTGCTGCTCTGATAAATCAGACCTGCTTATGAGATCCAGGACCTCTTTGCTTTCACAGTCTATTGCTTTGCTGCAGTTGCATCAGGATTATTTGAAATGCTCAGAAAGTACGGCGAATGCAAAATTGAAATGGAATAGGGGCACAGTGTGTGCTGATGGAAAATCCAGCAGCAGGGCGAGCAATTCAGTTGTTCGTGATGGAGGGGAAAGCAAGGCCTGCGAAAGCTATTGGGCACCTGAGTCAGCTCTTCAAAATGAAGGATTGCATCCTCACTCTGGATTAGTCGTGCAGAAAGGTATTAAACCTGCTCTACAAGGATAGCTGGAGACAGACAAGAAGTGTGGCAATATGTGTGGTGGGTGTGCAGGAAAAATGCATTACTGTGAGTGTGGATGTCCAGGCATCATTTGGGCAGCTGGTGGTTGTTCCAGTGCTTGAGGAATAAGAGGCATTCTGCGTGCCCAAACATCAGTTCTCCCTGATGGAAGCCAGAGCTCGGAAGACCTGGAGGGTTCCTCTGGATCCTTTATGTGTAAGGATCCTCCAGTGCAGCCATTCCTTGCATCCATGAGTATTTTAGCAACAGGAAGCTGGAGGTGATCAGGAACTGAGCTGTGTAACATGTGAATTTGGTAAGCAGTTACAAGTGACAGGGAAAATAACAGAATGGGAAAGGAAGGTAAATAATGCTGTTTCTAGAGAACTCTGTATTCAGAACACCTACGCTTTTGAGCGTGCTCTCTGCCTCATTTACAGACAGGGAGATGGAGTGCAAGAGCTCTGAAAGCAGCTCGGGCCAGGTAATCTGCTAGTTTGAATAGTACCCGGCAACATTTTAGTTATGTTAACAGTCAGCAGTCAAAGAATTCAATTGAAAGCCTCTGGGTGCTCCATTTCAGATATTCCCTGCTGTAGGGTTCTTCTTTGATGAGAGGTTTCACAGAAAGAGCATCTGGAAAACAGCAGCATGGCCTCTTTGTCAGAAGAGAAATTCAGAAAGGCCTTTTCTGCGAATGATATGCCCTTGTATTCATCAAGAGCCTGCTGTGTGCAGGTCTATCCTGTTGTTACAGAGAGACAAAAGAGACAAAGAGCTCCTGATGGGCATTAGCGACTTTAGAGACGCCCAATTTGTATGGGTCTTACGGACCAGATTGCTGGGAGACAATCCTCCCTGCACTCCCATTCCCACCTTTAGGGAAAAAAAGGCATAATGAGATTTACTAAGAGTATATTTAATAAAGAACCGAAAAAGGGTAGGGATAAGCACTTCTAAGACACTCTTAAATCACGTTTTAAAAGAATTGCCGTTCAGCTTGAGCCTGGAAATAACAGTGCCTTTAGGTACAGACGCGTGCACAAACACAGAGCTGACGCGATGCACGCTGCGCCACGGGGACGGGGAGCCTCATCGCTCTGCTGCTCTTGGAGACAGAGCCAAAATGCCACAAGGGAGGGTAAACACTCGATTTAATGATGAAGGGGCTGCAAATCCTAACAGCGGCATTAAGAAATGATGCTCAGCTCTTTCCAGCGCCTGGCAAAGCTGGCGTCCCAGCCAGCGCTCCTTCCTCTGACATCTCGAGCTTTCTTTTCATCTCTGCGGTGCCTAATTGCCAGGGAGTTTTTTGATCAAGGTAAAAGATTCCTGATTGAACAGATGGAGACGTTTGTTAATGAAGCTGCACTGAATAGAGCCTCAGACTCGTACTCGACCCGGACGTCACAGAAGGATGGTGAGGGGGGGAATTGCCCCCAGCCTTCAGCGTAACAAAATTAAGCAGGGCTGTGGCTGCTGTGGCTCAGAGCCCTGAGAGCAGGAGGTAGGGCACTTCTGCATATAGAACCATGCAAAAATGCGGTGTAAATCTTATTTGTGGGGGTATTTGGTGTGGTCAAAAGGGGTCAGTCGTGCCGGATGGAGATGGTGAACAGAGCAAAGCCAGATTCTCCAGTTCCTAAGTGAAGCAGCATTTATGCTACCAAAACGCAGTAGTAAACAAAGTACACGAATGCTTGACAGTAACATTAGCAAACAGCTACAGTGAAATGGATGGGAAGAAGGAAAAAAGCAGCCCCGACTATTTGCAGAGCAGGAGAAGTGGAACTAGTTTTGACAGATAAGACAGTGCAGCTCTGGGTCACAAGAGCTCTGTCTTTCATTTTTGTTGCTGCAGATGGAAAATGGTGCCTTCAAATTTTAACTGGAGAAATTCAGATTTTAGCGAGCCCCCATTTCTCACTGTCTCCCAATTAGGGGAAGCATATTTACAGCTAAATGTAGAATAATAAATTTAATTTAGCGGCTGTGTGTTGCGGAAATCTGCATCATTCAGAATAGCTACAATGTAATTTTCATATTACATAATGACTGAGGTGTTTTTTTCAAGGTATATAACCAGAGTAGAAGTGGCTGCTAGACACATAACTTACACCTGGTGAATTTCCCTTGGTTGCAAATTGTCCATGGGCAGAAGAGCAGTTTATTGGAAATCCTGTGGCATTACCCAACAAATCTGTTCTGTAGGTATTTTTCAGCAGTAACAACCTTGCCATTTTACCTGCAAAAACACAGTAGTGGCAGCCTTGGACTGTTTTTATGTTATGGCTAACTGCTTTTCTTCAAGAATTCAGAATGATCCTAAGGCAAGGATTTTGCTCTTAGTTACAAGGCTTCTAACAAACATTGGGGATTTTTTCAGATCCGCGTTATCTTGGTGTTGCCCGATTGTACTGGTGGGACTCATTCATACATGAAATCTCATTTTTCTGTTTGTCTTAAAGCTTGTCCATGGTACTATAACTGGAAATTCACTGCAGAAATCCAGGTTCCTGCTCTGGAGCCCAGAGGCACCAGGAGGGCTCTGGTGAGGCTGGGCTCTGCCATGAGCACTCCATCTTCCCAAATGCCTCACAGTCAGCAGCAAATCAACGCCCTAGAGTCAGGCTGATCTCATTGGTTCTGGAGAGACTTGAGGTAGGATTCTGCTTTGAGTTACCTGGGAGAGGAACCTGCCTCTTTCCCCTGATGACAGAGGCACTCTTCAGCACACAGCAAAGCCTTGCTGATGATCAGGTAAAAAAATAAGTTGTATGGATTGCTCTGCATTACAGCTCCTAAGCCTGCATCATTGCCTGCATATAGACATAAATCTTGTGCAAGAGGAGGAGTTACACTCCTCACTTGCTAATTTATCAGGAGTGTGGAGAATGGATATAGGTATCTTACCTCTCTGTTCATTTTAATTTTGTGAATTGCATGCGAATTTGAAGTTGTGTTTCTCCAGAGGAAGAGCAGTGCATTAGCTCGAACTGCGTGGAACTACCAATAGGTTGTGACTGGAGAGGAAGGAAAAAAAAAAAAAAAGAAAAAATAACAGGACATAGATTTCTATCTGCCTGCTAAATATTTGTCTGGCCTGCTTAAGAAGGCTGGGAGTGCCTTTGCCTGCCCTGGCATCCTGCTGTCACTGCTAGCTGTGTAAGCAGCCCGCAAAGGGCCGGGGCAGTGAGCTCTGCCAGGAGCACAACTGGCTTCGGTAATTGGAACTGAAAGCAGCACCTCTCAGGCTCCCTCCAGTTCTGTGGTGCCCCAAGACCCGAAATACCTCTCTTGTTTGTGCTCTAGCCTGTAGCAATCCAGAGTGGGGAAGGGCTCTGGAATGAACGGGCTGTCGCTGCCTTGCTGGTTTTGTTCAGGTCCTGCTGTTAATGGGAAATGGGCTCGTTTCCATGAGGCGCTCGGTGTTATTGCACGGCAGGGAAGAAGCTTTGCAGATCATGTCCCTCCCGCGTGCACAGCAGCGTGGTGAAGTGCCGCTGTCCACATCCTGTAACAAGAGCAAGGGAAGAAATGAAGATTTATGTTAACACGGGTTGAAAGTCTTTCCCAAAATCAGCTGGTAGAGCGCACAAGCACCCTCCCAAGGTTTGCAGTGGTACTCAGCTTTGTGAAGGTCTAGAATATCTCCTGCCTCCTTCGTCCCTGAACAATGTGTCTCGCTACCCGTTTCTTGCTGACAATCTGCAGCAATCAACATATGCCATAAAAAGCACAATGTGGCCATAATCCAGTCCCCGAAGGGATGGCGAATCAGCTAAGCAGACTCGGAAGGAAGGGGAAGTGTAGGACACATGCTAGTGTTCTTCTGACAATGTTCATAGCCCTCAACCTTATGAAAAGCAATTTTACAGATTTGCTGCAGCTGTTGTTGCCCTTTGGGTCTCCCTTGAGGGCTGCCCACCCTGAGGCTTTTTGTGTTGGGGGCTCTTGACACCTTCTGCTTTCAGCAGCCCCAATTAGTACAAGCGTGCACACACCAACACGTGTGCGCACAAAATGCTGTGGCTTTAATTAGGTTCTGTCTTCAGCTCGCACCGTGCCAATAATGCTTTGCACCTGTCAGCTGCATGAGGGATTTCTGAAGTGGAAAGCGAGAAGCCTTTCGGCAGCGTGGTGAAGCCAGGCGTGCTGGCTAGTTAATGGGAGATCTTGGGGTAGGGCCGGGAACTCTGGGCAGGCATTGAGGAGCTGCCAGCCGTGGAGGCAGCTCAAGCTGCTAGAGGAGCTGAGAGCCCAGACGTTAGCTGTCACATTGCATCCCCTTTGTTTGATTCGTAGACGGTGCTGGAGAGTGGGCAAAGCCTGATCCGCTGGCATCAACTGCCAGCAGGAGAGCACCCACATTTAGCAGGGGTCCTGAATCCTTGCAGCAAGCACATGGGCATCTCACAGGGAGATGCTGTGTTCGTGGTGGGGTGGTGATTTTCCACAGTGTTGTTTCTCATGTAGCCGTTCATCCAAGCTCATGGAAGAGCAGCACACATGGGACCTTTCTGTTAAAAGGGCAGGCAACATCTCTCACTGTGACACTGTCCATCGTGCTTCCCTCCGCACTCAGTGAAACAGTGAATGGGGCTGATTTGTTGGTTCTGCATTTGCTGGGCCCCCGTTTTAGCATTTTGACACTTGGTAGAAGTACAGGCAGTGTGCCAGAAGTTGCCTGTGAGAGCAGCATCACCGTCATAGGGTGCGCAGAGGGGGCTGACATCTCTGTCACAGCACCTGGGATTGCAGATACAATCAGAAGGAAAGCTTCAGCGGGAAATACATGCTTATGGACAAACGGAATGGAGTGCACTGCAGTGCATTTTATAAAGACACTCTCAACCCATACAGAAAGGTGTCTATTACTTAGAATGTTCTACGTCTGTTGCTGCGGTGATAAATAATTTCCGCTCACGAGTGAACCCCCTGCAAAATGTTTCAGTCCTTGCTACGCTTTGCTGTTTCCTCTCAGCTCCCCCAGTGTCTCGATTGCTTAGCAACCGATAGCTTGGCATCCTGGAGCTGGACCACCGGGCAAGGCAGCAGTTTATGGTGGCCACAGTAGCAGAGCAGTGCTCTGGTGGAAATGAACTAAAAACTGGCTTCTTGGCACTCCAAATGGAAGAGTATCAGTAGCACTGCATATGAAACAGCAAATGCAGTTTTTCTTCCCCATTTCAAATACTGTTAAGAGATTGAATCTAAGTTTGCAGACAAGCCTGAGGCAGAAGAGATAAAAATGTTGAGTTTCAGCAATGAAGTGCGTTTGCCTAAATTCAGATTCTAGTTTGTGTCTGACTATGGGTATGTTTGAACTCTCGCTGTATCTATTTTTATTCTGCTAGCTGGAGAAGCTCATAAGTGTGATTAGGTCCCCATCACATACTGCAGTTTATGAGCATAAAGGCTTCTACAAAAATGCTGAGGAGAAGAACAGCAGGGAGACAGAAGCATACACTGCGATGGGGTTTTAACAATCCTACTTAGAAAGGAGTGCAGATAAGTGCAAATATTTAAGCAATTATTTTCAAACCATGTTCCACCCCTCATATCCCCTGCCTTTTCTCAGAAACCTGCCATTTTACAGCAGCACAGTCTATAAAGGTAAAAGCATGCCATAAGAAAAAAAAAATCCAGAAAAGAATAGGCGTACAGAGTTTGAGCATTATATGTTAATCAGGTACTTAAGTTCCAGTTTTTCTCCTTTCACTTACAGGGGTGCAAGAGCAAAAGGAAACTTCTGCAGAGCCTATGAAGGTTGAACTTGCATGTGAAGCAACAGAAGCTTCGAGTAATGACGGTTCGTTGTTCTAACATTTTCACTGTCAGTAGTACACAAGTAGCATGCCTTCCTAAGGTTTGTCTGTATGCTTACCCCCCAGAATAAGAATTCTCTTTATTATCTCTTCAACTGAAACTTCTGAGAGCCAGCAGTGTGCCCTAGTGGCCAAGAAGGCCAGTGATATCCTGGGATGCATTGCAAAGAGCGTGGCCAGCGGGGCAAGGGAGGTGATTCGATCCTCCCCCTCTACTCTGCCCCGCTGAGGCCAGATTTAGAACACTGTCTTCAGTTCTGGGCCTAAGCCCCTTCCCCAGTTCAAAACAGACAGGGATCTCCTAAAAGGAGTGCAGCAGAGGGCCACAAAGACGATGAAAGGCCCGGAGCATCTCCCTCATGAGGAAAGGCTGAGAGACCTGGGGCTGTGCAGCCTGGGGAAAAGATGACTTGAAGGGCGATCAGATTAATGTTCATAAATGTCTAAAGGGAGGTGGGAAGCAAATGGATGAGGCCAGGCTCTTCTCGGTGGTGCATAGCGATAGGACAAGGAGCAGTGGCCTAAAACTTGAGCATGGGAAGTTCCATTCCTTTACGGTAAGGTTGACAGAGCACTGTAGCAGGCTGCCCAGAGAGGTGGTGGAGTCTCCTTCTCTGAAGATACTCAAGGCCCATCTGGACGCCTGCCTGTGTGACCTGTTGTAGGGAACTGCTTTAGCAGGGTGTTGGATTCGATGATCCCTTCCAACCCCTGCAGTTCTGTGATTTTGTGAATTTCTGCTGTTACCTGTTAGAGACTTATGAGGTTAGTTTTGTTTGTTTGTTTGTTTGTTTGTTTGTTTTTTACAATTATTCCCGGGTCTTTTTAGGTCTGGATGCACATTCCCAGCGGTCCATCAAGATTCAGTGGAGTGTGTTTCTCATAAAATTGAGTCCACAGTACTTCCTTGAAAGCCCTTTTCATACCTCTGCTTTTCTAATTGGCTCAGTGTATATGTTCAGTTGATACATTCAATCTGCTTGCCTTTTAACTATGCGGTATTTTAGGCCTGCTGTAATTTTGGTCTGGAAATTGATTTGGCCAAGATGTATCTCATCTCACAGAGGAGTCAGAAAATAGTATTTGTAAAAGCTTCTGAGACGGTGCCTGACTCCATCCTGAGGCAAGCATTGGTTCTATAGCTACTCCGAACTTAATGTCAATTAGAGGTCAACATGTAAGCTTGTTCTGGCTCAGAGCTGATTTCCCTTCAGAGGAAAGGAAGTCCTAGTATAACTCAGTCTGGTAGAAAACAGAAATTATTTCCCTAGAACATTTCCTGCTAATAAAACTATCATGATGCTGTGACCTAGCAGCATTTCCAGTTGGGTCTGTGAACATTAGTAACCCAATTGTCCCAGCCTGCAACTTGATGAAATAATTTTTGGTCAGTTGCTTTGGTAAGAAGACGACCTGGCTGTCTGGCTGGCATGGGCTGAGTACTAAATCCCTGCTCCAGCTCACCATACGTAACCAGTTCTTAAACAAAAAAAATTGCCATCTGCACTCTTCCTGTGTGTAAAGAAATGCTGGATGGGATCAGGGTCCTGGTGCTTAGATTTTAGTAAGGCAAACACTTTGTCGTTCTTCTGGATGGTCTCCTGTAGCTTAACGAAACCACATGGGGGACTCTTTTGGATTTTGACTGAAAGGTCCTTTTGACTGCCTCAAAAGGCAGTGTTCCCAGGTTTGGGCTTCCATTCCCCGTTTTGTTTGTCATCGTCAACGAGACCCCTGTCTGTAGTGCAGACCAATTTCTGATTCATCCCTTAATGTCTTCAGCGTTCACATAATATAAATTCAAGGCAAAAATGTTTACGTCTCCAAGATAAAACTATTGCATTCCTTTTGGCATTAATTACACAAAGCATCTAATGCCAGTTTCTGTTCTCTGACGTTGGATCATATTGCAGCATTTGGACTGGTGACTGATTTTGATACTGGACCGTAGAGAAGCTTTTGTAAGAACAGGGAAAGGAAGCATGCTTAATGGGTTTGGTTGCTGCTTGGTTTGCCTTTTTTAATACTGGAGATTATGCTATTACTAGAAATTGCACAGAATGAAGCCAGGACAGCCTTCTCTCCTCATCTCCTGAAGAAATCAACCAAAAAATCCGTAGCCATTTTAGATGACATTAATTTTGGATCCCTGGAATGGCCTGGGCTACTTACCAAAAAACAAATTTACTGAAGAAATAACTGTAGGGATTGCTTTCTGAAAAGAGGAGCATCCGCATGGCTACTGTGGATGTGTGCTGCAGCGCAGCACAGCTGATTCAGCTGACAGCTTCTGCAACGGTGAGCTTCACCGGTTTCTTTCCTTCCATTCTTTGCTTATCTTGTATGATCTTTTACATAGAGCTCATCTTGAAACTTCCTTTTCTGCAGAATTCCTGTTATGCAAAAGGAAAGGAAAATGGTGTTCAGTAAAGCAGCATACTCTGCCATCCCGGGAAGTCTTTTTTTCTCCACAGCCTAATTTGCTATCGGGATCACAGTACAGGGTTGTTTTTAGGCAGTCCTACATTGCATACTAAAAATAAATAAAGAATCCTGTATCTAAAAAGAAAAAAGGTTGAAAAAAAGATCGGATTCCTCATGTATCTGATGAGTTTATTTCACTGAAAAAAAGCCTCCCAGATTTCTGAGTGTACCAGGTACTAGTTGAGATTTAAAGCAAAACAAAACATAAAAAAGATTCCCTCTGATGGTAATTTTATTGTAAATTGCCTGTTTTTCCTCTGGTCCCCTTCCTTCTGCCCCAGGAGAGCACTTCCCAGCTGAAAGCACAAGACTGTCTCACCAGGTTCCCCTCAGCATCTCAGCTCCGGTTTTTAATTTCATGTGCAATGTCACAGTGAAAAGTGCTCCATAAACACAGAGTGTAGAGAGTTGAGGCGGTTCTCAACATGTGTCCATCTCGTGGGCAGGGCCTTCATAGTGATTTCAGAATTTACTAGAATTTGAGAACTGGCCATGATGGTCCATCAGGAACTATCGGGGTGTTTGTGTGTGTGTGTGTGTGTAAGCACAAATAGGTGTGGATATACAGTAATACTGATTGCTGCTTGTGATCTCCATTGGAAACCAGAGCAAAGATCTCTGGATATTAAATTTCTTGTGCCCAGGACAGATTTTCTGGTTCGTTGTTTAGCGATGACAAAAGCAGTCTTTGGTAACTGGTTTCCCAGGTAGTGTTTCACTGCCCAGAGACAAATTTTTTTTCTACTTTGCCAAAGCTTTAGAGATTACAGAGGTAGATGTTAGTTTGCAGCTGGTGTTAGATGGATCAAGCTCTTCACTCCTTCAATAATGGAGTTACTCATTGGCCTTGCTTATTTCAAGCCTGCGGAAAGCTGCATCTTGACTTGCTGACAGAACAGGAGAAAAGAAAAAGATGCAGCAAGCACAAAAGAAGAGTCAAAAGTGAAACTTCGGTTTGTTTCATAAGCCACTGCAAGCTGATGAGTGTGGCACCAGTGCCCTGACCTTCACGTGACTCACAGGAGCGACACAAAAGCAAGATCTCAGCAGTTAACACCATCACACATTGTTTTTGTAATATCCTACAGGCGAGTAACTACCAAGAAAACAGGTGCACATATATCATTGCAGCACAATCAGTTTGATTCAAAATAGGTAATTTTCTTTCCTGAGCAGTCTGGAGTTACAGCTGAGTGTGCAATAGCCAAGTGATATGGACGCAAAGGGAGACATTGTTTAGGAAGCAGCTGAAGAAACAGATGACATTTGCAAGTAGCAGTCTGACCGAGCTCCTATTTAAATCAATACAATAATACTTTTCTTTCATCTGCCATCCAGATTTACAGCACGTTATCCTCTGGGGGAAAGCGTGTCATCTCTTTCAGACAACTCTGAACTTAGTTTTCCAACCTCTGATTTACCTGTCTTCTCTGCTTAGATGCCGTGCCATGACTGCTGGCTCCGTGACCTTTAAGCACGCGGCCGGCTCACAGGGAGAGGAGGGATGCTGTGGAAGCACGGCCACCACTTCGCATGTGTGAACTCTGCGCCCCTTGTTTTTTCTCCCCTTGCAGGGAACTTGCTTGTTTTTGAGGGGAAACTCTTTCGCAGTCTTAATTTGAGAGCTGCTCAGCAGCTCACAGATGGAGAGAGGAGATGCACACAGGTCCTCCCCAGCAGGCCAGAATTTAAGTAGAAAACAGACAGAAGACTCCGTTTCTATTGCACGGAAGTGCCTATTTCTGTCTTAAAAAGCCCCCACACGAAGCTCCAGAACTGGTAAAGCTGCGTGTAGGTGATGGGCAGCTGCCTTGAACTTCAAGTGCTCTGCTGAGCTGGCAGCTCTAGATGTGTGTAATGTGATTTAGCAGTTTAACACACGTAAAAACTTCTAGTGGCAAGAAGCCTGTTTCTGGCTTGCATTGTGATTAGATGTAGCACACTTGGGGCCAACCAAATTGTTCCAGCACCGACTCGTGCCGTGAGTCTCGTTCCCCTGTTCCTGGTGGCAGCCCCTCCATCTGCTCCTCAGTAGGTGCTCCGTGGCTTTTCAGGCTAAGTGTCAAGGATTACGTAGGTGGACTCGTAACAACATCTGTTGTAGGGGTTCACCCAGTGGTCTGCAGAAGCTTATCCTCCAGTTAGATCTTTCTGTCCCTGTCAGTGTTAATGCAAAGAGCTGAGCTTATTCACCCATACGTGGAAAAATAGCTGATGGTGAAATCCTTGGGCACCTCAGTTCTTCCCACTTCCCCTCTGGCTCCATGTTTCAAGACTCCCTGTGCTTATGCATTGCCCTTCAAGAGGTGCTGGGTGGTTTGCATCTCACCCACTCCGATGTGACGTGCTGTCAGCTAGAGCAGGGATGGCTGTTGGTAGCTTTTAAAAAATGCAAGAGGGGGGAAAGAGGCATGGTCGTTTGGGATGCTGACAGAGCTTGACCTCGGGTTTCAAATGGAGCTTTGGTTTTGAAAGAAATCTCTTTGAAATGTGAGCAAAGCCTTCTGGTACTTACAGAAAACCAAGCTGGTGAAACCGGCTGGCATAATGAGGCTGAGAAAGGCTGCTGTCATCAGTGCACAGCAGCCTTCCCTTAATGATTTTTTATTAAGCATCCTGTCTTTGCTATGCAAATGCAGACGAAGAACACAACATCACTAAATGCGATGTGCATCAGAGCTCCATAATCAGGAGCGGATACTTTTCTTGTTATTCATTGCATACATCCAGGAAGCCATTATGGGATCTGTTCTGCATATGGATGATGAATAATTTACAAATAATTCATCACAATCCTAACAGGTGTATTGACACGATATTGAGTCAGAGATCGTACTGCCTGGCTGGAAGTAGCTATTGATTTTTGGCCTTTTGTTCCCCTTGTCTTCCCTTAGTTTCCAAATCTCTCATTCAGGTTTGAGGGTTTTCCTGTCGCACGCATCAAATGACTGCAGCTGAGACCACAAAGTAAGACAAGGTTAAAAGCAGAAAAATGTATAAATGGCCTCGATCAAATTCATTTCAGAGCAGATACTAACTACTACTCATCCTACAAATGCATGTGCTGAAGGAACCCTTTTGTGTTTAGCCAATCACACGTGCCACTGTTGATTTGTCATGACATCTAAACTGTGGTCATATTGAAATGCACTTAAGCCTTCCGTGTAAATCATCTCCTTTTTTTTTTTTTTTTTTTTTTTTTGGCAGTAATCTTATATGTAAAAATAAGATTGTTGGGGTAAATTGATAGTACACTAGTAAACTAGTACATGTGGGAATGTAGTGCTGTTGCCCCTCCAGCAGTTTGCAGTTCAAGGACAGTCAAAGGCAGAGGCAGCATCACTGCAATTAGAGGTGGATCTGCATCCAGCCCCCGGCGCAGCCCAGGTCCTGCTGGCAGTGTTCACATCAAAGGCTTTGCTCTCAGCCAAAGGCTCCATGCGGGAAATCCTTCCTCTTTCGTTCTCACATGGGGAAGCTAAGAGATCCGCAGCCCTCATTAGCATGGCCAACATGAAAAATCTCCACGTCAGGTGCCAAATAAATGATTGTGTGTCCGTGTCACCCCCTCACCGCAGCACAGCAACACGCCAGCAGTAGCAGGTAGGGGTCAAGACCACTTTGCCTGGTGAAGCTCTAAATCACCCCTTGGAAGTACCTATACATCTGCTGGTTGCCTACAGAGACAGAGGAGGGTTGTTCAGTTCGTCAGCTGGCCATTTTTCGTAGGCGCCAGAATGAAATTCAGTGCATTCGGATGAAAGTGAAAATCTGCATCCAGAGGCTTGGCATTTCCAGCGATGCTGAAGCGTATACCCCATGCAGAACCACTCATCAGAGATTCTGTGTAGTTACAGATTAAGACAACTGGCATAAGAGATACATAGATAGAACACAGAATTTTTAGTGTGATAATTGAACTCTGTGCCTTTTGGGCAGAGTGATTCTTACTCAAGGTGATAAACTTCACATGTTTTGTGAGCAGCATTTGAACACTGTCTTGTTTTGTTTTCAGCTGAAATGGATAATCAAGTTGAAAGTATAAAAGATCCAATGGAAACTGTGCCAGAAGCGTAACTAATAGGTAAGATATTTACGGCTATTTTCCTCTGCATTTTCCATTTTGGTTCTATTTGAAAACTCAATTTAAAAATGAGTTAGGACACACCAATTAAAAAAAAAAAAAAAAAAAAAAAAAAAAAAAAGCACAAAAAATAATGGGCTAATAGGCTAATAGGGCTTCTATTGCACAAAAGGATAAACATCTCATGTAGACTTGATTTGTCAGGTAAGGATGGCAGCAGCATTCTGCAGCTGTGATGGCTTTGGACAGTGCGCGGTCTTAGATCATGAGAAGGCTGGACAGCAGTGAGATAAGCAGTGGAAGAGTAATGGAATGAGTGAGATTTGGCATCACTTTGGAAAATGATAGGCAATTTATACTGGTCAGAACAGGTTTCAGTTCTGTGCGATCCACATGCTGGGAGCAACAGGCTCACATCACGAGGGCTTTCCTTCCCTTGGCTCTGCAGTGCCCCACATCACTTGTGACTGCACTGCTGTAAAACAAGGCAAAGGGAGCAAGCTGCTTTCTGGAGCTGTGCAGCATTTCACAGCTTTACTGTTTCATGTGCCAAATGACGGTGCTATTGCAAGAGTGCACGATGGTAGCTGTTGCTGTGGAAGTCTTTGTGGATGTAAGCAGCATCAGCCTTACATAAAAATGAGTAATTTGCTAGGAAGACAGCAGTCCAGGCCCACCCCAGCTACAAGAAGGAGTTCTGCATCTATCTCAGAGCAGAATTTTTAAGCATTAATACGCAACTCTGCCTCGGCATTGTCAATATCACACACGGCAAGGTGTGCTATTTATGTAATAGGATTTCATGTAGCTCAAGACCAAATATAGAAGCTTTACAACAGTGGCAGCTGTATTGGAGAGATTTAAAATACAAGGTCTTATTACCGAGCACGCCCCTTTGCCCTTGTCAGCATACTGACAATATGCTGCTGTACTGCTGGAGCGAGAAATACAGCCGATGGTGTCCCTGCTAAAAAGTACCAACACACAATGAGAAGGAGCCTTTGCAATTAAAATTCGGCTTCCACAGCTCTTCCTTCCCCCTTCCCGAGCCTCCTGTCATATGTTCTCGTAGAGAAAAAAAGGAAAAGAAACTAATAAAATTCTCGGAGTTAAAAATACAATGAAAGGTTAATACCCTTCACTCGTTTTAAAAATGGATGTGACAATTATCACGGCTTTCACGTGTTCTGTAGGAGGGTCTGCATTTCAGCCACGTTTTCCTATGGAAATTAATATCTCTGAATATTTTGGGCTGCAGTCATTTTTGCTGTATGAAGGTGAAGTTCACCAGAGTAACACTACAATTAGCAGTTAATTAATAAATGTCCTCAATTCTACTGCAAGGTCTCATTCTCCTGGCACCTCTCTGAAGCAAAAGGGGCCTGAGCCAGCCTGCAGAAAGACTTTCCCAGCATTTTAATGGCAAGTGTGGGATTAGAAGTAGAAATTGAACTCTTTGCAGCTCTCCATTTGGGTCCTCCTGACCTTTCTGCCTTGTTTTAATTGCAAGGAGCAGGTATGTGGGGGAGGACCAGTCAGCGCGTTAAGCGTCCAAGGTCTCTGTTCACCACATTTACTATTTGAATGTGGTGCTTTTGAAAAATGTTGTGCACCAAAGCACCACCAGTGCCAGGGACCTCTGATAGCTGAAAGGAGGGCTTGCTAGGTGGCTTGTTGCTGTGGGAAAACACAAGACCCTAATTAGTGCTGCCAGTTTGCATTACCGATTTCCAGAGCTGTGCTTCTTCATGAAGCCATGGGTCTGGGACCAGCTGCCTGTAAGGTCAGGGATCATGTCAGAGCTCTTCAGGCCCTGTATATTGTAGGGCTGGTGAGTGTCTGCATGAGCAAGCATCTCCACAGCACCGTGCATGGGATGAGTGCTGCGCTTCTGACTGCTGATTGGCCCCTGCTGCAAAAAGCTGAGGTGTTTAAAATGTGCCTGAAAGATGAGTTCTGTTTGAGCCTCAGCAATGAGGAGGCAAGAGAGAGGAATGTTCTGAAGGATAGTTTGGGGCAGGAAACGTCACTCTGCAAAAGCTTAGCTCAAAAAGCATGGACAGGTTCATAGGATGAAACAGGG